>NC_052159.1:100597496-100897496 GCF_902713615.1 Scyliorhinus canicula
AGGTGCAGATGACTACCAAGAACTGGAACAACCAACGAATCTATTTACAAATCACTGAATAACGAATGCAACAACAAAGAATATGGGAAAAAGAACATTTCAAAAAGTCCACATGCGTGCAGAGTTCATAAGTTCAGTCTCTGAGGTGGGCGACGAATTCTGGTTGACCGCCTCAAGGGTGGGGCAATGGCTGGCGCCTCAGGAGCCGGGAGGGCCGCAGCACAGTCAGGGACAGGCAGAGCGACCGGAAGCGCCATACAGTCCATGGCGGGATCAGTAGAGAGCTGGTCGGAGGATCCCGTGACGACCCTGGAACCAGGCGAAGAGCACGCCTGTTGCGGCACCGAGTGGATCCATCCGGTAAGCGGACAAGGAAGGAGCGGGGGGGCGATCGGCTTTAGAATGACAGCAGGCGCAGACTAGCCACCATCCGGGAGGTGGATGCGAACCTTGTCGCGTGGTTGGATGTCAGGAAGGTCAGCAGCCCATGAGTCGTATGAAGTATTCTGCTGCAGTCGAGACATGTGCATGCGGTGGAGCACGGGGACATGGTCGAGGTTGGGAGTGAGTATTGATGGCACCATCGTTCTGAGGGTGCGGTTCATTAGCAGCTGAGCAGTCGACAGGCCGGTGGAGAGCGGGGCGGAGCGATATGCCAGCAGAGCAAGATAGAAATCTGAGCCAGCGTCGGCGGGCTTGCTGAGGAGCCGCTTTACGATGTGGACCCCCTTTTCCACCTTCCCATTGGATTGGGGGTACAGGGGACTGGACGTCACGTGCTCAAAGTTGTAGTGTCGGGCGAAGCCGGCCCATTCCTGGCTCGCAAAACAGGGGCCATTGTCCGACATGACCGTCAGCAGAACGCCATGTCGGGCAAATGTCTCCTTACACGCCCTGATCACAGCCGAGGATGTGGGGTCGTGCAGCCTGATGACCTCCGGGTAACTGGAGAAGTAGTCGATGATGATGACGTAGTCCCTGCCCAATGCATGGAACAAGTCGATGCCCATTTTTGTCCAAGGCGATGTGACGAGCTCATGGGGCATAAGGTCTCCCGTGGTTGGGCGGGCTGAAAAAGCTGGCAGGTAGAGCAGTTGAGCACCACATTGGCGATGTCATCATTGATGCCCGGCCAGTAGACGGCTTCTCTGGCCCTGCGGCGGCACTTCTCGATCCCTAAGTGCCCTTCATGGAGCTGCTCCAAAACCAGCTGCCGCATGCTTTGTGGGACGACGATGCGATCCAATTTCAGGAGCACCCCATCGACAACCGCCAGGTCATCGCGGATGTTGTAAAATTGCGGGGATTGGCCCTTGAGCCCCCGTCTGACATTAGGCGCATCACCCGCTGCAGAAGTGGATCAGTCGCTGTCTCGCGGCGAATTTGCATCAGTCGGGCATCCATAGCTGGCAAATGAGGAGCTGCAAACTGGACGTGAGCGTCTATTTGGCAAATGAGGCCGTCATGATCACATGGAGTTGTGATTGACCTTGAGAGGGCATCGGCAACGGCAAGGTCCTTGCCGAGGGTATAGATGAGTTGAAAGTCGTACCTGCGCAGCTTGAGCAAGATACGCTGGAGGCGAGGCGTCATATCATTCAGGTCCTTCTTGATAATATTTACAAGGGGGCGGTCGTCTGTTTCAACCGTGAACTGCGGAAGCCCATAGACGTAGGCGTGGAACTTCACGACTCCGGTGAGAAGGCCGAGACACTCTTTCTCAATTTGTGCATAGCGCTGCTCTGTTGGAGTCATCGCCCGCGACGCATACGCAACGGGGGCCCATGACGAGGCCTCGTCTCGTTGCAGGAGCACGGCACCAATGCCCGACTGACTGGCACCAGGAGAGATTTTGGTCTCTTTTGTCAGGTCGAAAAAAGCCAACACTGGGGCCATGGAAAGTTTGGCCTTAAGCTCCTGCCATTCACGCTCGTGAGCAGGGAGCCATCGGAAATCTGTGGTTTTGCGAATCAGGTCTCTGAGGGCCGTGGTGTGAGAGGCGGGATTCGGGATGAACTTTCCAAGGAAATTCACCATACCCAGGAACCGGAGGACCGCTTTCTTGTCCTCGGGCGTCTTCATGGACGTGATTGCTGCAATCTTGTCGTCGTCTGGACGCACCCCCTGGTGGGAGATGTGATCCCCCAGAAACTTGATGCTTGACTGGCCGAAGGAGCAGTTGGCCCTATTGAGGCGGAGGCCGTGTTCGTGGATGCGCCTGAAAACACGTTGAAGGCGGGCGATGTGTTCCTGCGGGGTGGTTGACTAGACGATAATATCGACGACATATGTCGATCCCCTCCATCATCTGCTACATGATCCAGTGAAAAACTTTGGACACAGAGTTGATGCCGAATGGCATCCGGTTGTAGCAGAACCTGCCAAAGGGTGTGTTGAACGTACACAGGCATCCAGTTTTGAGAATAGCTTGGCGTGGGCCATCTTGGACGTGAGCTCCTCCCGTTTCGGAATCAGGTAGTGCTCCCGCATAATATTCTGATTAAAATCTTTAGGATCAATACAGATCCGCAGCCCGCCAGACGGCTTCTTGACACAGACCATGGAGCTTACCCAGTCTGTGGGTTCCGTGACCCTAGAGATGACTCCTTGGTCCTGGAGGTCCTGGAGCTGTTGCTTGAGGCGGTCCTTGAGGGGCGCTGGGACTCTGCGAGGTGCGTGAACGACAGGCGTGGCGTTGGGTTTGAGTAAGATTTTGTACCTGTACGGGAGCCTTCATGCCTTCGAAAACATCACGGTGTTGTTGGATGATGGAGTCGAGTTGCGCCCTGAAGTCTGTGTCCGAGGATGCAGACACATAGCTTGAAGAGAGAGAGTGTACTCTCTGCACTAGATGGAGCAGCTTGCATGCCTGCGCACCAAGCAAGGAGGCTTTTGAGGCAGCAACAATCTCGAACGGGAGAATGACTGTGTGAGCACGATGTGTCACCTCAAGGCGGCAGGAGCTGCTGGTGGCAATGGCATTGCCATTGTGGTCCAGCAATTTACAGGCAGATGGCAGGACAGCAGGCTGTACGCAGAGATTGCGGAAATCAGATGACGCAATGAGATTGGCAGAAGCGCCAGCTGACAGGGGACCGTTTGACCGTAAGGGTGGCACACCACTCATCATCCTGGCTGACGCTGTGGACGTGGACAGGTTCAGTGCCACAGTTAGGGGACATCCTGTTGGTAGTAATGACGCCGATTTGGAACGGGACCTGTGGGTCACTGCAGCAGAGTCGGAATCAAGGTGTAGTAGGTTCATTGATGGCAGGCTGGATAGCCCTGACGTCTCTGTGGGACTGGGTGGACCTTCGAAAAACAGCAGGCATGGAAGATCAGCACATTTCAGCGTAGTGGCCTCGTTTGCCACACTGCAGGCAGCGTTGGGACTTCGCGGGACATTGCCGCTTTAAGTGGGCGGAGCCGCAGTTGCCGCACGTCGGAGCGTCCGGACATTCGTCGTGCCACCGTGCATGCACGGGGCGGTCCAGCGTAGCGCACACCTGCGCGAAGCGGTCCGTGTCGTCAGCACTCTCGCTGTGTGTGGGCGCGCTACTCCGCGAAAAATGTGCAAAATGGCCGCCATCATTCAGGTCCAGAGCCTGAAGAGATTTGATCATTTGGACCCGTTCTGCCTCGTAAGGGGCTTGCCACACCGTTTCAGCAGCCTGGATGCAGGAGTAACGCGTGGAGGCATGTTCATGAAGCACACAGGTCTCAATGGCCGTGGAGAGAGTGAGCTGCTTTACTTTTAGTAGCTGCTGGCGCAGGGGCTCAGATTGAACACCAAAAACAATCTGGTCATGGAGCATGGAGTCAGAGGTGGACCCGTAGTTGCAGGACTGCGCAAGGACGCGGAGGTGGGTAATAAAGGACTGGAAAGGCTCATCCTTACCCTGAATTCGCTGCTGGAACATGTATCTCTCGAAGCTCTCGTTGACCTCGACCGCGCAGTGGCTGTCGAACTTCAGAATTATGGTCTTGAACTTCGATTTGTCCTCCCCCCCATCGAAGGTGACTGAGCTGTAAATATACAGAGCGTGGTCACCGGCTGTGAAGAGGAAGAGAGCAATCTTAAGTGCGTCCGAGGCAGCTTCCATGTCCCTGGCTTCGAGGTACAGCTGGAAGCGCTGTTTGAAAAGTTTCCAGTTCGCGCCCAGATTCCCTGCAATGTGGAGAGGCAGCGGCGGGCGAACGGAGTCCTTTCTGTAGGATGGCTGGAGGCTGGTGGAAGGAAGATCACTGAAAGGTAGGTCTCAGAAGTACGAGCATTCCTGAACTCCCGGTATCATGATGTGTTGGCTAGTGTAGACTTGGGATGAACAGACACTTCCAACACAGATGAAGGTTCAACTCAATTTTATTAACTACTTCTAACTAACTAACACACGATGACTGTGGGTCTAAATGATGCTAACTTAAACTAGAGACCTAAACCTTGTCCGAACCAGTTGATTCTCTCAGCACGTGTTGTGAGTCTGTGCTGGGCTGGGCGGGTTCCTGTTACACTCAGAGGCAGCACCCAGAATGAGCGGGAACCATGGTGCCCTCTGCCTTTATAGTGTGTGTATTCTAACTGGTGATTGGCTGTGGTGTTTGTACATGTTGATTGGTCCCTGTGTGTGTGTCCATCAGTGTGTGTCTGCACCCTGGTATATTGGTATATATTATGACAGACTCTATTCTATGTGTTCATTAGCTGCATGTTTGCATATCATGACATCTCCCCTTTTTTTATGTTATTTTGGCGTATGTGAATGTATTTACATGTGAATGAGTCTGTCTAACGTGTCTGACGGAGGACAACAGAACAGAGCAAACAAAACAAACGTTCACAAGTCCAGTCTCTGAGGCTTGCGTCTGATCCTGGTCAATTGCCGGAGAGGTGGCGGAGGGGACGACAGCACCTTGACAGGCGGGATGGAAGCCTGACTGGCGGCCTTGTGGTGCGAAGTATCAGGAGGTGGCAATTCAACATATTGTTAGTAAATTTGCAGATGACACGAAGGTCGGTGGAATTGTGGATAGTGCTGAAGGATGTTATACGATACAGAGGGACATAGATAAGCTGCAGAGCTGGGCTGAGAGGTGGCAGATGGAGTTTAATGCGGAAAAGTGTGAGGTGGTTCACTTTGGAAGGAGTAACAGGAATGCAGAGTACTGGGCTAATGGCAAGATTCTTGGTAGTGTAGATGAACAGAGAGATCTCGGCATCCAGGTACATAAATCCCTGAAAGTTGCCACCCAGGTTAATAGGGCTGTTAAGAAGGCATATGGTGTGCTAGCCTTTATAAGCAGGGGGATTGAGTTTCGGAACCACAAGGTCATGCTGCAGATGTACATAACTCTGGTGCGGCCGCACCTGGGGTACTGCGTGCAGTTCTGGTCACCACATTATAGGAAGGATGTGGAAGCTTTGGAAAGGGTTCAGAGGAGATTTACTAGGATGTTGCCTGGTATGGAGGGAAGGTCTTACGAGGAAAGGCTCAGGGAATTGAGGTTGTTTTCGTTAGAGAGGAGAAGGCTGAGAGGTGACTTAATAGAGACATATAAGATAGTCAGAGGGTTAGATAGGGTGGACAGTGAGAGTCTTTTTCCTCGGATGGTGATGACCAACATGAGGGGACATAGCTTTAAATTGAGGGGTGATAGATATAGGACAGATGTCAGAGGCTATTTCTTTACTCAGAGAGTAGTAGGAGTGTGGAACGCCCTGCCTGCAATAGTAGTAGACTCGCCAACTTTAAGGGCATTTAAGTGGTCACTGGATAGACATATGGATGAAAATGGAATATTGTCGGTCAGATAGGCTTCAGATGGTTTCACAGGTCGGCGCAACATCGAGGGCCGAAGGGCCCGTACTGCGCTGTAGTGTTCTATGTTCTATGTTCTATATGGAAATGGAGGAGAAAGTGGTTGCCGGCAGGCAACTTTGCGCAGTGCCCGTCGATTCCTTTGCACGATGGAACCATCAGCCATACGTACTACATAAGAGCAGGGCGCGGCCTGTCGAACAATGACAGCCGGGGCAGACCATCCACCATCCGGTATCTTGATCCTGACAGTGTCTGCCGTTAATAGATCGGCCAGATCGGTTGCATGGGCATCATGGCCCTGCTTTTGATGGTCTCTGAGCTGCTGAATCTTCTGCAGCACCGGGAGGTGATCCAGGTTGGGCAAGTGTATGGCTGGAAGCATCGCCCGCAGGCCCCTGTTCATCAGGAGTTGAGCCGGCGACATGCCAGTGGACAATGGAGTTGCCCTGTATGCGAGTAGTGCAAGGTGTATGTCGGAAGCAGAGTCCACGGCCGTTCAGATCAGCTGTTTCACAATGTGCACCCCTTTCTCGACTTTTCCATTGGACTGCGGATAGTGTGGACTGGAGGTGACAAGCTGGAAATTGTATCACCTGGCAGACGTGGACCATTCGCGACTGTTCTCGACGGGCCATTGTCACTCCTGATGGTGATTGGGATGCCATGCCGAGAGAACGTCTCCTTACAGGCTTTGATGACGGTCCGAGGGGTGAGGTCCGTGAGCTTCAGCACCTCAGGGTAATTTGAGAAATAGTCGATGATCAATACGTAGTCGCAACCATTCGCATGAAAGAGATCGATGCCAACCTTGGACAATGGAGAGGTCACTATGTCATGCTGTTGGAGCGTCTCCTTGCTCTGTGCTGGCTGGAATCACTGACAGGTAGCACAGTTCAGGACCATGTTCGTGATGTCCTGGCTGATGCCATTGGTGAGGTTATGGATGGCACGCTGCAAGAGGGTGTCTTTGGCTGTCTCATCATGGATGAGAACTACCTTCTTATCTGTCACCAGGAGAGTGCTAGTACACAGCTGCACCTGCGATTCGATGTGCTAGATGATCTCCAGCGGCTCACTGGGCGAGGTGACGGAGCGAGACAATGCATCAGCGATGATGAGCTCCTTGCCAGGTGTGTACACCAAGTTGAAGTCATACATCCTAAGTTTAAGCAGGATTCTCTGCAACTGAGGCGTCATGTCGTTCAGGTCCTTGTGGATGATGGGGAACAGAGGCCTATGATCCGTCTCGACGGTGAATGTTGGCAGGCCGTAGACATAATCATGAAATTTGAGGATGCTGGTGAGAAGACCCAAGCACTCCTTCTCAATCTGAGCATATCTGCTTTCAGTGGGCATCATCGCCCTTGATACGCAGTTTACTGTTGCCCAGGATAATGTGTCATCGCGTTGAAGCAACACCGCACCGATGCCATCCTGACTCGCATCTGTGGATATTCTTGTCTCCTGGTCCGGGTCGAAGAATGCCAGGACTGGTGAAGTGGTGAGCTTGGCTTTCAGCTCCAGCCACTCTGTCTGGTGTGCCGCCATCCACTCAAAGGCAGTTGAATTTTTCACCAGGTTGCATTGTGCCGTGATGTGTTGGCCATGTTTGGAATGAACTTGCTCAGAAAATTGACCATACCCAAGAAGCGCAGCACCGCCTTTTTGTTCTCAGGAACCTTCATCGCCTCGATGGCCTTGATTTTGTCTGTGTCCGGGCACACACCATGCTGTGAGATCTGGTCGCCTAGGAACTTGAGCGTCGATGTTCCAAAACAACATTTGGACCTGTTTAACTTTAGGCCATTGGCATGTACACGGCGGAATACCTTCTGGAGACGGGACACATGTTCTTCAGGAGTCGTGGACCATATGATGATGTCATCCATGTACACCTGAACCCCTTCGATGCCTTCCATCACCTGCTCCATGATGTGATGGAATATCTCCGATGCCGAGATGATGCCAAATGGCAAGCGATTGTAGCAGTATCTGCCAAAAGGCGTGTTGAAGGTGCAGAGCTTCTGCTGGACTCTTCCAGCTGGATTTGCCAAAATCCCTGTGCTGCATCCAATTTGGTGAAGAAGCGCGCGTGTGCCATCTCACTCGTGAGTTTCTCCCGCTTCGGGGTGCGGTAGTGTTCCCACGATATTCCTATTGAGATCCTTGGGATCAATGCAGATGTGCAGGTCCCCCGAAGGCTTCTTTACCCACACCATCGAGCTGACCCAGTCAGTCGGTTCGGTGACCTTGATGCCTTTTTGCTGAAGGTCCTTGAGCTGTGCCTTCAGGCATTCTCTCAGTGGAGCAGGGACACGTCGTAGTGTGTGGACCACTGGCTTGGCATCAGGCCGTGGCAGAATCTTGTATCGATACGGCAGCGTGCCCATCCGTTGAACACATCTGGATACTGGGCGAGGATGTTGTCGATGCCGGCCTGAAGATCCATATGGGAGGATGTTGTGGTTTAAACCCGTTGAATGAGGTTCAGGTGCTTGCAGGCTAGTAGGGATGCCCTGTCCGGCTTAATAATTTCAAAGCGTAACCGTGCTTGTGTGTGTCGGTTGGCTACGTGCAGATAGCAGGATCCCAGTGCCGTGATGGCATTCCCGTGGTAATCCAGGAACTTGCAGGTAGCTGGAAGGAGTGTGGGGGGCTTCTTAATGCATCTGAAGTCTGCCTGTGAGAGGAGGTTGGCAGAGGCACCTGTGTCCAGCTTGAACTGTATGGGGCAGTGGTTGACCATCATCACTGCTCGCCATTCGTCCTCGGAATCCACAGCTAGGATCGACTGGACTTGCGATGAATCTGGTAAGGCATAGTCACATGTTGTAACAATGCCCACACAGTAGGCATTGTCCAGGCATTCAGCATCTGGATCCGTTGCACTGCCAGGATCAGAATCCTGCAGGCGTTGTTGCACACTCCGGATGCACCGTTGTTGCAATTGGGAGCTGGCTCCCGACTGGTGGTGCAGATCTGCACAGGGCTGCATAGTGGTCTGGGCTTCCCGCTGTTTAAACAGCATCTGCGTCTTACAGGGCAATGTGTCTTTAAATGGGCAGTGCCACAGTTCGAACACGTCATGACGTCGGTGTCCTGACGCTCCGTTGCACATGCGCAGTGTGGTTCTCAGACACCTGCACCTGCGCGGTGCAGGTTTCAGCCGCTTCGTTATCCCGTTCACATCGAGCATGGGTCAGGCCCCAGGAAGAGTGCGCAAAATGGCCACTTTCATCAATGTTGAGGCACTGCATCCGGGAGGTGGCCTGCACACTCTCCACCTCGTGGGAGGCTAGTTTATCATTTCTGCTGTTTTGTACTGGGAATAGAGATTTTCAGCGTGCTCATGCACTGTGCATGTTTCAATCGCGACTGGCAGGTTCATATGCTTGATCTTCAGTAACTGCTCTCTCAGAGGATCAGAGTGAACTCCAAAAATGATTTGGTCCCTGATCATGGAGTCAGTGAAATCACCGAAGTTGCAGCATTGCGCTAGCAGTCTAAGGTTAGTTAAATATGAGTTGAAGGATTCGTCTTTACCTTGCAATCGCTGCTTGAATCTGTAGCGCTCGAAGAGTTTGTTGCCGTCCACCTCACAGCGGCTGTCAAACTTGTCCAGGATGGTCTGAAACTTTGTCTTGTCCTGGTCTTTGGCGAAGTGAAAGGAGTTGAATATTTCCAAGATGTGATCACCCACTGTGGTGAGGAAAAGAGCGATCTTCCAGTGTGTGATCACCCACTGTGGTGAGGGAAAGAGCGATCTTCCAGTGTGTGATCACCCGCTGTGGTGAGGGAAAGAGCGATCTTCCAGTGTGTGATCACCCGCTGTGGTGAGGGAAAGAGCGATCTTCCAGTGTGTGATCACCCACTGTGGTGAGGGAAAGAGCGATCTTCCAGTGTGTGATCACCCACTGTGGTGAGGGAAAGAGCGATCTTCCAGTGTGTGATCACCCACTGTGGTGAGGGAAAGAGCGATCTTCCGTGCAGCAGGCGCACCATTGAGGTCTGATGCTTCGACGTAAAGCTGAAATTTCTGCTTGAATGTCCGCCAGTTGGCACTGAGATTGCCGGAGGTCCTGAGCTGGTGAGGAGCCGGAATCTTCTCCATTGTGCCGGTATACAACCACTGGTCGTCATGGATCTTGCTGAGTTGAACTAACTAGATTGAACAGACCCCTGGTATCATGTCGTGTTATGTAATTTGGAATAACACAAGCTGCCACTTGATACAGTTTTGAGTAAAAGATGCCCCAGACTTTGAAGTGAGTTCAATGTGTTTTATTGAACTATTAGCACAGTTCTCAATGAGTTCTACTCTGCTAATCTAAATGTAGTAACTCAGTCTGACTGAACCAGCCTTGCTCTAAGCCACGTGCTGGGGTGTGATGCTGAGGATACACCCTGTCTCACTCTGTAGATGTTGGTCTGTGGAAAGAGGCGGGGTGTGAGTGCCTCATCCCTTTTATAGTGAGATACCACCCCTGAGTGTCCTGACTGCTCATTGGTCATATCCTATTCTATGTGTTCATTAGCTGCATGTTTGCATATCATGACACTGCCTCCCCACTATCCCTTGACTCCTTTAGCTCCAAGAGCTCTATCTAATTCCTCCTTGAAATTACATGTTTGGCCTCAACTACTTTCTGTGGTAGTAAATTCCACAGATTCACCACTCTCCGGGTGAAGAAATGTCTCCTCACCTCAGTCCTTATCCACAAACTATAACCCCTAGTTCTGGACTCCCCCACCATCGGGAACATTCTTTCTGAATCTTTCCTATCTGATCCTGTTTGAATTTTATAAGTTTCTATGAGTTCCCCTTTCACTCTTCTAAACTCCAATGAATATAATGCTAACCGATTTAGCCTCTCCTCATATGACAGTCCTACCATCATAGGAATCAGCCTGGTAAACCTTCGCTGCACTCCCTCCATAGCAAGTGGTCTTGAGTGGTATAACTAGTGATTCTTAGGAAGGGTTGCTGAAAAAGAGTGAAAAGGAACAGCAATAACAGTCTAGCTTTTGTGGAATAAATGAAGCAGGAGTTCACCTTGGTCCACAAAGAAAATGCAGGCTGCTGCCAGCCTAACCAATCCCTCTGCTTTACCTTTCCGCCTTCCCAGCTGCTGACCTGCCTGGAGGCTGCCTGTCAGAGTTGGCCCAAAGTCTCGAGGCCGCAAATTACACACCCTTGGTATCTGCAGGTTGCTGCTTCAATCCAATTGAAGTTCAAACCCAATTTCAGCCACACCTCAGGCTGATGTTTTCAAGCTTGCTTTTACACTCCGAGTCCATCTTATGCAGGATCCCGGTGTGAGCTGAATTTCTCCCCCAAAAATCTGGGAAGGACTCCACTTATTGTTCAGGAAGAGACATTGGGATTAATACTTCTGTGTTTTCTGTATTATGTAATGATTAAGGCTGTTGCAAAAACATTATTGAAATATTGGGCGGGATTCTTGGATCCTGGGGCTAAGTGTTGACGCCATCGTAAACACCGGAGCGTTTTACGATGGTGTCATCTGGCCCCTAGGATCAGCAATCCTGCACCGGACAGGGGGCCAGCACAGCACTGGAGAGCCTCACGCTGCTCCAGGTGCCGATACGGGCGCAAGCATGGCCAGCGCGTGTTCACGCATGTGCACCACGGCCGCCGCTGGTTCGCACATGCGCATGGGTTGCCTTCTCCGTGCTGGCCCCGGGGCAACATGGCGGAGCCCCACAAGGGCCCGGCGCAGAGGAACATAGGCCCCCAACGGGATAAGCCCGCCCTCCGAACGGTAGGCCCCGAGCGCGGGCCAGGCCACCATGGAAGCCCCCACCCCGGAGTCGGATCCCCCCCTCCCCCACACCAGGATGGCCCCCGCAGCATGAACGTCGAGGTCGCCCGCCGGGTAGGATCACACACGAATGGCACCGGTGGGACTCGGCCGAACTCGGCAGACATTCGGCCCATCGAGCACGGAGAATCGCCGGGGGGGGTGGGGGGGGGGGGGGGGGGGGGTGGGGGGGCGCTGGAGAATCAGCGGCCCGGTCGCGGGGTCGGAGAATGCCGCCCATTGTATTTACATTTTCTCGAGTTCTGGGTTAGGCAGCAACATAAGAACAAACACCCTCTAGCTCCACGGACCAGTACCTATTCAAACAATTTTGAAAGTAAGCATCATTGTGAATTGTCTTTGGAATGTCTTGAGTTGCATTAATTTTATTTGGAAAACGTTATTTTATTTTGAAGCATTTAAAGTCAAGAATGTTTTTAAGAATAACTAATGTGACTTTGGGCTTATGGAGAGAAAAGTGTTCAATTTATGTGGTGTGACATAACTTGGTGACATAATTTTTTTTTTTAAATAATCTTTATTGTCATAAGTAGACACATTGGGTTAGCCCTGCAGTCTCACGGCGCCGAGGTCCCAGGTTCGATCCCGGCTCTGGGTCACTGCCCGTGTGGAGTTTGCACATTCTCCCCGTGTTTGCATGGGTTTCGCCCCCACAACCCAAAGATGTACATGCTAGGTGGATTGGTCACGCTAAATTGCCCCTTAATTGGTAAAAAAGGAATTGGGTACACTAAATTTATAACAAAAAATAAATAAAATAAGTAGACTTATATTAACACTGCAATGAGGTTACTGTGAAAAGTCCCTGGTTGCCACATTCCCGCGCATGTTCGGGTACACTGAGGGAGAATTTAGAATGTCCAATTCACCTAGCAGCACGTCTTTCAGGACTTGTGGCGGGAAACCCACGCAGACACAGGGAGAACGTGCAGACTCTGCACAGACAGTGATCAAGCCAGGAATCGAACCTGGGACCTGGCGCTGTGAAGCAACAGTGCTAACCACTGTGCTACCATGCCATCCATCATCTCAGTAGTGAATAAAAGTTAATTTTAATCACAAATGTTTGACTCCTGTTCCCCACTGTGAGGGCAGCATGGTAGCACAGTGGTTAGCACAGTTGCTTCACAGCTCCAGGGTTTCAGGCTCGATTCCCAGCGTGGGTCACTGTCTGTGCAGAGTTTGCATGTTCTCCCCGTGTCTGCCTGGGTTTCCTCCGGGTCCTCCGGGTTCCTGCCACAGATGCGCAGATTCGATGGATTGGCCATGCTAGATTGTCCTTTGTGTCCAAAAAAGGTTAGGTGGGGTTACTGGGGTACAGGGTAGGGTAGAGGCGTGGGTTTAGATCGGGTGCTCTTTCCAAGGGCCGGTGCAGACCCGATGGGCCGAATTATATGATTCTATGATTCTAGAAAGAGAGCAATTAGAAGCTGGTGACTTTTGAGATGTGCTTGAAAGAAAAATCAGTATATCCAATTCAGGATGCTAACCCAGGTTATAACTCTATTGAAATGTGTCGTTGTTTGCATCTTTGTGGTCTAACTAGTGGTTCTTAAAGGACAGTTGGACCCCATTGTCGTAAAAAAGGTAAGCAGAATTGTCAGTGCTCTTATACCAATGGAGCTGGAGAAAGAAGAAGCTGGGAGCTGGGCGAACTCCATATCAAATGCAATAGGTCAGATCCTGCCCACACAGTCAATTCAGGAGTGACTGATTGGTGTCCACAGCTCCCCAGTTCAATGCTAATGAAGCCCTCGGTCCAAAATTTACCTGGGCCTCAGATCAACGTCTCTGAGCATGTTTTGAGATCATTCCAATTTCTCCCGCCCAGTCTCACAACGTTTGCCACAAGCCACAAAAATGTAAAAGCCTATTATATACTAAAATTGGTGACTGACTCGAGCCAGGAACCTATAGATGGCATTGTAAATGTAACATTACATGACTAATTGAGTATAATAGGCTGACATCTAACATTGGGTAATCATCAGTCAACTGGTATTCTTCTGCATCAAGACCATGACAATTCCTAATATTCGCCACCAGATGTCACTGCATCAATGAAAGTCCTGGAGTAAGATTGACATCTTGACTAAGCTAAATAAGGTAAAGAGGTTTTACTTTCTCTGCATGCTAGTCATTTGAGTCACAAAAATAATGGCCGGCACCCAGTCTAACTTCATGCTGTCATCTTACAGCAGCAAATCAAATTTTGGAAGCTTGTATTCTTATTCCACCGATCAACATTTTGATCAAATGACAAAACCTTTCTCTCTTTGCCCTACTACTCAGATTTCCCCGATAACCCCAACTTTCGCTCTCCCATACTGCAATTCTTCCCATTCCTGCGCTTGCAGCCATTTCTTCCTCCCTCCCTCCCTCTTCACAATTTTGGCATGTCTTTCGCTTCACTGCCAGGATATTAAGGACACTCAAATAAAAAGCTTCAATGAACCAGAAAGCGATTTCTCATCCAGACCTTTTCATAAATTTCAGATTTATTCCCAAATAATATTCTTTCTCATGCACAGAAAATTTACCAGATTTGTTAGTTGTTGATGAGTGCTGTGTCTTTGAAAATGCTGTTTGGCTCTACATCAAGAATTTCTTTGGTAGTCAAGGGGCTTTTCATAGTAACTTCATTGCAGTGGTAATGTAAGCCCACTGGTGACAATAAAGATTATTATTATTAATTATGCCCCGCCCGCCACCACCCTCTGCATCTTTTTGCAAATCACTTTAAATCTGTGCCCTCTCGTTCTTGATACTTTTCAAAGCAGAAACGGTTTCTCCCTATTTACTCTGTCCAGCCCTCTCATGAGTTTGAACATCTCCAGCAAGTCTCTTTGCCGTCTCCTGCCTTGCTGCATTCCCAGCAATAGTGCTGATGAGTCATGAGACCTGCCAGCTCTCGGATTGGCTCCTTGATCTCTGAGGCGAACATTCCTTTGGTGAGAGGCTGATCTCTGTTCTCAGTCGAATCAAACGACCATTGGCTGTTTAATAGCTATGGAGGGATCCAGCTAAGCATAGGGTGGCTACCCCTGACCTTTACATGAGGGAGTGGAACCACTGCCCCAGCATAACATATCTCTGCAATGGTGATTGGATCAAGCCTATTTACCTGTTTTTGTGGTTGCTAATTTGTCTATATTGGTGCAAATACTTTGTACATTCAGGTAAAGGGCCTTTTTTAAATCACTGCTATTTTAACATAAGAACATAACATAAGAACTAGGAGCAGGATTAGACAATTTTCGCCTTCAGCCTCCTCCGTCATTCAATATGATCGTGGCTGACCTCCTCTTGTCCTCAATTCCACCTTTCCTGCCCATTCTCCGTAACCCTTCAACCAGTCACTAAATTAAAAATGTGTTATCTGCTCCTTAAAATTACTCAATGTCCCAGCATCCACCACACTCTGGGGTAGGGAATTCCACATTTTCACAACCCTTTCAGAGAAGTAATTTTTACTTATTTCTGCTTTAAATTTGCTCCCCCTTATCCTAAAACTATGACCTTGCATTCCAGTTTGCCCCACAAGCGGAAGCATCCACTCTACGTCTACTCTGTCAATACATTTTATCATCTTATATACCTCAATTAGATCTCCTCTCATTCTTCTGAGCTTGAGACAGTATCGGCCTAAACTGCTCAATCGCTCTTCATAAAACAAAACCCCTCATCTCTGGAATCAATCTGGTGAACCTTGTATGTTCTATGTTTTATGTTCTCTGAACTGTCTCTAATGTAGCTACATATCTCCTGAAATAAGGAGATCAAAACAGTGCACAGTACCTCAGGTACGGTCTCACAAATGCCTTGTACAGTTGCAGCAACACTTCCCTAATTTATATTCTATTCCTTTAGCTATAAAGACCAACATTCCATGTGGCTTCCTTATTACCTGCTGTACCTACCTGCTTGTTTTCGATGATTCATGCCCGAGGACACTCAGATTCCTCTGCAGCGAAGCACTCTGAAGTTTCTCAGATTCAACTGAACCTCATGAGAGGTCACAACTTGGATCTCACCTTCATTGGGCGAGACCTAGATCAGCATATTTAAATGAGCCATTAGGCCGCGCCTGGGAGACCTCGCTAGGGTGCAGTTAAGTTCTGCTTCACATAAATGTGAACCATGTGTAACGGCATCTGGGGGGGGAGACTCGCAGACCATTGGAGACCTCTAGGTGGTCGGGGACAAGGCAGGGTGGTAGACAGGTTCTCCCTCTGGAACTCAGTCACCTTTGTACTACCAGCCTGGCACCTTGGCACTGTGAAATTAAATTGGCCATTTATGCCGACTCCTTGTTCCCTGTTCATCAACCAATCTTCTTTCCATGCTAATATACTTCTCCAACTCCAGAAGCCCTTATCTTGTGTGGTAACCTTTTGTGTTGCACTTTGCCGATTTCCTTTTGGAATACCAGCGGCGGGGTTCTCCGATCTCGATGCCGAAATCGCGTTCGGCAATCAGCCGGGGAATCCCCGTTTACGCCGGAATAGGGGATGGCGCCATTTTTGCGATGCTCCTCCCCCTCAAAAGCAGCGTACTCACATTGTCGGGACGGCCTCAGGACGTCACCTGAGGCCCTCCCCTGATTATCCGCCCCCGATGGGCCAAGTCCTTAACGACGTCACTCGTGTGCGCTCACACTGTTCGGGAAGCTCGTGAGGAGGCTGCGGACTGTGTCCAGCGCTGGCCACAGTTGGCTGGGGGGGGGGGGGGGGCATTCTGCTGGCCGGGAAGGCATCAGCGGAGGCTGGGAGGACTGGCGGGTAGTGGTCTGGGGATGGTGAGGCTGGTTACAGGGAGGCAGTTTTTGGCAGGCCGGGCCTGCACGCGGCCGGCACCGGGGCCTTACGCTGTGCGGCTGCTAGCCCCCCACCGGATGGAGGATTGGTGCGGGCACGGCACCAACTTTCTGGTTGGAGCCACAGAATCGGAGAATCCAGCCCCAGGTATACTACATTGACTGGTTCCCCTTTAACTACCCTAGTAGTTATACCTTAAATATCTCTAATATATTTGTCAAACATCGTTTCCTTTTCGTGAAATCATGTTCACTTTGTCTCACCTTAATGGTTCCTTTCAATATGCCGAGACTGGTAGCACTGCCAGGTTGGCAGGGGCACTACAAGGGTGCCCGGGTGCCAGAGTGGCACTGCCAAGTGCCAAAACCTGAGGAGAGCCATGCCCATAAAAGTGGAGATGAGAGAGGGTATGAAAGATTGGGGATGAAGTGTGGGTACTAAGCAGCCTCATAAAGATTGGTGGGTCTGAAGGGTGGGGGCATGAAAGGGGGACCTCGAAAGAGGGGTTGGGGAGGCCAGAAAAGGAGGAAGCCTTTAGTGATCCCATAGCAGGATGTCCTCACTTGAGGGGGAGGGGGTAATGCCCCTGTCTGCGGTTTGTGACATTGCCCGTGGGTGCGGCCTCTGGGGCCCTCACGCTGGCTTGGCGAAGGGGACACCCTTTCAAAATGGCAGCCTGATCTCTGAAGAGCCAGTCTGGCCGGCGAGTCCAGCTCCCCATTGTTGAAATAATTTCTATGGCCACGATCTTCCGGCCATGCTGCGCCGGAAAAGCAGCTGGCTGCAACGTGGCCGGTGAAAGCCGAGAGATCCCATTCCCGGGATCCACCCGGCTCGCGATAGCTCTCAAGATCCGACACAACCTCACGTGATGTCACAAGGAGATTCCTGCCTGCAATGGGCGGGATCACCTTTTGGCAAATCTGTATATTAGAGTGAGGCAGAAACCTTACTGTAATGTGCTCATTCCCAGGTACCTGCTATATGCCTTTGGGGCAGGGTGATGCCCTGGCACTGTTGGTACCACCTGGGTACCCTGGCTGTGCCACATAGATGCCATCCTGGCACTACCAGCTGGCAGGTGCCAAGATGGCATTTTTTGTGCGGATGCGATTGGGTTGAGGTTGCCCAAGATAAGTGCTGGGGGGGGGGACATGTTGCGTTTGGCTGGGGGGGAGGTCGTTGATTTTCCTTGTGGGCCTTGGAGATAGGGACGCCATTTAAAAATGGTGTCCGGTCTCTCGCTACAACGAGCATTTCCAGCGAGCTTTGTACAAAATGGGGCTATGTGAAGCCTCGGCCGCGCGTTCCCGTTCAGGCCCCTTATTCAACATGAGTGCCGGGAAACACGCAGCTAAAATTTGGGGACTTTGTTCCCTTTTGGGAAGATCTTGGCCCAAGGGCGGGCTAGACCAGGGAGAAAGTGTGAGTGAATACCGGTGTGAACATCATGCAAAAGGCCGACGGGAAGCAGCCCGTCAAACTTGCCAAAAATGACACTTTAGGCGCGATTCTCACGCCTCGTTACGCTCTTGCTCGAGCAAAGCGAGACCAATGACTGGCAGGAGAGGCCGAAGACGAGATCCGCGTCAGGCGGCAAACAGTTTGCGATGCAACCGGCCTGCTCCTGTAGGGAAAAACTCACTGTAGCGTGGCGAGAAAACAATTATCACCACTTAAGCCTCATTTCCATACAATTAACAAGAGTCCTCCCATATCCAAAGGCTTCCCATGATTCATTGGCCTCCCCAGCAAGTGTTCATGCTGGCAGCGATTAGTACTCCTTTTGAAAAACATGAACCTGGCCGAAGGGCTTCTGCGGCAAGCCAAGGAGGTGAGTCGCCATCTTTGCTCATAGGTAGCGAGCCCGGGGGCACTGGGCTTGCCGTGCATTGCAACCAGTGTGTACTAGTTCCGGGGGTAACCCGAGCCCTTGCCTGTCTGCCCCACCGACCACCCATAACCACCACCGATTTCCGAGGCCTCAGGCCTTGTAGCTGAAGGCTATCGCTAATCGGGACTTGGCTATCATGGTTAAGTGAGCACTTCACACAAACCAAGTGGATTCCCATGGGTGGGCGGGCCATGCAGCATGTGGGAGTCATTGTCTAGCATCCCAATCACACCTTAATGCATGGACACTGTGCTTCAGCACTTCAAGAGGCAACACCACACACGCAGCACCCAACATCCGAAACACTCAGTCCTCCTGGCCATAGCGCCCCAAGCTCACGTCCAGCGCCACCTCGTCCCAAGTGGCACTGGCTGCCCTGTGGCTGACCCTCCAGGACCCTCGGGGGATGACGACATTCCTCCTGGTCGCTGTGGTGATGTGCATCACTGTAAAATACACAAGGGGTTAATGTAAATACATATAGACTAGCTAGACACTAGAGGGAGCACCAGAGACATCACACACACACACCTCAACCAATAGATCATTAGATAGGATACGACCAATGGGCATTCATGATACACACAGAGGTGACACTACCACAGGAGGGCATCACACCAACTCATATATAAAGGACGTCAGCACACCTGATCTTGCCTCTTTCCGTGGAGGACAGTCAGTGAGTAGAGACACAGGGTTGATTTGATATCACTCCACCACATGATTGTAGAGTCTGGCTAGTCAGTCCTGAGTCGCTAATAGTAGGATTAGCAGTAGTGTCGAACCCAAGTTATAGAAGTGGATATAGTTTAATAAACGTGTTGAAGTTATCTCCACGTCTGATCCTTCCTTTGTCAAGTGCACCACAAGGAAGCCGCTTATGCTACAGCTAGAGCATGACAAGACAGTCGCCACAGGTCTGCATCCCCGAATCTTGAAGCCGGTTTTCTCAGTGCCAATGTTGTGAGCTGAGTGGGGCTGGCTGTACAAGTGCGGTTTAAGTGCTGCTCAACCTTGTTAGTGAGGGGCTGGTGAGCACGGGCCCGTAGAATCGGCTGGCGAGCCTTCATTTGCAGCGATAAACACAATGGGCCTTGTTAAGTCAACCAATAGCTTTGCTGGCCTCGTTGGACCGAACGCCAGGAAGCTCGCGGCAGTTCCTGCTCACTACCAAAAAGCTTTCAGAGAATCCCGTCCTTAGCAATGTTTTGGTTGAATTCCGCCCAGAAACTGTAGATGGAGTGCATGTGGATCTCCACCTTCCCACCAGACTTCCCATTTCTCTTACTGTTACTCTTCTTTTTACACACTCTACCCTCCCTTCCCTCACTGTTGCCCTCCTCTTTACTCACACTCTACCCTCCCTTCCCTCACTGTTGCCCTCCTCTTTACTCACACTCTACCCTCCCTTCCCTCACTGTTGCCCTCTTATGCTTTTGTGCTTTCAGACATTCAAGGACTGAGGACTGTACAGCTTCCAAAAAATCATAAAGAGGAGGGAGAACAACCCCTCAACAGTGAAAATGATGCAGTCACTTCACCTTGTATTCATAACCATGAGTTCAGATATTGGGATCCGCTCATATTGAATCAAGAGGCAGGAGTTGGCTGCAGCCACACCAGGGAGATCGGACAGTTCTTTTGTATACTCATCAGATGGTGAAATCTGCTGAAAATAAGGGTCTTGTGGGGAAGATGACAGATGGTGATGCACATTGAGATGCCTGCTGCATTGGCAGGACAGTCAGACAGCCTCTAGTCACTGGCTAGGAGCATGGAGGAATATGGATCAGTAAATCGGCAAGGCATTACAGAGATTGGAGCTCATCCTTTCCACTCCAAGGTAGCAGCACCAGCCCTTTCATTGCAGCACAAAGCAATGTCTCTAGTTTTCTCTCAGTGCTACAATGGAAGCTGAAATGGAGGTCATGTGATCCATGCCTGCTGCCATGTAGACTCTGACACCTGCATCATGGGTGCAGGTGGTGGTGCACAAAGGGGCATGGAGGCACCCACAGTCCAGCAATACACGCTCCAGCAGATTATGGGGAATGCTGAGGTCCTTGCCCTGGGATTGGCAATAGCTCCGTGCTGTACAAACCTGCTGTCCTCTCTCAGGATTGCAGCATTTATGCTCACACCAATACAACTTTGCCAATTCCATTGCTGTTATATCTGAGCCAGCCATTCAAGACTGCTACAGTCCACTGCCAAGATAATGCAATACGAAGCCAAGTCCTCAAGACCCAGCGAATGTCCTGCAAGGCCATCTGCAGTCTCCTCCAGTGAACATTGCAACAATCCATCAGTCATCCTCGAACTACCAGGATTCCAGTGCATATACAAGCATCAGGCCAGGCAAGAACACCAGCAAGACAGGCATTAAGGAATGAACAAGTGCCATTACTCAATGTTGCTGGATAGAGTTGCTGCGTGAAGGCATTTGTTGCTGACCTTCATTCAGCGATGTTGACCAAGGGGTCTCACGATGAGAGAACTGAGTGACAGGGTTTCCACTATCTCAATATATAGACTATGTGAAACATGCAGAGGATCCTACACGTCAATGAAAGATGTGCTGAAATGTGATAAGGTGCTTTGAAATTTGTTGCTCCCTGACTTCTGCATGAAATAAAATCAGATCAACAGTCAGCATGCAAAAGCACACCTCCTGCTCCCATGGATAACCATTTCTCATACAATGAGGGATATAGGTCTCTACACGAGTTTTATTGTGCACGTGAAAAGGCTCTGCAAAATGCTTCAACTCATGTAATATGTATCGTTTTTGCCGCTTGAGCCATGCACAATTTCAACACCAAGATGTGCACATGGACACTCCCAAGGAGGTGACCCAGCTGCTTTCCAGACAGAACCACATGGAAGAGTTACCATCAAAACCTTGACTCAGAGACCTCTTGAAAGGGGAAATAGGGCCACCCCAGCACTTCTGACTCGAACATTTCATGGCAAGTATCCCAGACAGCCATTTCTGAACCTTGCCTCACCCGGGGACACGCAAAGAAATAGAATCATAGAATTTACAGTGCAGGAGGCCATTCAGCCCATCAAGTCTGACCCTTTGGAAAGGGCTCCCTACCTAAACCCACACCTCCACCCTATCCCCATAACCCAGTAACCCCACCCAACTTTTTTGGAACACTGAGGGCAATTTAGCATGGTCTATCCACCTAACCTGCTCCTAGTTCTTATGTTCTTATGTCATGAAAACCTTGACTCAGAGGCCGCCTGCAGGGAGAATCAGGAGCATTTCAGCACTGCTTCATTCTCAATTACAATCTACCTTTTGAGGGCAGAGCCTTAAAGCCTCCATTCAGCACCACAAAATAAAGGAAGAGTCCTGAACTCACCACCCACCCTAGAACATGACAACACATCAGCCCACTTTGCCCATCCTTAGTCATGTCAATAATTATCATCTATTTTTCTAAGTCAACAATGAATAGGTACAACCACAGGATCAGTTATTTCCTCAAGGATTAGGCTCAAATGACAAAATTGCACATAGCTTCCGAGACCTGGTTCAGATTATTTGGTTAATAATAAGAAATGGTACCTCTAAGCCTCTGCTTCCACCTGTGGACGTCAAAAAATGGTCACAGATGGTTTTCTCTGGCAATGAGTGGGAATAAGCCTGTCTGCTTAAAGCTAACACAAAGATCTATACACCAGTGAGCCTGAGACCTGGGACAGGTCCTTGACACTACAAGACAATGGATGGTCTCCCTGAGACCATTGATTTACTGAGAGGGAAGTAATTTCTGCCTCCAACATTTCATGGCAAGAATCGCAGACAACCTTTTGTCAACCTTGTCTCACCCGGGAAATAGCATATCAGGTATTCAATGCATAAGGCACTTGACTTCAAGGGAATAATCAGCTCTGTTACAGTCAATGGAACTGAATAGCAGACACTGTGGATGATCTGATACTGTCCATACTGCTCGTCTTTTACCATCACTTCTACATCGAACATCGCCCTCCATGCCATTGTAAGGAACGTTCTTACACAGCTTAATAAAGCGCGCAAAGTACATAGAATCAGTAAGCAAATTAAATTTTGTATCATTTATTTTGTTTTCAACATAGTACATGAAAAATGATGGATATTTCCTATTTCCCAACATTTCATTTACTCATAACACTGTATTTTACCCAAGTTAAGAACAGCATAAATATTGATCATATAAATAAATTAGATTTTGCAGCATAAATATGAAATATATAAATAATAAAAACAATAAAACAAAGTATGCAAACAGAAATGCAATAAATAGGTGAAAAATAATAGAATTATCTTAAATTATATCCTGTAGTTCATTTGTTTACAAAAATTATAATAGATTTTCAATACAATATTATTTAGAACCACCAAAATAAGCTATTCTGAGAGGTATGTTACATATAATCTGTTTAACATTGTTCATCGGTTGGTCAACTACCAATTTCATAAGGCATGTATCTAACAGTCCACCCACTGGTTGATTCTCCCAATCTGATGAACTCGCCGCTCATTGATGTTGTACAGGAATTGAGTTGGTCCATGGAAGAAGTAGATATATCCTACAAAACAGAACAGAAATTTAACCCTCAAACAGGGATCCACAAACTGCTTCACCCAATACAAAGAGGAGAAAAAAAGCAAAATATACTTATTATTGTTACATTTTTGAAGGACCATTCTATAATCTTTTCGTTTCCAATTGTTGAGAGGCGGATGTCATAGAACATATAACATACAGAAGGAGGCCATTCGGCCCATCGAGTCTGCACCAACCCATCTAAGCCCTCACTTGCACCCTATCCCCATAACCCAACAACCCCTCCTAACCTTTTTTTTGGTCACTAAGGGCAATTTAGCATGGCCAATCCACCTAACCTGCATATCTTTGGACTGTGGGAGGAAACTGGAGCACCCGGAGGAAACCCACGCAGACACGGGGAGAACGTGCAGACTCCGAGTGACCCAGCGGGGAATTGAACCTGGGACCCTGGTGCTGTGAAGCCACAGTGCTAACTACTTGTGGTAGCGTGCTGCCCAAATCCATGTTGTGAATTTCAAAGTCACAAAGAAAATTGAAATTAAGAAATGTCGCTGATGGCCCTAATTTAAGAAATTAGTGAGGGAATAGAACTGAGTAAGGTCTCTCTAGGATTAGCCTTAGGAACAGTAATATATCAAATCTGGATCTAAACTTGGATTCAAATACTCAGTAAAAACTGAAGGAATTTGGAGCTGATACCAAGCTAGTGAAATCAGCAGAGATAGCAAAGGAACAACAAATAACTCTGACAAAATATCACAGTTAACAGAACAATGACAGACAAAATGCAATTACATAGGTCACAATCAGCAAAGTTTAAAAAAAAAATTTAGAGTACCCAGTTCTTTTTATTCCAATTAAGGGGCAATTTAGCGTGGCCAATCCACCTACCAGGCACATCCTCGTTGTAGGGGTGAGACCCACGCAGACACGGGGAGAATATGCAAACTCCACATGGACTGAGACCTTGGACCAGGGTCGAACCCAGATCCACAGCACCATGAGGCAGCAGTGCCAACCACTGTGCCACTTTGCTGCCCTTGCAATCGCAAAGTTAACACAATGTTGAACTATATAGTCCAAACAACTGAGTACAAATTAGACAAAGTCACAATCAAATTGATTAAGCAGATTGAGTATTTTGTTCAGTTCTGATAACTGAAACATGGAGGAGATATTCAAACACTTGGGGCAGTGAAGAAGAATCACAGGCCTGATATCTGAGGCGGGATTTTCCATTCACCGACGCCGATTTCGTAATCGGCAATCAGGCGGAGATACATTTTTACAGTGGAATCAGGAGTGACGCCTGTTTTCGCATGTTCCACCCTCTCCAAAACAGCGTCATCGTCACTGTTGGGATGGCCTCACAACATCACCTGAAGGCTCTCGCCCAATGCTCCAATGGGCCGGATTCCCGACCGTGTGGGGAACATATGTCCAGCGCCGCCAAAGTCGGGCAGGAGCCGGCTGCTGGCCAGCGGGGGACGGGGGGGGGGGGCTTCGGCGAGGGCTGGGGGTACTGGTGGGGGGTGGCCAATGGGCAGCCAGGGGGGCACCATCTGGATGGTCGGGTCCGCACACGGTCGGCGTCATATCGTACGACGCAACCGCTGAAGGTCATTGCCGTACTCATGCGTGGCCACAGACCCGACAATTCTCTGGCCGCTATTGTCATGGAGGCTGGGCGGTTATGTGGTATGACTGCTAGCCCATCACCAGTCGCAGCATTTGGGCTGGGGCGATCTTTTTGACGTCAAGCGCCACGGATCCTCCGGACATAGCCTGAAAATCGGAGAATCTAGCCTCCGGTATCTAGTTGGAATCCGGACAAAAGCAGCGGCTCTAAGCCTCAAAAGGAAGTGGCTAAGAAATGATCATAAAGAGGGTTCAGGAGAGAAGGCAGTGTTAATATGGAACATTGCTTCAAAATACTTCTTGAGATTGGACGAAAAGGATAAATGTTCCAACTGACAATAGGGGTATTTAGGGTTGATATCAAGAAGCTCGTACAGAGAATATCTGTGATGGACAGAAGGGGGCAGCAGCAGAGGCAGAAACACTGAAATTGTTTAAGAAACAATTGGATTCTGTATGATAAAAAGGAGATGGGGGAATGAGTCGGGCAGTGGAGACCATTAGGACCTCTCTGGATTGCTGAGAATAAATGGAACAAATGGTTTTCTTCACCAAAGTTTCATGTTCTCAGAAAGAAGGTATTGTGTTGGCCTTTTTTATCAGCACTGAATTGTGGATAAATTTGAACTCATGAACCTGTATTGAAGAGACAATGACTATTTTAATGAATGGATACAATCCTCAAAACACTGAACAAAAACTTTCTAAAATGAAGCTAGCTAATTCTAATTATTTGTCCCCAACCATCTTCTTCATTTTTTCCCAAGAGGGGCCATATTGTTGGAGAGGACAGTGTGAAACAGACTGGTAAGCTCGAGGAGATACTTGTTAGGAAGGAAGATGTGTTGGGCATTTTGAAAAACTTGAGGATAGACAAGTCCCCCGGGCCTGACGGGATATATCCAAGGATTCTATGGGAAGCAAGAAATGAAATTGCAGAGCCATTGGCAATGATCTTTTCATCCTCACTGTCAACAGGGGTGGTACCAGAGGATTGGAGAGTGGCGAATGTCGTGCCCCTGTTCAAAAAAGGGAATAGGGATAACCCTGGGAATTACAGGCCAGTTAGTCTTACTTCGGTGGTAGGCAAAGTAATGGAAAGGGTACTGAGGGAAAGGATTTCTGGGCATCTGGAAAGATACTGCTTGATTAGGGATAGTCAGCACGGATTTGTGAGGGGTAGATCTTGCCTTACAAGTCTTATTGACTTTTTTGAGGAGGTGACCAAGCATGTGGATGAAGGTAAAGCAGTGGATGTAGTGTACATGGATTTTAGTAAGGCATTTGATAAGGTTTCCCATGGTAGGCTTATGCAGAAAGTAAGGAGGCATAGGATAGTGGGAAATTTGGCCAGTTGGATAACAAACTGGCTAACCGATAGAAGTCAGAGAATGGTGGCAGATGGCAAATATTCAGCCTGGAGCCCAGTTACCAGTGGCGTACCGCAGGGATCAGTTCTGGGTCCTCTGCTGTTTGTGATTTTCATTAACGACTTGGATGAGGGAGTTGAAGGGTGGGTCAGTAAATTTGCAGATGATACGAAGATTGGTGGAGTTGTGGATAGTGAGGAGAGCTGTTGTCGGCTGCAAAGAGACATACATAGGATGCAGAGCTGGGCTGAGAAGTGGCAGATGGAGTTTAACCCTGACAAGTGTGAGGTTGTCCATTTTGGAAGGACAAATATGAATGTGGAATACAGGGTTAACGGTAGGGTTCTTGGCAATGTAGGGGAGCAGAGAGATCTTGGGGTCTATGTTCATAGATCTTTGAAAGTTGCCACTCAAGTGGATAGAGCTGTGAAGAAGGTCTATGGTGTGCTAGCGTTCATTAGCGTAGGGATTGAATTTAAGAGCTGTGAGGTAATGATGCAGCTGTACAAAACCTTGGTAAGGCCACATTTGGAGTACTGTGTGCTGTTCTGGTCACCTCATTTTAGGAAGGATGTGGAAGCTTTGGAAAAGGTGCAAAGGAGATTTACCAGGATGTTGCCTGGAATGGAGAATAGGTCTTACGAGGAAAGTATGAGGGTACTCGGCCTTTACTCATTAGAACGGAAAAGGATGAGGGGCGACTTGATAGAGGTTTGTACGATGATCAGGGGAATAGATAGAGTAGACAGTCAGAGACTTTTTCCCCGGGTGGAACAAACCATTACAAGGGGACATAAATTTAAGGTAAATGGTGGAAGATATAGGGGGTATGTCAGAGGTTGGTTCTTTACCCAGAGAGTAGTGGGGGCATGGAATGCACTGCCTGTGGAAGCAGTTGAGTCGGAAACAGGAGGGACGTTCAAGCGGCTATTGGATAGGCGACATGGATTATGATAGAATAATGGACTGTAGATTAATTTGTCCTTAAGGGCAGCACGGTAGCATTGTGGATAGCACAATTGCTTCACAGCTCCAGGGTCCCAGGTTCGATTTCGACTTGGGTCACTGTCTGTGTGGAGTCTGCACATCCTCCCCGTGTGTGCGTGGGTTTCTTCCGGGTGCTCCGGTTTCCTCCCACAGTCCAAAGATGTGCAGGTTGGGTTCAGTGGATTAGCCATGATAAATTGCCCTGAGTGTCCAAAATTCTATGATCTATGATTAACCTAGGACAAAAGTTCGGCACAACATCGTGGGCCAAAGGGCCTGTTCTGTGCTGTATTTCTCTATGTTCTATGTTCTATGTTCTACCATAGAAGTAGGATCATTGTCACCAGGAATTTTTGCAGGGATGCTCCTGATGCCCCACCATAATATCTGCAATAGATCTGTAGAAAACCCAATGAAAAGACATCAATAGCACTTGCATCATTTCTCGACAAACTCCCATCAACACTACTCCGAATGGCAGGAGACGAGGAACTGCTGCAGAAAATCTACCCTTATATTCAATCAAAGAACGAGGAACAAAATAAACAGCTCCAGTCCAGAGTTCATGTACACGGATCAAGTAAAAATCTCTCATATTTCTGAACGTCATAACATTATCACAAAAAAAAATCAAATGCCTGTAGTATTTGCATCGCCTCTGCTAGACATGGGGCCCTATCTTTGGCAACAGACAGAAGACCAGTTCAGATCCACTACCTAACCATAAACACACATACACACATCCAGGCATTAGTAAATAACAATTAGAAACAGGACGAATGAGTGATTTTATTGTTCCTGAACCAGAGACATTCACTATAACTATGCTGACCCAAGCTAAGATCTCTTAATTGACCAGGGATCAAATCTGGAGTTGATGGTTGGCATGGCTCCGATATTGAATGGGTTAACTCTCCGAGAACAAGGGCAGCATGGGGCACAGTGGTTAGCATTGCTGCCTAAGACACTGAGGGCCCAGGTTTGAATCCCGGCTCTGGGTCACTGTCCGTGTGGAGTTTGCACATTCTCCCCGTGGCTGCGTGGGCTTCACCCCCACAACCCAAAGATGTGCAGGTTAGGTGGATTGGCCACGTTAAATTGCCCCTTTATCGGAAAAAATAATTGGGTAATCTAAATTTGTAAAAGAAAAATCTCCGAGAACTAAGAAGTTCTGTATAGTATTAACCAAACAAAAATATTGGCCGGGATTCTCCCTTACCCGGCGGGGCGGGGGGTTCTGGCAGGATGGAATGGCGTGAACCACTCCGGCGCGGGCCGCCCCAATGGTGCGGAATTCTCCGCACCTTTAGGGGCCAAGCCCTAACCTTGAGGGGCTAGGCCCATGCTGGAGTGGTTGGCGCCCCGTCAGCCGGCGGGAACGGCCGTTGGCGCCACGCCAGCCAGGGCTGAAGGGTCTTCGCCGGCAGGCGGAAGACCGCGCATGCGCCGGAGTGTCAGCGGCTGCTGATGTCATCCCTGCGCATGCGCAGGGGAGGGGGTCACTTCCGTGTCCGCCATTGAGAAGACTATGGCGAACGGGGAAGGAAAAGAGTGCCCCCACGGCACAGGTCCGTCCGCTGAACGGTGGTCCCCGAACGCGGGCCAGGCCACCGTGGGGGCATCCCCGGGGCCAGATCGCCCCGTGCCCCCCCCCCCCCCCCCAAGGACCCCAGAGCCTGCCCGTGCCGCCTGGCCCCGCCGGTAAGGTAGGTGGTTTGATTCATGCCGGCGAGGCCGACATGACAGCGGCGGGACTTCGGCCCATCGTGGGCCAGAGAATCGCCGGGGGGGTGGCCCGCCGATAGGTGCGGCGCAATTCCTGCCCCCGCCGAATCTCTGGTGCCGGAGACTTCGGGACGCGGCAGGAGCGGGATTCGCGTTAGCCCCCGGTGATTCTCCGACCAGGCTGGGGGGTTGGAGAATCCCGCCCATTAAGTTCACTTCTTCATTGCAAAGTCAGTAAAATATTATCGTCACACTGAAATGAGCACATTAATATTTCGACTATCTCAATACTTCAATGAATATTTGCTTTCATATTACCATGCTGTTCAAATGCTGCATCGACTCTTTCAGGGATTCCTGGCCAGTCGTCTGTTATGAGGCGTGGGTAACCTTCATCCATGGCTCGTTTGGTTTCATCAAAACTGGAAGGAGAAACACATAATTTATGTAAACAATGAGACTGTGATGAAAAACTATTGCCATTAATATTTATCTTAGGAATGAACCATTACCTCCAATACTCGTCTCCTGCAAAGAATAATGTCTTTGATGTTGTCCTAATATGAACAGCTGCATCTATTTTCCTGACGGATTTTGGAATACCGAATCGACGGATGTTCTTTGGATAACCTGGCATGACATCATAGCCATTGATGGCCCAGTATTTGTTTCCTATAGGATTACACAAATGATGTTGTTATCATCTCCGTATTAATAAATGTGTTTTTGCTGAACCTCAATGTCGCCCCTTGTGGGCACCATTTCTGGACTAAGATGCTGGACAACCATCCTAGTTCCAATCCTCTCCTGATCCTGCACTCACACTGATTACTTTTTGCAAGCCTCACACTTCTAGAGTCATTATTCCCCCTCCCATGTTGGCTCTGTCTGATTAACCTCAGCCCTTTGCACACAGCATTACACTTCACTACAGGAACAATCCAAAAGAAGGAGTTGTTTTCAACTTCAATCCTAAAAACATAGGTTCTGAAATGTGAACTGAACTCAAGTTCCAGAAAGCTCAGCCCCTCATCATGGTAGCATCCTTGTTTGCAGCACTGAATAATCACAGGATTCTAGTCCTCTCGTTCTTAACGCAAAGAAAAGTAACAGTAGGCAATCAACCTTTTATAACAACAAGGAATCGCTGCTTCACATTTCATACGCAGCGTCATCTTTGCAGGAATCTTTGGCGCAGAATGAGTTAAGTAGAAGTCAGTTGAGCCTACAGATGCATTGTGGATGTCTCCTCCAGAAAAAACGCTATAACAAGGAGTTGTTAGGAGATATTAAAACTAATCACTGGCAATATACTTGGTTATTCCCAACACAATAATGGGGGTACAGTGCTTCCTAGGAAAACTTATTCTAGGTCCATCATATGTCTTAAAAATGTTCCCTGGACAATAAAGAAGCAAAATGATGTTTTCCAGGGCTGTGCAAATCCTAGTCAGAAATTACAGCAATAATTAGTCTTTATTAGTTGTAAAGTACTTTGGGACATTCTGTGATCATGAAAGGTGTGTTATAAATTCAAACTCTTGGTAAACGCTATTACTCTATAACCAGTCACTAGGGTGGCACGGTGGGCCGATGGTTAGCACTACTGCCTCATGGCAGTGAGGACCTGGGTTCGATCCTGGCCCTGTCACTGTCAGTGTGGAGTTTGCACATTCTCCCCGTGTCTGCATGGGTCTCACCTCCACAACCCCCCAAAAAAAGATGTGCAGGGTAGGTGAATTGGCCATGCTAAATTGCACCTTAATTGGAAAAAGAATAGTATACTCTAAATTTGTAAAAATAAAATAGTCAAAATTAGAGCCAGGTTCGACTGGTTTTCATTGTTTCATCCAATGAAACACTTTGATTTAAATAATCAACACTTTCAGAAATCTGGGTAAATCCAGAACCTGACATATGGAGAATTGTGGACCTATAATTCAAAGAAAAATACAGGATTGTTTACCAAAAATGTATCAAACTATTTTGGCTAAAACATTCCGAAAGCTAATTAAAAATACATTTAATGAAATTTTCACGGTTGTTCAACACAGTTCATACCTGTCTTTGAAAAGAAACATCTCTCCGCGAAGACTAGCAACTGCATCAAAGGACAAATTTGGATCACATTTCTCTGGTGTCCTTGGTGGTGATGGTCCAGGGGGGGAAATACTTTGTGATCGACCTTATATAAAGTAACAAGACATATTAAAAAATGTCGAATACAATGTTCAAGGCAATGTTAACACTGAAGTAGATTAACACGAGGGTCCAATTCGCATTAAAGTTATCCGATTTTTAATATTTCAATGATTGGTTAAGCTGACAAAATAGAAGACTAGATGGGAATTTATCCTGGAGGGAGTGACCAGGATCCTCAAGAGACAGGAAGAAATAAAGTTGGTTTATTTTTAAAGAGTTTGTGGGCTTGTTCCAGTGCCTCTAGAGCGAGAAAATAGCAATTCCAGAAAACAGCGTAAACGTAATTTATGCCATTAGTTTGGGATTTCCACGGCTCTTCCATGAAAGTTATGGCAGACGATTGGAATAAACATCACAGAAATTCACCCTACTGTTCTATCAAAGAAGGAGACAGAGAAATGTGATGCTCACGCTACTGAAGTAGTGCACATTGGAACACAACATGAGTAACGCACATGCTTATTTAATTGGTGAGCAATAATTAACGGTAATATTGTTAATAACCTGAGTCTGTTGTTTGATTTGCTGTTCAATGTACCAGATCAATCAATCAATTATATAAAATGCTGCTAACAGTGTTAAACCAGTGAAGTATTTTTGTTTATTGTGTCCAACTTTTGTTTTCTGGACTCTTGGTGAACATTCCAACCCTGGGAGCAATTCAAAGAGCAGAACATTGACCACTCAGAGACTCAGTTATACGGGTAGCCCGAAGTAACGGACAAAGAAAATGATTGAGAAGGAAGCACAGGGCAGACTAAACATCAAACAAAATATCAATGTGGATCAATACTTCCACATCATCCGTAACAACAAGATAAATGAGTACACTTCATGGAAGCTGAGCCTTCGATTATCTTCCTTTTTATGAATAGAATAAACTTGATTTATGCCCTTTGCATCTGCTCAACAGTCAGGTTTGGTTTGATGTCAGGAAATATTTATTTATAGAAAGAGCCTTGACATATGAAACAGATTTATGAGTTAAATACATGGTTCTACAATGAAGAAAACTGCGGATTATTATTCCCGTTTTTAATTTCAGCAGGATGGGGACAAGTATTGAAAAATTGCTTTAACATTTTATTTTACAGCGATAATTATGAAAATATTTCAATATTTTGACTCCAATCACATCACGTTACCTACATAAGTAACAGCTCTTTAATTATTGGTATGGTCAGTAATTGTTTAGAAAGGAATATTACAACCTACCATACAGAGCCTGGATCCATTCACATCATCCTGAGAAAGCCGGAAATACTTGTCTTATAAATGTGTAGCTGGGGAACATCAAGGCCCCAGGGTCACGAGAGTGAGCCAATCCCAGTGCATGGCCAAATTCATGAGGCAGCCACAAGAAACAGGTTATATCCTAAATAAAAACAATCACAAAGCAGCAAATTAAAAATCTGGTAAACATGCTTCAGAGGCTCATGAGGTTTCAAATTTACATGAACTAACAGCAAATATCACACTATTATTAATGGTTTGCAATCAGACTATAAACCTCAATCCTGACGTTCATGAGGAAGATTCCTGGCCATTTCATTGAATCACAGAATCCCTGGCAGTGGCAGAAGAAGGCCATTTGACCCATGCTGTCCCGCACTGACCATCTGAAAGAGCATCCTACCTAGCCCAATCCCATAACCCAATCTACGTTTTGGACACTAAGGGGCAATTTTTAGCATGCCAAGCCAACTAACCAGCACATCTTTGGACATTGTGGGAGGAAACCAAAGCACCCAGAGGAAACGCACGCAGACATGGGGAAAACATGCAAATTCCAGTCCAATGCAGGCATCTCCACGTCAAAACGCCACATAGACAGTGACCCAAAGACAGAATCAAACCTGGGTCCCTGGTGCTGTGAGGCAGCAGTGCTAACCACTGTGTCACCGTGCTGCCTGTATTTCCACAGATAGGAGTGCTTCCTACCTTTAAAACATTTTCAATACACTTCCAAATCTTAATTTTAATTTTATCAAAGATAACTGGGCAAATATTCAGAACATGACACATGTCAAAATGAAGCTTTAACAAATTATTAATGTTTCTCAGAGGCTTCCAAGGAATGTGTAATTCTTAAGTTGCATTTAGGTGGACTTCAAAATTACAATTTGCTATTTAGATATTGCAAAAATACTAATTAATATTGCTGGCTAAGAACTAAGTAAATTGTTTTCTAACTTGAAACATCCTATTGGTTTGTTCATATTTTCACCACTAATTATGAGAAGAACATTGGTCAATATTTGTACCATTTGATCCCATTGTCCAGGTTTCATCTTCATCAAAGTGAGTGTCTCCTCCAATGCCTGCTGCAGGAGGAAAAGCATGGGCCAAGATTCCATCAGCTCCGTCAAATGGATAATTGTCGCCATGTTCTGAAAATAATGGAACAAAGAACTGTCAAAGTGAATTCTGAAGCTGTGCAAACTATCAGGGTTTGTAAGGTAAATAAATACAAAGAAACATATTTTCATCCTACAGCAATGTTCCCTCCTCACAAAAGGGCATGAAGGGTAGATTCAGGCAGCCAACTATGAGAATGTACCACCCAGATGTCAGGTTGCCCTTTCTACGCTCCATTTTGGTGTGGTCATCTTTGGCATGTAGCCAGTGAGAACGAGCACCTTATGTTTAGAACACTGCAGCTCAGTGTTACTTGCTAGTTAAATGCACATGATCTGGAAACATTCTGTGGAACGTTGAACGCTTTCAGGCAGTGGAACCTGTAATGGATAAGGCTGCAATATTCTTATAGAGTGTGAAAGAGGAGTCCTGCTCCTCCTGGCTCCACAGAAATAAGTGTAAATTTATCTTTCTGTTGCCACCTCTACTGGTGAAACATTCCCAGTTATCCAGCAAAGCTGCAATGGACTCCAATTTAAAGGGACCTGTACTGCACTGTGAGAATGCAAGGAAAGGCCCTTTGAGATTAGTGATGGTCACTCACTTGTGTACACGAACCCAATTTATGCTCACAATGACTCTATCTATACCGGGGTGGCTGAAGTTATAATTTACTCACTGACACTTGTTGGCAGTTGCACTGGCAGCGGTAGCTCAGTATTACTACTTCATTTGTAACCAATCGAATAACATCGTCGCGCCCAACTGGGTGATGCAACAAGGCTATTAAATCTCGCGAGGCGCCTCTGATGAGATTTGCCATGTTCTGAATGTATCGTGTGATCTAACGAGATCTCATGAGACGTCGTGACCTGGATCTCCCCCTTGCTGGGCGAGGTCCAGATTTACATGTTTAATTGAGCAGTTTTGCCACCTTAAACATATCAGCGCCCGGTGCTCCCTAGGCTGAGGAATGAATGCCCGTGTCTGGGAGACCTCACCATGGCACCGTTTAGCACTGGTCCTGACAAATGTGGACCAGGTATAACAGCATCTCTGGGGGTATCCCAAGCCATCAGAGGCCACTGGATTGTCAGGTTCTGTGCAGGGTGATACCCTGGCAGCCCCGCTGCCACCTTGGCACCTTTGCACCACCAAACAGTGCCCCTGCCAAAGCCTCCTACTGAGACCACAGCCACCACGCCGAGTTCCCGACAAATAATAGCATGAGAGACCCACGCCATTGAGAACTCGTCCGGTCGGGGGCGAAGCATCGAGGGGAGGGCCTCAGGCAACGTCCTGAGGCCATCGATACAGCGTGCGGCATACTCCTAGAGTACACCACATTGGAGGAGATGGAGCATCGCGAAAGCAGTGCCGCCCCCGTTTTTGATGCGAACGTTGATTCTCTGGCCGATCGACGAACGCAATTTCAGCGTTGCCGACTGGAGAATTTCACCAGGATCTTACACATTTCCCTTCCATTCCTTTCACATTGTTTTTGTTGATACCTCGAGCCCCAAATGAGATCATGATATCAGCTTCTCCTTCAAAGATTCTCCTGAACTTCAAAGGTGTGACGTCACTCCAAATCTTGAAAGCTTTCCGAATGGCTGTGTCCACATCGGTGGAGGAAAGATCCAGGGTGTAGTTTGAAATTCTTTATGAAAGAAAACAGGAAGTAAGGTTTTGTGCTAAATATGATCAACTAAATCTTGCTGGGGTGGAAATCTTGTAACACATTCCCAACATCTTCAGCTCAAAAATCAATAACAATAAGAATTTTAAACATAAAATTTACATTTAACGTTTTTATAAATCTGGCAATGTTTATGTTTCATAAATATGATGAGTGAGGTTGAAGAATATAGATTGTCCTCTTCTCGGACATTGAAGCTGGTTGACATTTTATTAACAATTATAACCTCATTCATGCGTTTAGTTAACGGATAAAACATTTTGAGGTCCATTTCATGATAAATTAATGCAAAATATCAAAAACAGAGAGGCTGAACTATATGCTGTTTGTGTGAGGGGAATAGCTCAGCATAACAAATCCAATAAGCATGTTTTCAAGGTTCACAACTCACACCGTATCCCTTCATGCCCTGAACTTGCTGGGCCATTTGTGAATTATTAACAGCTTGTATCCTTAACACATCTTTACTTTTATCTTTACTTTTACAATAACATTGGATCCAATCAACTACAGAAAAGATGCAATGAAATACCGTGAAATATTTTACCTATATGTTATTTTATTCTTTTTCCATTTAATCGTTCCTGGAAAGTGATTATATTCAGCAACATCAGGGACTCCACATCGAGGTTTCTCCATAATTCCCATAGTTGCAGAATCCAGATTTCCAGTTATCTCAAGACCGAAGAATTCTTGCATTTTCTTGATCTTATTGGATAAGGAACTCTTCGATACATAGTTTCTGATCTTTGAAGCAAACCCTGCTGAACTGTCTTCGAGTTTGTAAAATCGGTTCAAGTAGATCTTCAAGAAAATAAAAGCATTAACGTTATTAATCTTGACTTTATCTGTGAAAGAAGAAAGATTAATCTGCTGAAACTCATTGAACAGTTGTCTTTTGTTCGTTACATTCCATGCAGTACCTCTGCTAATTGCCAATCCTCTTCATTTTCTCTATTTCTGAAAGCAGTGGAACAGCAGATGAAAAAGTTACAGAAAATAAAACCATCAACACTGAAAAGTAAAGGTGCTTCATCTTTCTGTTCTCAACTGAAAATTGAGAGAGAAATGTCTACCTCTGATTCTCTCCTTGCATCTTTTATAGTGTTGTCTTTCCCAAGTTATGTTAATTATAGAATGATTCAGATTTGAGTAAGAGCTAAAACCACAGCCCTGTCATTAATGGTTAAGCAAAGCTAGGAAGTCCATTAAAGGACATTCTTCTCTTCCCTCAACCAGTATTTATAGATCTACCAAGATTCATCTGATTACGATATTAACCAAGATAAGTGTTGAGTTTCTAGGAAACTGTTGGCCTTTTGCGTCGAGAATGATGACAATCTGGACTAAGTGACTGGAGTTCCGCAACACTTGGATCTTGTTTCCCGATGGGACGGAGAATTGGGCGTCGGCGGAAAATTGGGATCGATGTCAGACGCCAACCCGGTCACAATGCTCTGTCTTCCCACTGGCACTGGGATCGAGGTCAACGACCACGTGCCAGCGGGAGGATGTAAATGAAAGCAAATGGGTCTTAATGACCCATTTACAACCATTTAGTGGGCCCGGCACCATATGCTCCAACCTCTGTGATTCTCCGGTCACAGAGGGCCGGGAATCATGTCCACGTGGATCACTTATGGTCTCTACCAGTGTGGCCATGGGGTGGTGGACCTCGGGGTAAACCAATGGGGTAACTCCTTAGGGGTGTTGCCCCAGAGTCCATCCGAGGGCTACTCTCCCCCACCCACAATGTACTAGCTGCCTACCCCTCCTCTACAAAACTGCCTGCTGCACCCTCCTCCGGGACTCCAAGCATTCCAATCATTGAAGCGTGTGATTTCACTGCACTTACCTCTCTTTGATGTGGTCAATGTTTATAAACCTTGGGGATTCATCACTTCGGCCACTGAAGCGTTAAGGAATATGAATGGATCAAAGCTGCACTGATTTTTACAAGCTGTCAGTCACAGACCACTACTCACAAGCTATGAATGGCCTGCAGATAGTGGATCTGTGGGAATCAGATGCAGGTACAGCTGCTCTCCTGTAAGGGATGGACTGCAAGATAAGTATTACAGCTGGGCTGGATTCTCCGAGCCTCCGCACCAAAATCGCGATTGGCGTGAGGGCGGAGAATAGGCGTCAAACCCGAGATCGGGTCCGATGCAGCTCCCGCGATTCTCCGGTCCCGGAGAAGCCCTCAATCGCGCGCGTGGTCGACGGGGCGCAGGTCGGGGACCATTGAAAGAGGGCCCCACGGCAATGCACCAAATGCAGCTGGCTGAGTTCACAACAGAGTGGTTCTCTCATGGTTCCACCTGTCGGAAACTTGGCATGGCGGCTGCCGTCTCAGCCTGCGGCCGCCCTGGTGGGGGGGGGGGGCGGTCATTCACGGGGAAGGGGCCTCCGGGACGGCCAGGCTACCTATCGGGGCCACTGATCTGCGTGCGAACTGGGGGGGGTTGGTGTTCTAGGTTTTCAGTGCTGGTCCGTGATGTGTGTTGGCCATGTCGGCGGGGCGGCCGACGCAGGGCACCGCCATGCGCAGTCACCCGACCGGAAATGCAGGGCCCCGTATCGGCAGTCGAGGAGCACTCTGCGGTGCTGCTAGCCCCTTGCAAATCGGAGAATAACCCTGGACTTTCTCCAGGTTAGTCCAGAGTGATTCACATGCGTTTTTTCATGGGCATGGGAATATAGCTCCATTATTGGAGAATCCCACTCTGCCCATGTCTAGACTGCTCTCTAGCTTCCAGACAGGAGTTCCATTTTCTAAGGGCAGGGGGAGGGGCCTGTATGGTGGTGGGGTCTATGGCAGAGGTTATTTTAGGCAGGGGGTCACTGTAGGGGGTCCTCCTATTACAGCAGTCCCTGGGATCCCCCATTACAGGTGTCCCTGTGGGGTCCCCCAATTACAGGGGTCCCTAGGGGGTTCCCCGCTATTACAGGGGTCCCTATGTAGGGTGAAATGGGCGGGTCTACTAGAGGAGGCATGGGCAGGCAATGTATTCTTGCGGAGGCCAGGGAGGTGGCCCTTGGATGAGTTTGGATGGTCATCCCAGCATGGCCCTGGATTGGTGGACCTTGCGGTGGTTCACGGGGAAATGGCCCACTGTGAGGTCTACCACACCAGGTTCACGATTGATAAGACCACAAGTGTTCCACATTCACATGATTCTCAGCCGCGGGGACTGGAGAATCACAGGAGGCCAGAGCATAAGGCGCCAGTCCAGCTAAACAGAGCATTTATTTACATGCCCCCACTAGCACGCATTGTGGACCTGATTCACGCCATCTGCGGGAGTGGTCAAAGCATCGTGTTCGGATTGGCGGCCAGTGCTGATCTCAATTTTCCTTCAACGCCCGATTTTCCTTCCCATTAAGGAATGCATTCCGGGCATCCCAGGGGCAGAATTCTGCCATTTAGTTCTGTGCTGAGCTGTACTATTCCTGTCGTTTGGTTGCATTACTTGTTAAAATGAAAAATCTCAATAAAAATACGTTTTCAAAAATGTCCCCACTCAGTGCCTCAGGGCACTCCTTGGTTACCTCAGTCTGTTGACACAAACAACAAATAACAATAATTAGGAGACACTTCTTCTACAAATGGGAACTAACTTGAGTTCCTTTCAACTTACAGTAAGTCATGGATGAGGTTTCCCGCTTGCTGGTTTGCAAGTCAGTAATTTCCCACATTCATCATGGACAGACTGGCACACAGCCAGAATACTCAGCCAAGAAATTTGATTGCTTTGTCTACACTTTTGGTAATTACTCAGAATTTGGCTTTTCAAACTTGGAAATTATATGGTTAGAGCTTCCGCCTCACAGGAATGTTCCCACCTCCATGGTTTGGACGTACTGAGCCAGGATAGCATTTGGTTTTGAACAATTCTTACTGGAAAATCTGTTGCGGTGTGATTTTGTGATTGAAAGCCATTCATATTGACCCTGAAAATGTATGAAATATTTACCAAGGGAGAGGCACTCCCTCCTCATGATCCTCGGCAAAATTGACACTGCCACACGTTGCAGGCAAGCTTATTTGAACATCTGTTAGCCTGAGCTGAGTGCATGGCGATGATGAAGAGGAATTGCAGCTTTCAAAAAGTGTAAAGTATCTGAATATTTCAGCAGGAGGCTAGACAAGCATTAGGTACAATTCAAAATGGCCCATGAGTGTATTTATGGCATTTTTAAAGTATGCTTTGAAGTGGAGGTCACAGCAGAGACAGCCAAGGGAAAGAATAAGTCATCGGAAGGCAGAAAATTGAAGAACACAAATGATCTACAAACCATCCTGGATGAGACACCTCACTGAAATGAAGGGGGCACACCAGGATCATTGCCTTTGGCCCTCCACATCTTTCATTTTTGCAGTGATCTCCATAATTTTCTTCTTCAGGAAAGCCTGGAAGAGCATTGAGACATCTTTTCATAGCAAACTTTGTTAATGTCTGATCATGTTATTGCTGCACAGAATCTACACTCAACAGGAAGCACCGTGTAATTGAAATCTTTGACCTTCCATCCATCATTAAATAAGGTGGCCTATGACGATCCACAATCCAGAAACATCTACCACAAGTAAGATCATAGGAATTAGGAACAGGAGTAGACCATTTAGACCTTTGAGCCTGTTCCACCATTTAATAAGATCATAGCTGATGTAACACTTACTAAGTTTACTTTGCTGCCTTATCTCCATCTTCCTCAATTCTCCTACTATTAAAAACCTAGCAATCTCAGCCTTGAACATGTTCAAGGACCCGGCCTCCACAGCTTCCTGGGGTAAAGAATTCCCAAGATTCACCACTCTTTGACAGATTAAATTATTCTTCAAATCCTTCTTAAATGAGCAACCCCTTATTCGATGACTCTGCCCATTGGTCCTGTACTCTCCCATGAGTGGAAACATCATTGTTGTGTTTGGTCCCTTGTACTTTAAGATGAACTCACCAAACACTTCAATCTGTCCAAACCAGATCCTTTTATTGTGTCTGGCGCAGTAGGATGGCAATCTGATACAGAGCATGTTATCACAGAGTCTTGCTACTCCTCTGGAACTTACAACTTCTGCTGACCTGTTACGTGTATGTCTTATTACCCTCTACATCGTGTTCTTCTGGAGATGGCCAGATGAGCCCCTCTTTATATACAGGTCCCTGGTCACATGACCTTGGTCTTGAGACCGCATGGTGTGTCTGTACCACCATCCAACTATCCAACTATGATATGGCCCATAGGCCCATCACCACAATCGGCCCAACATTTACCCTGCCTAACCCTCTAGGAATCTTACATGTTTCAATTATATCACCTCTCATTCTTCTGAAATCCAAGGTCTACAGACCCAACCTGTTTAATCTTTCCTTTGATGGCTGTCTCTCCATACCCGAAACCATCCTGGTAAACCTCTTCTGATATCTTTCCTTACTAAAAGGGACCAAAACTGTACACGGTATGTTAAATGTGGCCTCCCTGGTACCATGTACAATTGCAGCAAGACCTCTTTACTTTTATACCACCTTGAAATAAAAGCCCACTCACTTAATTTTTCAATATCTCTCTGTGAACTATTTACATCCTCCTTCCATCCTGCCTTCCCTCCCACCTTTGTATCATCTGCAAATTTGGCCGCAGTGCATTCTGTGCCTTCCTCCAAATCATTAATCTACATTGTGAAGTGCTGTGGTCCCAACACTGATCCCCATGGCACTTCACTGGTTACGGTCCTCCACCGTGAGAAAGGCCCTCTTATTACTACTCACTGCATCCTGTTTATTAGCCAATCCTCTGTCCATGCCATAATATTCATTCCAATGACATGAGCTCCTATCCCGTGTAGTAACCTTTTCATAGAATCACAAGAGTGCAGAAGGCGGCCATGTGGTTCATCGAGTCTGTACCAACACTCCAAAGAGCAGCCCACCCAGGCTCACATCCAGCCGATCCCTGTAACCCCACCAATTATTTTGAACACTAAGGGGAAATTTAGCATGGCCAATCACCCTAACCTGCACATTTTTAGACTTTGGGAGGAAATGGAAGCACCCGAGGAAACCACACAGTCACAGGAGACTGTACAAAACTCCACACACCAATCACCCGAGGACAGAATTGAACCCAAGTCCCTGACACTGTGAGGCAGCAGTGCTAACTACTGTGCCACGGACGGCACTTTATCAATGCCTTTTGAAAATCACAATATGCAACATCGACTGGTTCACCTCTATCTACTCTGGCTGATACCTCCTCCAGAAATTTAGAAAATTTGTCTGCCATGATTTCCCCTTCATGAAACCATGCCACACTACTTGATCAGCTTATAACTTTCCAAATGCAACTGCTATTCTCTCCTTAAGAAGAATTTTAATATTTTTCCAGGAGCTGAAGTTAGAGTAACTGGCCTTTAGTTCCTGCATTTTTGCCTCCCTTCCTTTTTGAACATGGGAACCACATTGGCAGTTTTCAAATCCTTAAGCACAGTTTCAGAATCCATGGATTTTCAGAAAATGGCGATAAATGCATCCACGATCTCTGTAGCTGATGTGTTAGGCAGGTTGGTTCGACGTGGACTGCACCTGATGCAGTGTAGCAAGAGACAGACCTCTAACACTGGAGAAGATCCAACATGATTTTATTCAACGATATAACTAATATACAAGCTCAGCTGTGGGTCGACACTATACGGAATTAACTGGAGACTTAGTACTAGCCTGACCAGACTTACTAGCTACCGCATGGTGTTTGCACTGGCTAGCTCGTGGACTCTGACTGTCTCAGGGGCTGGGTCCCGAGAGAGCAGGAAACCTAGTGCCCGCTGGCTTTATAGTGGTAGTGTCCTGTCTGGTGATTGGCTGCTCTGTACTGTGTGCTCATTGGTCATCCTGTGTGTCAAATCCTGTCTGCACTTCACTCTATACACGAGTGGGGTATTATGACAGTAGCTACCTCCTTTAAGATCCTGGGCTGCAAGCCATCAGGTCCAGGGGACTTGTCAGCCTTTAACCCCATTAATTTGCCTAAAATTAATTCTCTGCCGATAGTGATTGTATTTAATTCCTCCCCGGTAGTTTGTACTATTTCTGGGATGCTTGTAGTATCCTCTGCAGTAAAGAGTGACATAAAATATCTATTTAACTCCTCTGCCTTTTGTTTGTTACTTCCCAAGTTTCATTCTCTAAGGGGTCAATGCTGTCTTTTCTCTTCCTTTTAATGTACTTAAAAAGCTCTTATTGTCTGTTTTTACATTGCCCTCATAGTTTATTTTCTCCTTCCCAATTTATTTTTAGCCCATCTTTGCTGTATTCTGAATCTATCCAACTCTTCTGGCCGACCAGTAACCTTTTGCCTGCTTATGGGCTGGATTCTCCGATTGTGAAGCTATGTCCCCTCTCCGGCATGGGAATGGTGGTATTTTACGACCGTAAATTTGCCGCAAAACAGCCACCGATCCTCCATTTGGCTGGGAGCTAACAGCCGAGCAGCGTCGAGCACCAGGCTCTAGCTGCTGATACGGCCTGGAGAATTGCCGGGTCCGTGGCCACACATGCGCACGGCAGCAATTCTTCAGGCAATTCTCCAGTGCAACATGGTGCCTGCCGCTCGCAGACCCGGTCTGAAAAATAGTGCTCCCCCTTTGGCCGGCTCGTGAGCCCTGGACCACCCCCCAACAGTGCCTCCAGACCCTGACTAAATCCCCCCCTGCTCACGGCTCTCCCCTCCCCTGACTGTGGCAGCGTTGGACTGAGTCTAAAGCTACCATGCCGAGTTCTCAACAGGTGATGCCACACGTGACTGACACCATTGGGAACACGGCCGGTTGGGGCGGAGGGGGTGGGGGGGGGGGGGGGGGGTAGGCCTCAGGCACTGCTCATCTACTATCTTACCTATTGATCTATATAACAGTTCACTTGGGTCAATTCCATCCTCACACCCTTATAATTCCCCTTCTATAAGTTTAACACATATTTCAGTCCCACTTTTTTCACACTAAGTTCTATCAGAGTTTAATCACCATTTTTTCAGGGATCCTTGACGTTGAGATCACTTATTAACCTACCTCATTACAATTACCAGATCCAAAATAGCCTGATCCAAACTAGTGAGTTGCATAACATATTGCTCCAAGAAACCATTCCGAATGCACTGTCTGGGCAGGATTTAGCGGCTGCATTGTTTAAGCTTCTGGGTTGCTGCAGAGCAAAGGAGACTAGAGTTCTGCTTCTCCACAAAACACCTTTATTTCTTTAATCCAATCCCATACACAAACCTCCACCAACAAATAGTGCTGCCTGCAACCCCTTTATATATCAGTGACATCTATTGGATAATTAACATCAAATTAGTATTTAATTGGAAAGTCTGTTAACCCATTCCTAACACGTGGACAAATCCCCCAGTAGCCGCTAGATCTCACGAGAGGTCAAAAAGGGGATTTGGGGCGGAGAGGTTTCACAACGTGGGGCGCGATTCTCCCAACGGGAGACAAAGTGCCGACGCCAGAGTGAAAACCGGAGTGTTTCACTCCGGCGTCGGAGGCCGCTCCTCGCCCCTATTCTCCCACCCCCAGGGGGCTAGAAGCGGCGCCGCGTCAATTTCGCGCGCCGGGCCTTGGCGCCCACGTCAAAGCGGTGCCGCGTAAATGATGCGGCCGCCGGTGCTTAAATGACGTAACCCGCACATGCGCGGTTGCCGTCTTCCCCGCGGGCGCCCCGCAAGACATGGAGGATTGATCTTGCGGGACGGTGGAGAAAAAGGTGCGTCTTTTAGAGACCCGGCACCGCCGAGCGGTGGCACCGATCGCGGGCCAGACCCTCCCCGAGCACCCCCCTGGTGCTCATCCTCCCTCCCCCCCCCCCCCCCCCCCCCCCCACAGGCCGCACAGGCAGCATTCGCGTGCTGTTCACGCCAGCAGCGACTAGGGGCGATTGGCGCCAGCGTGAACCGGTCGGATTGGGCAGGGCCGCTCGGCCCATCGGGTCGGAGAATCGCCGCTCGACCATTAGAAACGGCGAGCGGTCTATTCTCCGAGCGGCCTGTCGTAAAACTCGGCACGCCGTTTTGGGGCGGGGGGGGGGGGGGGGAGAATCGCGTGCGGGTGCCAGGGCGGCGAGGCGGGAATCACCCGGCACTCCCGCGATTCTCCCACCTGGCATGGGGGTCGGAGAATCGCCCCCATGATCTTTCCGGGCCCTGCCCGATGACATGATCAGGATCATGCGCAGGAAGGGTGCGAACCTGATTTGCTTGAATTTGATTACATTATAATATATTTAGCGTTGTTAATGTGGCATCTTCAGCCCTTATTGAATCTTTCCACCCATTAGGCGTGACATCAAGCTGGTGCGAATTACTACTGCGTTTTTAAAATGGGAACTAGGCGCCATGACCTCCAAGAGGGAGATGAACATGACTTTCTCCATCTAGATCAGGGAGTCCAAGAGGACAAGAGCTGCCGTCCAGCTCGGGAGTGGGGGAAGGCGCAGGAGTTTTCAGGAGAGGATGTGTGGAGAGGGCAGAGTCAGGGGTTTCCAGGGTGGGAGTCATGGCTAGTGTGAGTGGGCTTGCAATCATTCCTCAGAACTGCTGGTAACTTAGCCAGAATGGTGATTTATTAATGTACACTTGGTACGGTAATGATCAGAATCTTATGCAGACCAAGTTATCGTAGAGTTACATTAGACTCTCCTGGAACTACCCTGATGTGCGACTGTCCTCGTGTATGCCTTACAACCTTCTGCCGGTAGCCGGATGTCACCTGACTGATGTATGACGCCACCTGCTGGTGGGAGGTAACACTGCTGAGTAAATGTAATATTATCTACAGGCATATCACCACAGCCATCAAGAATTAATCCATAGCAATGAGAGGTACCCACATTTTCAAATTCAAGGATTGGGATGAATATTCAGGTTTCAAGGCTAAACACTTGGACACACAGGCTCGAGGGGCACTGGGCTTGCTTATGTGCTGGACTCCATTGCCTGCCAGTGAAAATCCATTAGCCTCGAAGTTGGACATCACCGTCAATTTGACCATGTCTATTCGGGATGTGCAAGCATATAAACTTCCCGTCAGAACCCCCAATGATACAGAGAACAAGGGAGGGGAGAACCATTGCAGGAGACCAAAGGCAATTCTGACAGGGCGAAGCCATAGGCCGGGGTCAGTCGTGCAATGGATATGAGAGGGCACATGAGCTGTGAGTGAGTGGCAGCCGCTGGTTAAGGTGTGGGACTGGCTGCTTCCAGGTCTGGGAGAACAATGGGTCAGGGAAGGTGCTGATGTCATCTGGCTGTGACACCAACCTGACTATCTCTCTCTCTCTTCCTTTATCTCTCTCTCTTTCTCTCTCTCTCTCTTTCTCTCTCTCGCACTCTCTCTCATCCTTCGCAGGTAACCAAGCAATATCGGTATGGGGCCAGTGGAACTGGCTATTCTTCTATTTTTATCATAGCCCTGGTGGAGCACAGAGTCCATCAGCAATGTGTGATGGCACCCAGGGAAGAGCCAGCAGCAGGAGACCAGGGGGCTGCACGGCAAACTCAGTGGTCAAGACCACACCAGCCGTGCATGGACACAAAAGTGCAGAAGGAGACTGAGGGTGTACAGGACCAGAAAGTCTTCATGGAACTGTCAGACAGCATGTTCCGTAGGACACTTTGCCTCACCAGGAAGACTGTGGTACCTGTGCCAAATTGTTGTCAACTTGGCACCAAGTGGCAGCGGAGGACATCTGCTCCCTATGTCTGTGAAGGTCACAGCAGCCCGCAACTCTTATGGAATAGGGTCCTTCCAGGGCTCCATCGATGACTTGTGTGGCATCTCACAGGCAGCACTCTATGCAAGGGGTTTTATTCAATTATACCTGTACCAGGCCCAGCAAAGCGAGAAGGCCATGGTGTTCGGCCATAGCTGGTCTGCTACAGGAGCAGGGGGTGATCGACTGCACCCATTTTCTTTTTTTTTAAAATAATTCAGAGTACCCAATTCATTTTTTCCAATTAAGGGGCAATTTGCCGTGGCCAATTCACCTCGGTGGTGGTCTTCTATACCCTGCATAACCTAGCTGTGCAGTCGGGCGGTGAACTTCACAAAGAAGACCTGGAGGAGCAGCATGGTCCTCGGATGGAGAGAATGTTTCAGGGGGAGCTGAGGAAGAAGCCACTGAGGATCCGGAGGAAGGAGTCCAGGCGGGGGCCAGCGTGCGCCTGGACAGGAGGGCTAGAGACGCCCTCATTGTCATCCACGTAACCACCCCCAAACCTCCCATCCAGAATATCCTGACCCCTCTGCGAATGCAGGAGGGTGATGATGACTCCCAGTGAAGATTGGTCTGTGATGCTCCTCAGCTATTGCTTATGTCTGACTCCTGTCTGTCTGCTGTCAGCATGCTGAATCCCCGGCTGAAGCCTGAGAGAGGTTTCGCCCTAAGTCCATTTGTCCCATTGCTCTAGAAGACGATTAGCGAGGGTCGAGGGTTCACTGAATCATGTTTGAGTCCTATCACTGTGAGTGGGCCTAAACATCAGCCTGACATTGAGGGATCGTGAACTTGTCCAGATGGGGAGAAGCACTCTGCCACTGGGAGGAGGATTAAAGAATGTGAGGCATTCAGGTGGTAAAGAACAATAATATTTAATTCGGTGACATATGAAGATGATACATGTGATAATAACCCCCAGTACCTGTGCTTAACTTCACCCATGCACACACTGTGCCCCTACATTCCTTACACTTGTGAATTCTCCCAGTGTGTTCCCAGGGTGCACATAAGAGGTGGATGTGGCCTGAGTTTGGGTGGCACTGATATTGCCACATCACCCTGTTCTGCCCGCTGAGACTGAGTTGCGCCGGTCTCAGGAAGGAGTGTTTCAGATGGGCTGGTCATTCTCAGGATCTCCTGGGTGGAGAGGCTTCAGGTTATGCTCCAGTGGACTGTCCCCCCTCTGCTGCTCATGGGCCCCTGGTTTACTCATAGGATGAGGGTCAGCTGGAGTGAGTCTGCAGAAGCCTCAACGTCATTTGGTTTGTCAGACCTGGAGACCCACCATTTCTCCACCATGCAGGTGCCGCCCTCAGCCATGGTCCTCAGGAACTGAGCCATGGTTCGGAGCTCTCCTGTCGTGGATCTGACCTCTTGCCTGAGTCTCGCCACTACAGGTGGCCACCTTTGCAGTGTTGGCCTGGGTGCCATGTAACGTCTGCACATCTCCTGTAGTCGTAGGAGTGTCGCTAGAAATTAACAGCACTTAACTCTCTTTGAAGTGGTTGATATTTGCAACATTGTGGTTAGAGCATTTCAGAATTACCAGCAATTAAGGAAGATGAATAAAGCAATGCTGACAACTGCGGGTGGAAGCTGGCAGGAGTCTCTTTCTGGGGGCCTTCCTGACAGGCGTCTCTTTTTTAGAGAGGTGGTTCCTGACAGGGGTCTCTATTCTGGGGGCCTCCAAGCAGGGGTCTCTTTTCTGGGGCCTCCAAGCAGGGGTCTCTTTTCCGGGGGCCTTCCTGACAGGGGTCTCTTTCTGGGGGCCTTCCTGACAGGGGTCTCTTTTCTGGGAGCCTCCTAGCAGGGGTCTCTTTTCTGGGGGCCTTCCAACAGGGGTCTCTTTCCTGGGGTAAAATAGAACCACTGTTAGTTTTTTACCTTTTATTCCCATGTCTTCCTCTTTTGCTTTCACCTTTTCTGCCTTCTGTTTCTTTTTTTTAATGAATTTAGAGTATCCAATGATATTTTTTTTTCCAATTAAGGGGCAAGTTAGTGTGGCCAATCCACCTAACCTGCACATCTTTGGGTTGTGGGGGTGAAACCCACGCAGACATGGGGAGAATGTGCAAACTCCACACGGACAGTGACCCAGGGCCAGGATTCGAACCCGGGTCCTCAGTGCCGCAGTCCCAGTGCTATCCACTGCGTCACATGCCGCCCGTCTTGTTTCTAACCCAGTTTCCACCTCCTCTAACTCCCTTCTCTGGTACCCATCCCCCTGCCATACTAATTTAAAGCTTCCCCAACAGCACTTAACAAACACCCCTGCAAGGTTATTAGTCCCGGTCCTCTTGGGTGTAACCCATTGTTTCAACCTGCACGGGGCTTACGGGGAAAGGATGATTCACTCACCATGGATCTTACCGAATATGCGTTGCCCCGATAAGGGGGCGGGTCCATTCACGATGTTTGCTTTGTATGAATCGAGTTGACCAGTAAGGCACCGCCTTGCAAAGACCCGATGGAGCTGTTCGAAATAATAATATTTTCTATAATATAACAATAATGCAATAAAAATGTAATACTTTTTTGTTTCAACCTACTTTGTGTGGACTTTTCATTGGCCTTTACAGAACCCATCCAGTTTGTAGAAGTCCCACCTTCTCCAGAACCTGTCCCAAAGAATATGAAAGTCATTCTCCTACACAACCCCTCGAGCCATACATTCATCCTACCTATCCAAAGATGTGCGGGTTAGGTGGATTGGCCATTCTAAATTGCCCGTAGTGTATGGTTAATGGGGGATTGTTGGGTTACGGGTATACGGGTTACGTGGGTTACGTGGGTTTAAGTAGGGTGATCATTGCTCGGCACAACATCGAGGGCCGAAGGGCCTGTTCTGTGCTGTACTGTTCTATGTTCTATGTTCTATCCTCCTATTTCTGCTCTCACTAGCACATGGCACTGGGCGTAATCCTGAAAAGCCTTCCTTATATTATTTCCTAACTCCCTATATTCAGCTTTCAAGACCTCATCCCTCTTTTACCGATATGATTGGTACCAAAATGAACCGTGACTGCCAGGGCTTCGCCGTCCCCCTCCAAAATGTTCTGCAGCTGCTCTGTGACATCCTGGACCCATGCACCAGGGAGGCATCATTCCATCGTGGGATCACTTCTGCGGCCACAGAAGCACCAATCTGTTCCTTTTACAATTGCATTCCCTATCACGATAGCCCTACCCCTCTTTTTCCTCAACCTCTGCCCGGTTGAGCCACTCCTGGTATCATAGGCTTGGTTTTCACTGCATTCCCCTGAGAAGTGATTACCCCCAAGAGTATACAAAGCATCATATGTGTTTGAGAGGGGTTTGGCTGCTTGGACCTCCTGAACTACCTGTCTACCTCTACTTTGCCTGGCAGTCACCCAATCCCTTTCTGCCTGGGATGTGACCCCCTCCATAAACATGCTATCCATAAAAATGTCAGCCTCAGGGATGTTCCAGAATAGCTCCAGCCACTGATCCTCCCCCGGTCCATGTAGAATTCAGATACAAAGTATGTTTGTAACATCAGCCTTATCATTAACTGGTACTCCTACCTTTCACTTTACACTTTGTTTTTTTAAAGTTTCCATGCAACTGAACTCTCCCCCTGTTATTTGGTTTAAAGCCCTATCTACAGCCCCAGTTATTTGATTTGCCAGGACACTGGAAACATGATTCAAGTGGAGTCTGTGCCAAAGGAACAGCTCCCTTTACCAAACAGGGTATGATTTGGAGGCGATTAGTGAGATATGGTTATATCTGGGAGTTGAATATCCAAGGGTACTGAAGCACGGGCAGGAAGGAAAAGGAGCTTTGTTAGTAAAGAAAGGGATCAGTACTGCAGTGAGGAATGAGGTTGGCCCAGAAGTTCAAGATATGGAATCAGTCTGGGTGGAAAGAAGAAATAGCAAGGGAAGAAGTCCCTGGTGGGAGTAATCTATTGGTCCCCAAACAGCACTTCCACAATAGGACACAGTATAAACCAGGAAATCCTGGGGACACATAAGAAAGGTACGATGATAAGCATGGGCAATTTTAATTATGCATATAGACTGAATAAATCAAATTGGGCAAGGATAGCCTCGAGGAAGAATTCATAGAGAGTCAAGGGTAGCCTCGATGGAGAGTTCATAGAGTGTATTAGAGATTGTTTCTCGGAACAATATGTTCTGGAACCAATCAAGAAGCGGGCTGTTTTGGATTAGCATTGTGTAATGAGATGGGATTAATTCATGATCTTGTGGTAAAGGATCCTCTTGGGAACATTTTTTAAAGAAATCTCTTATTAGCATATAATGCAGTGGAAGAAAGGTGCACCAGATTCAATCAGAAATAGAGAGCTCAAAAATTAGTGCCACGTTTTTTTAAAATTATTTAATTCCAGGAAAGGAAAACATGAAGCAAGGATTCTGTCTAGCATTGTCTAATCATTGCATGCTTGAGTTTCAAATTCAGTTTGATGCCGATAAACTTGAGTCACACTGGTATTCTGGTGTTGAACCAAGAATTACATAGACAGGAAAGCAGATTTGGCCCCAGTGGCCTGGGCAGAAAGACTAAAATGTAGAACTGTGATGAACAGTGGCAGATATTTAAGGCGATATCCAACTCCTCCCAAATATAATATATTACTAGAGAAAGAAAGATTGTGAGAGGGGGATACATCTGTGGCTGAGCAAGGAGGTTAAAGATAACATAAAGGCAGTAACTAAGGCATACCTTATTGCAAAGGTCAGTGGCAGGCTGGAGGATTGGGAACATTTTAAAGACTAACAAAAAGTTACTAAAATAGTATTAAATGGAGCAAAGGGAAATTATGAAAGAAATCTAGTGTAAAATATAAAAACCAAATAGCAAAAGATTCTGTAAGTATTTTTTTTAAAAGAGGGTAGCTAAAGTCAATGTTGGCCTCTTAGAGGCTGAAACTGGAGAGTCAATAAAATGGGGAAAACAGAAATGGCAGACACAAAATCAATATTTTGCCCCAGGTTTTATGGAGGAGGGTGCGAGAACCATCCCAATCGTCGGTATGGGACAATTGGGCGCGGCCGTTTTGGCACGGCCGTTTGGACACAGCCATTTGGGCGCCATGGGAACAATTGGGCGCAGCCAATTTGGGGCGGCCATTTGGGCGCAGACGACAGAATTTTTTTTAGTTTTTGGGTCTAGTAAATTGTTACAAGTAAATTGTTGCAAGATTCAGTATCATTCGAAGGAATGACTGAAAAGCAAGCTTAAAACTGTAAATTAAAAGATGAGCTTTAAAAAGTTTTTAAACTAACTTTATTGTAAATTAAAAACCTTAAATTAGTTCATTTAGGTAAAAGCCTTAAATTAGTTCATTTAGTCTAGTTCATTTGGTAATTATGAGCAAGGCTCCTCAAGTACTCGATAGCATCCATGTTTTCAAATTTAAGAACAGTTTCATGTATTCTTTTATCTGCATCTCTATACTTTTTTAGTTTTTGTGGCGGTTCATGGCCGGCTAGTAACCTTTCATAATATGCACCTCTACCTTTCTGTACTTTACGCAGGCCATCAATTAGTTTCCATATGGTGGGATGATGCATGCCAAGTTCGTATTTCAATCGACGGTGGGCTGCCTCCGCATTATTGTTTGTGCGGTCTTCCCCGTTTAATGTTCTCTGATAAAGGTTCCAAATCTCAGGGCGAAATAAAGGTGTTCGTCTACCATTTCCTCGTCTGTTCAGACGACCAACATATGTATCTTCAAACCAGTTGAGTAAATCTTGAAGTTCTTGCGGCAGTTGGGTCGCTAAAGCATCCAGATATTCATCGATTTTGTTCAAAGGTACAAAGACAATGGCAATAATCATTTTAGCTTCTAACGCGAAATCTGGATCAGTGTTATACAAACTACAGAACCCCATACTGGCTAGATATTTTTGCATATTTTGAGCTAAATGATAAAAACATCCTTTTATTTGAACATCAGGGAATATGTCTTTCATAGCACTGTGCGCAGCTTGTTCATAATCACAGACGATTGAACTGGGTTTCAAGTTGGGTTCGATTTCTTTCCATAATGCGAACATTCTCGCATATGTGGTGCGGTGCTTGTTGGGCAAAAGAGCATAAAAAGTAGGAGTAACTCCTCTGTGTTTTTTTACCATAATTACATAAATCTGAGAAAAGAGGCTGGGAGCAATACTGAATGTGCCATCTGCAAACCACATATCAGATGTCAATAAGTGCTGTAGCCAGCTCTGTCTTCCGAAGATTAATATCCGGTCGTGACCTGGTCCGCTATCACAAAGTACAAAATTTTCTTCCACTCCTGGTTGAGGGACATATATCCTGTAGCATTCTGGCACAATCAATTGTTGTAAATCACTTGGATTGGTGGGGGCGTTCAATACATAATTACGCTTTCTGCTTATTATTCTCCTCAAAACAGATATATTAGGAATGGCTGGTAGACTAGCTTGGGATATGTCTGTCAAACATTCATTAACAACTACAGTCGGTGCCTCAATGGTTTCCTGTTCTCTCTTTTTTATTTTAGTTTTCACGAGTGCAACCTCTACTTGTGCAGCAGAAGCATCATGTGAATGGCTGTTCAGCTGCCTCACCACGTTTGCAGCTTTAGTATGGAGCCGTGCTTTGCACCGGTGTTTTTGCTCACAACGCCAAAATTTCACTTCGCTGTCACCTTTGCTTGTTTTGTCAAAGACGTAAAGGAATCCGTTATGAACAAATTTTTCTTTACCACGTTTCGTTGATACTTCCTCAGCCATCATATGGGCATGCGAATTGGTTTAGTTAAAAAATATATAAAAAGATGGTGATAGAACGAAACACTTGTGACAGCGGACCCGCACCAGCAGCCAACTCAACTGAGGCTAATTTACAAATAAAGAAATGTTATTATGGCCAAAACGTCCGGCGCCAAAACGGCTGGCGCCAAAACAGCCGGCGCCAAAACGGCTGGCGCCAAAACGGCCGCGCCCAAATGGCTGCGCCAAAACGTACCTAACCCCCCAATCGTAACAGGTAATGCAGAGGTTGTTGAAAAGGAGGAAATTAAAACAATTGCCATCACTAAGGAAAAAATATTGAGCAAACTATTCTGATTAAAGGCAGACAAATCTCCAGGACCGGATGGTCTACATCCTTGAGTCTTATATGAAGTGGCAACAGAGCTAGCGGAGGCAATGGTTATAATATTCCAAAATTCCGGACTTCTGGTGGCGGCGATGTTCGAGTGAGCCGCACATTCGGCGGACTCTCACTCCGGCAGGGCTTTAGGGGCTGATTCCCCGCAATAGCGGGACCACGGAGCGGTAGGAAGGCGGCCGTGAAAGTGCTGGAGAGCGGGCTGCAGTGCATGGAACCGCGGGAGTCCAGGAAGCAGAGGAAGAGAGATAGAAAGGGACAAAGGCAAGGAGCTGAGGAAGCTGACCTGGGACCTAAGATGGCGGAAACATGGACCTCGGACTCAGCATCCAGCAGGCGCTGGAGAATATGCTCCAGCTAATGAAAACCAGTTTTGAGTCGTTGAAGCGGGACAACTTGGACCCACTTCAGAAGGCAGTGGATCAGCTGAACCAGAGGCTGGATGCTCAAGATGTTAAAGCTAAGCAGCTGGGAGAGGCGGTGGAGGAGCAGGCGGATGCGCAGATGGTCGCGGCGCTGGAAATTGACGGGCTGAAGGAGCGGTAAAGAAGACTGCTGGACAGAGTGGAGGAGCTGGAGAATAGATCCTGCAGGAACAATCTGAGGATGGTCGGCCTCCCGGAGGGGGCTGAGGGAGCTGATGCCGCAGCGTTTGTAGCAAACCTGTTGATGCAGCTGATGGGGGCCGAAGTCTTTCCGCGACCGCCAGAGCTGGAGGGGGCACACAGAGTGCAGGCAAGGCAGGGGCGGCCGGGCGGACCCCCCCCCCCGCCCGATTGGTAATTAGGTTCCACAGGTTCGTGGACAAGGAGCGGGTGCTGCGGTGGGCAAAGAGCACCAGGAGCAGCACGTGGAACAACAGTGTTCTCCGTATTTACCAGGACCTAAGCCAGGAGGTGGCTCGGCGGCGAGCAGCCTTTAAGAATGTCAAGGAGGTGCTAGTTCAAGAAGCACGTGAAGTTTGTCTGCTGTTCCCAGCTCGGCTATGGGTCACGCACCAGGGCCAACACCACTACTTCTCCGAGCCTGAAGACGCAATGGACTTTGCGAGGGATCAGGGGCTGGTCCCGAAAAGAGGGTCCCACGGGCGCGAATTAGGGCCCGGGAACTACCGTATGAAGGGACGCCGAATGTGCCTGGACCGCTGTTCAATGGTTTGCTGGGTCAAAGGCGCCAAGCGGGACATTTGCGATTCTTTCCTTTGTTTTTGGTTACTGGTTTTTTTTTTCTGTTGTTGTTGCTTTCTTCCTCTTTTTTCTGTTTTTTTCCTTTTCGTGCGGATTTTTGCTTTTTGTGGGGCTCGCGGAGGGCACTGGAGCCGGTATGGTAACTAAGGGTGGCCGGTCAGCAAGGGGGGGTTAAGGATGTGCGTTGGGGGGTTTTTGTTTTACTAATGTTCAGGCCTTCCTGTGCCAGTGAGTTTTGCTCCTGTGGGTTGGAGAGGGGGATGGGGCGCCGGGGAGTGGGGATGAGGACAGGGAAACAATGGGAATGAGACAGGGGGGCGCCGGAGTTATGAGTCACCGGGCTAGCAGATTGGCTAGTCAAGGGAGTCAGGTGGAGGGGGGGGGGGGGGGAGAATACAGGCACTGGATGGCAGGGGTGGGGTTATCGGGGGATGTTGCTGGGGGGGGGGGGGGGGGGGGGTTGTTCTGCTGACATGGGAGGGATCTGAAATAGGCACTGGAAAGGAGATCGAGGGTGGAGGTAGCCAAGTGGCGGGCCAAGAATGGCGCGACACACGGGCCGGGGTCCGGCCTGAGAAAGGCTATGGCTGACCGGCGTGTAGGGGGGGGGGGGGGGGGGGGGGGGTTGTGCAACCAGGCTGATCACCTGGAATGTCTGGGGACTGAATGGGCCAGTTAAGAGGGGCGGACGTAATTATGTTGCAGGAGACACATCTGAAAGTGTCGGACCAGACCAGGCTAAGGAAGGGCTGGATTAGCCAGGTCTTCCCCTCGGCCTTGGACTCGAAGTCCAGGGGGTGGCAATCATGATCAACAAGCACGTGCAATTTGAGGCAGAGGGCATATCCGCAGACAGGGGGGGCAGATACCTGATGGTACGGGGCAAACTGGAGGGGAGAAGAGTGGTGCTGCTGAATATATATGCCCCGAACTGGGATGACGTGGACTTCATTAAAAGAGTGCTGGGGAAGATCCCGGATCTGGACTCTCGTAGGCTAATAATGGGAGTGGACTTTAACATGGTCCTGGATCCGGCTCAGGATCGGTCGTGTCCCAGAACAGGTCAACTCCCAGCAATGGCAAGGGAGCTGAAAGGGTTTATGGAGCAAATGGGGGCAGTGGACCCCTGGAGAGCCAGACAGTCGACATGAAGGGTCTACTCGTTTTACTCGCACATCCATAAAGTATATTCTAGGATAGACTTCTTTGTTCTAAGCAGGGACTGTATGGGGAGGTAAAGAACACGGAATATTCGGCAATCACTATCTCACACCATGCCCCGCACTGGGTAGACCTGCAGGTCGGGGGGCCGAACTATCAACGCCCGCAGTGGAGGCTAGACGTGAGACTGCTGTCGGAGGAGGGGATCTGCGAGAGGCTTCGGAGGTGTATGCAAAATTACTTGCAGGTGAATGATACGGGAGAGGTCTCAGCGGCGACCCTCTGGGAGGCGCTAAAGGCAGTAGTGCGGGGAGAGTGGATCTCAATTGGGGCCCACAGAGCCAAGGCAGACAGGGCAGAGAGGGATAGATTGGTTAGGGAAATGGGTCGGGTATATGAGGAACACGCGGTGTCCCCGGGGGAGGTTTTACTCAGGGAGAGGCAGAGACTACAGGCGGAACTGGGGGCGCTATCCACGAGTAGGGCCGTGGAACAGCTTAGGAAGGCGAGGGGAGTGGGTGTACGAGCAGGGGGAAAAGGCTAGCAGACTGTTAGCGCAGCAACTCAGGAAGAGGGAGGCAGCCAGGGAAATAAGTAGAGTGATCGATGGGGAGGGGTGCAGAGTGGAGGGCCCGGCAGGATTGAATAAGGTATTCCGGGACTTCTATCGCAAGCTGTACACTTCGGAGCCTCCGGAAGAACCGGAGGAGATGAAAAGGTTTCTGGACGGGTTAACACTCCCAACAGTAGGTGGGGAGCGAGTGGGTGAGCTGGGGGGCCCGATTAGAGTGGAGGAGATATTGGGGGGCCCAAAGGCCATGCAGTCGGGGAAAGCCCGGGGCCGGATGGATACCCGGTAGAGTTTTATAGGAAGTTCTCGGAGTTGGTGGGCCCGGTCTTGGCGAGGGTTTTAATGAGGCTAGGGACAGAGGGACCCTGCCGCCGACGATGTCGCAAGCCACTATATCACTGATAGTGAAGCAGGGTAAAGACCCGGAGGCGTGTGGGTCCTACAGGCCAATATCCCTGATTAATGTAGACGCCAAGCTCCTGGCAAAGTTACTGCTGATTAGAATTGAGGACTGCGTACCGGAGGTGATTGGGGAGGACCAAACTGGGTTCGTGAAAGGTAGGCAGCTGGCAGCCAACCTGAGAAGATTACTTAATGTGATAATGATGTCCCCGGCGAGTAGGGAGGTGGAGGTAGTGGTGGCAATGGACGCCGAGAAGGCCTTTGACCGGGTGGAGTGGGACTATCTATGGGAGGTGCTCGGACGGTTTGGGTTCGGGGAGGGACTGGTGAATTGGATCAAGTTATTATATCAGGCCCCAAAGGCCAGCGTCAAGACAAACAGAGAAGTGTCAGAGTACTTTAGACTGTACCGTGGGACCAGACAGGGCAGCCCGCTCTCCCTGCTGCTGTTTGCGCTGGCCATAGAGTCGCTGGCGATTGCGCTGAGAGCCGCAGAGGGATGGAAGGGGATGGCGAGGGGCGGGGTAGAACATAGGGTCTCTCTTTATGCGGACGACCTGCTCCTGTACGTGTCGGACCCAGTGGCCGGGATGGGAAGTATACTGAAAATGTTGAGGAAGTTCAGCCAGTTCTCAGGATACAAATTAAAAATGGCCAAGAGTGAAATGTTTGTGGTACAGGCAAGGGGCCAGGAGAACAGATTGAGAGGGGTACCATTTAGGCTGGTTGAGGAAAATTTCCGGTACTTGGGGATCCAGGTGGCGCGAGACTGGGGCAGGCTGCACAAGTTAAATTTGGCCAGGGTGGTGGAGCAAATGAAGGGAGAGTTTCGGAGATGGGATGCACTCCCCGCTGTCGCTGGCAGGGAGGGTGCAGACTGTAAAGATGAAAATCCTCCCTAGATTTCTGTTTATTTTTTAGTGCCTCCCGATCTTTATCCCACAGTCCTTCTTCAAAAGGGTTAATAAGAAGACAAAATAAGAGCTTTGTCTGGGCGGGAAAATCCCCGCGGGTGAAGAAGGCGATGTTGGAGAGGAACCGCAGCGAGGGAGGGCTGGCTTTGCCGAGTCTGATTAATTATTACTGGGCGGCCAATATCGCTATGATAAGGAAGTGGATGGTGGGTACGTGGTCTATCTGGGAACGGGTGGAGGCGGCTTTGTGCAGGGGCTCCAGCTTGGCAGCCCTGGTCACGGCTCCTCTGCCGCTGCCGCCGGCCAGGTACTCCACCAGCCCGGTAATGGTGGCAACCCTGCGGATATGGGGCCAGTGAAGGAGGCATGTAGGGGAGATGGGGGCGCCTGTCTGGGCGCCAATCTGCGACAACCATCGGTTTGCCCCCGGGAGTATGGATGGGGGGTGTCGAGCATGGCGGCAGGCGGGGGTGGGAAGGGTGGGCGATATGTTCCTGGAAGGGAGCTTTGTGAGTTTGAGGGGCTTGGAGGAGAAATTTGGGCTGGTAAGGGGAAATTATTTTAGGTACCTACAGTTGTGGGACTTTGTTCGTAGACAGGTCCCATCTTTCCCACACCTGCCGCCAATGGGGATCCAAGACAGAATAGTCTCTAGGGGGAAAGAAGGGGAGGGTAGAGTCTCTGATATTTATAAGGTGCTCATGAAGAAGGAAGGGTCACAGACGGAGGAACTGAAACTCAAATGGGAGGAGGAGCTAGGTGGGGAAATGGAGGACAGGCTGTGGGCAGAGGCCCTGAGTAGGGTAAATTCAACCGCAACATGTGCCAGGCTCGGCCTGATTCAATTTAAGGTCGTTCACCGGGCCCACATGACGGTAGCTCGGATGAGCAAATTCTTTGGGGTAGAGGACAAATGCGCTAGGTGCGCAGGAGGACCAGCGAACCACGTACACATGTTTTCGGCATGCCCGATGCTTAGGGGATACTGGGAGAGATTTGCGGGGATCATGTCCCGGTGCTAAAAACAAGGGTGGCGATGGGTCCAGGGGTGGCAATTTTTGGGGTTTCGGAAGACCGGGAGGTCCAGGGTGAGAAAGAGGCCGATGTTTTGGCCTTTGCTTCCCTGATAGCTCGGCGACTAATATTATTGGCATGGAGGGACTCAAAGCCCCCGAAGACTGAGTTGTGGCTGACGGACATGTCAAGTTCCTGGGTATGGAAAAAATTAAGTTCGCCTTGAGGGGATCTGTACAGGGGTTCGCCCGAAGGTGGCAACCATTCATTGACTTCTTTGCGAGAGAGTGAGCATCAGCGGGGGGGGGGGGGGGGGGGGGGGGGGGGGGGATTGGGGGGGGGGGGGGGGTGTAGAGTAGAGTAGGAGGGATAAATTGGCGGGTAAGTACCGGTGAGAGAGGAAGCGGGCTTGTGCAATATGTTACGACTGAAGTATTGAATGTATCATGGATGTTTGCACATTTTTGCTTTTTTGCTTTCTTTCTGTTGACGTGTGTAACTGTTTACAATGCCAAAAAACTACCTCAATAAAATAGTTTGTTAAAAAAAATTCCAAAATTCCCTGGATTCTGGAAATGTTCCAATGGATTGGAAAAAATGCTAATTATTATTCAAAAAGAAAGGGAGGCAAAAAGTAGGAAACTATAGGCCAGTCTGTTTAGCGACTGCCACTGGGAAAACTGTTGGAATCCATTATTAAGGAAGTGGTAACAGGACATTTGAAAAGTCAAAACGCAATCTATCAGAGTCAGCATGGTTTGATGAAGGGTAAATCATGTTTTAGTAATTTGCTGAAGTTCTCTGAAGATGGGGGAATGCACAACAGTAATGTGGGGGTTGGTTAAGGAGCACTTGCTGCGAGCGGTGGATAGTTTTATCCCACTAAGACGAGGAAGGAATGGTAAGGTGAAGGAACCTTGGATGACAAGAGAAGTGGAGCTTCTCATCAAGAGGAAGAAGGAAGCTTACATAAAGTTGAGGACGCAAGGATCTGGCACGGCTCTAGAGGGTTACAAGGTAGCCAGGAAGGAACTAAAAAATTGACTTAGGAGAGCGAGAAGGGGGCTTTTAAAAGCCCTTGTGGGAAGGATTAGGGGAAACTCCAAGGTGTTCTACACTTATGTGAGAAATAAGAGGATGATCAGAGTGAGAGTAGGGTAGATCAGGGATAGTGGAAGGAACTTGTGCCTGGAGTCTGAGGAGATAGGGCAGGCCCTAAATGAATATTTTGCTTTACTATTCACTTGAGAGAGGGACCTTGTTGCTCATGAGAACTGTGTAAAACAGGTTAATAGGCTCGAAATGGTTGATATTAAAAAGAGCATGTGCTGGAGATTTTGAAAAGCATCAGGATAGATAAGTCCCCTGGGCCTGACGGGATATACCCAAGGTTACAACGAGAAGCGAGGGAGGAGATTGCTGCGCCGTTGGCGATGATCTTTCCATCCTCACTCTCCACTGGAGTAGTACCAGATGTTTGGAGGGAGGTGAATGTTGTTCCCCTGTTCAAGGAAGGGAATAGGTAAATCCCAGGGAATTACAGACCAGCCAGTCTTACGTCTGCGGTGAGCAAAATATTGGAAAGGATTCTGAGAGATAGAATTTCTGATTATTTAGAAAAACATAGTTTGATTAAAGATAGTAAGCAAGGCTTTGTGAGGGGCAAGTCATGCCTCACAAGCCTCATTGAATTATTTGAGGATGTGAAGAGACAAATTGATGAAGCATGTGGTGTTTATGGATTTCAGTAAGGCATTTGATAAGGTTCTGTTGCTCGTTCTGGGTGAGTGTGCTTTACACTCAATTGGCTCTGTTTTATTCCTTAGCTCTAGAGTCGCCATGATACCGCCACAAGATTCAAGTTCAAGTTCAGATCAATGACTCAATACACCAGTTAGTAAGTTCAAACAAGACACATTTATTATTACACAGTTATTTACTACTCATGCACATAGGGGACATCGCCTCAAAATAAGGGGAAGTAGATTTAGGACTGAGTTTAGGAGGAACTTCTTCACCCAAAGGGTAGTGAATCTATGGAATTCCTTGCCAAGTGAAGCAGTTGAGGCTCCTTCATTACATGTTTTTAAGGTAAAGATAGATAGTTTTTTGAAGAATAAAGGGATTAAGGGTTATGGTGTTCGGGCAGGAAAGTGGAGCTGAGTCCACAAAAGATCAGCCATGATCTAATTGAATGGCGGAGCAGGCTCGAGGGGCCAGATGGCCTACTCCTGCTCCTAGTTCTTATGTTCTTATGTTCTTATAATACTAAGACTAAACTGTTCCTACCACTACTAGGCCAATACTTATCTGAAATAAGGGAAGTGCCGGATCAGGGAACAATGGCCTCTTGCTTTGTCCTGGATCCGCAGGCTTCCAGTTGGTGTGGACTAAAGGGGTCAGGAGTGTCTACTCTCATAGCGTGCGTTGTATGACACTTACTTGTCGGTGTAGCAATTGGCCAGGCCTCTCCTTCTCACGTTCAAGTTCCTGGAGAGCTGCTGCAAAGGTGTTCTGCTGGGAGGGCCGGCTAAGAGAGCGAGGAGGGCTGGCTAAGAGAGCCTGGCTAAGAGAGAGAGCTGGGGTCGGGGTCTCTGTCTTAGAGTTTTGGGTTTCGCACCCATCTGGGCGGACCCTTAATAAACTTGCAATCGATTGGGTCTCTTCCCAATCGATTGATTTGAATTTCCCCACTAACGGGGCTGTTCCTCGATCAGTGAGCGGTTCTTTCCACCTTGTTTGTGTCCTTTTGTTCCACTGGCGCCGGGATGTCTGACCTGCTATAGAATGTTTCAATCTCTTCTAATTGTTGTGTCCATTGTGCCTGGGAATCACCGGGAATCGCTCAATTAATATGCGCAGCTTGTTAGTTTCTATGCTGTCTGGTTTCTTCACAGACAGAATCCACAGAGAGGTTCTGCAACCTGCTTGCCTCTCTGTCATTGTCCAATTTTCCCTGCATGCAACTCAATGGTCCATTTTATGTCGGGAAGTGGCCAGCTTCGGTGGCTACAGTTCCCCATGGTAGGTTCATTCAGACAGTTAGGGGTAATGGGATACAGGGAAATCTGGCTGTCTGGATACAGAATTGGCTGGCTGAAAGAAGACAGCGAGTGGTAATGAATGACAGGTATTTCGCCTGGATGTCGGTGACCAGTGGTGTCCTGCAGGGATCTGTTCTGGGACTTCTGGGGCGGGATTCTCCGACCCCCCACCAGGTCGGAGAATCGCCGGGGGCCGGCGTCAATCCCGCCCACGCCGTTTCCCGAAGTCTCCCCCCCCCCGGCGATTCTCCGGCCCGTGATGGGCCGAAGTCCCACAGCTGTCAAGCCTCTCCCGCCGGCATGGATCAAACCACCTACCTTACCAGAGGGAGCAGACAGCGCGGGCGGGCTCCGGGGTCCTGGGCCCCCCCCACGGTGGCCTGACCCGCGATCGGGGCCCACCAATCGGCGGGCGGGCCTGTGCAGTGGGGGCACTCTTTTCCTTCCGCCTTCTCCATAGTCTTCACCATGGCAGAGGCGGAAGTGACCCCCTCCCCTGAGCATGCGCGGGGATGACGTCAGCAGCCGCTGACGCTCTGGCGCATGCGCGGATTTCCGCTGGCCGGCGAAGTCCCTTCGGCCCCGGCTGGCATGGCGCCAAAGTCCTTCCACGCCAGCCGGCGGAGTGCCAACCACTCCAGCATGGGCCTAGCCCTCAATGTTAGGGCTTGGCCCCTAAAGATGCGGAGACTTCCGCACCTTTGGGGCGGCCCGACGCCGGAGTGGTTCATGTCACTCCATCACACCGGGACCCCCCGCCCCGCCGGGTAGGGGAGAATCCCAGCCCTGCTCTTTGCGGTTTTTGTAAATGACTTGGATGAGGAAGTGGAGGCAGATGGAGTTCAACCTAGATAAATGTGAAGTGATTAATTTTGGAAGTTCGAATTTGAATGCTGACTACAGGGTTATACGCAGGATTCTTGGAAGTGTGGAGGAACAGATGGATCTTGGGGTCCATGTACATAGATCCCTCAAAGTTGCCACCCAGGTTGATGGGCTGTTAAGAAGGTGTATGGTGTGTTGGCTTTCATGAACAGGGGGATTGAGTTTAAGAGTCACAAGGGTTTGCTGCAGCTTTAAAAAACCCTGGTTAGACCATACTTGGAATATTGTGTCCAATTCTGGTCACCTCATTATAGGAAGGATGTGGATGCTTGAAGAGGGTGCAGAGGAGATTTACCAGGATTCTGCCTGGACTGGAGGGCATGTCTTATGAAGAAAGGTTGAGGGAGCAAGGGCTTTTCTCACTGGAGTGAAGAAGGAAGAGAGGTGACTTGATAGAGGTGTACAAGGTGATGAGAGGCATGGAGAGTGGATAGCCAGAGATTATTCCCAAGGGCGAAAATGGCTATCAGAAGTGGACAGAATTTTAAGGTGATTGGAGGAAGGTAGAGGGGAGATGTCAGAGGTAGGCTGTTTACACAGAGTGGTGGGTGCCTGGAATGCACTGCTAGCAGAGGTAGTGGCGTAAGAGTCATTAGGGACATTTAAGCGACTTTTGGACAGGCACATTGACAGCAGTAAATTGAAGGGTTGTAGTTTAGGTTATCTTAGATTAGGATAAATGATCGGCACAACATCGTGGGCCGAAGGGCCTGTACTGTGCTGTACCTTTCTATGATCTATGTAACAAATTAAGTGGATAATGGGAGTCCTGTAGGGGCAGTGTATCTGGACTTCCAGAAGACATTTGATAAGGTGCCGTAGAAAAGTTTAATTCACAAGGTAAGATACATAGAAACGTACATAGAAGTAGGGGCATGGTAGCACAGTGGTTAGCACAGTTGCTTCACAGCTCCAGGGTCCCAGATTCGATTCCCGGCTTGGATCACTGTCTGTGCGGAGTTTGCACTTTCTCCCCGTGTGTGCGTGGGGTTCCTCCGGGTGCTCCGATTTCCTCCCACAGTCCAAAAATGTGCAGGTTAGGTGGATTGGCCATGATAAATTGTCCTTCGTGTCCCAAAAGGTTGGGTTGGGTTGGGTTGGCTGGGGTTACTGGGTGGGGATGGGGGTGTGGGCTTAGGTAGGGTGCTCTTTCCAAGGGCTGGTGCAGACCTGATGGGCCGAATGGCCTCCTTCTGCGCTGTAAATTCTGTGGTATCTATTATGATACCTGGTTCAGATTATTTGGTTAATAATAAAGAAATGGTACCTCTAAGCCTCTGCTTCCACCTGTGGACGTCAAAAAATGGTCACAGATGGTTTTCTCTGGCAATGAGTGGGAATAAGCCTGTCTGCTTAAAGCTAACACAAAGATCTATGCACCAGTGAGCCTGAGACCTGGGACAGGTCCTTGACACTACAAGAGAATGGATAGTCAAAAAAAAGGGTGGCATGTGGCGCAGTGGTTAGCATTGGGACTATGGTGCTGACAACCTGGGTTTCAATCCCAGGGGCTGATTTAGCACAGTGGTCTGAACAACTTGCTTGTAATGCAGAACAATGCCAGCAGCATGGGTTCAATTCCCGTACCGGCCTCCCCAAACAGGCAGCAGAATGTGGCGACTCAGAGCATTTCACAGTAACTTCATTGAAGCCTACTTGTGACAATAAGCGATTATTACTATGGTCTCCCTGAGAGCACTGATTTACTGAGAGGGAAGTAATTTCTGCCGCTAGAATTTCATGGCAAGAATCCCAACCAACCTTTGTCAACCCTGTCTCACCTGGGAAACCTCTCAGTGAAATCGCCCATCAGGTATTCGATGCATAGGGCTTCAAGGGAATAATTAGCTCTGTTACAGTCAATGGAACTGAATAGCAGACACTGTGGATGATCTGATACTGCCCATACTGCTCGTCTTTTACCATCACTTCTACATCGAACATCGCCACTCGGTGCCATTGTAAGGAACACTCTTACACAGCTTAATAAAGCGCGCAAAGTACATAGAATCAGTAAGCAAATTGAATTTCGTATCATTTATTTTGTTTTCAACATATTACATGAAAAATGATGGGTATTTCCTATTTCCCAACATTGCATTTACTTATCACAATGTATTTTATCCAAATTAAGAACAGCACGAATATAAATAATATAAATAAATTAGATTTTGCAGCATAAATAAGAAAAATATAAATAATAAAATCAATAAAACAAAATATGCAAAGAGCAATGCAATAAATAACAAGTGCTAATCAATTGAATTATATTAAATTATATTAATTAGTTCATTTGTTTGCAATAATTATGTGTCCTTAATACAATGTTATTTAGAACAATAAAATTAAGCTATTCTGAGAGGTATGTTATGTATAAATTGACAAGGCATGTATCTAACACCCAACCCAGTGGTTAATTCTTCCAATCTGATGAATTCGCCGCTCATTGATGTTGAACAAATATTGAGTTGGTCCATGGAAGAAGTAAATATATCCTACAAAACGGAATAGAAAAGTTAACCCTCAACCAGGGATCCACAAACGGCTTCAATTAATGCAAACAAAACACATTTATTATCATGACATTTTAGCAGGAACATTCTACAATCTTTTCTTCAAAATTGCTGATATGCAGGTGTAGTGAATTTCAAATTGATTTTATTGTTCCTGGACCAGAGCCGTTCACTGTAACTATGCTGACCCCATCAATACACAAGCTACAATCGCATCCCTGATTTGACCAGGGATCAAATCTGGGAGTTGATGGTTGGCATGGTTCATATATTGAATGAGTTAACTCTCTGAGCATTAAGAAGCTCTGCAAAGTATTTACTGAACAAAAAATATTGAGTGCACTTATTCATTGAAAAGGCAGTTGAATATTGCATTTGCACTGAAATGAGCACATTAATATTTGGACTATCTCAATACTTCAATGAATATTTGCTGTCAAATTACCATGCTGTTCAAATGCTGCATCGACTCTTTCAGGGATTCCTGGCCAGTCGTCTGTTATGAGGCGTGGATAACCTTCATCCATGGCTCGTTTGGTTTCATCAAAACTGGAAGGAGAAGCACATAATTTATGTAAACAATGAGACTGTGATGAAAAACTATTGACATTAATATTTATCTTAGGAATGAACCATTACCTCCAATACTGGTCTCCTGCAAAGAATAATGTCTTTGAAGTTGTCCTAATATGAACAGCTGCATCTATTTTCCTGACGGATTTTGGAATACCGAGGCGACCGATATACTTTGGATAACCTGGCATGACATCATAGCCATTGATGGCCCAGTATTTGTTTCCTATAGGATTACACAAATTATGTTGTTATCATCTCCATATTAATAAATGTGTTTTTGCTGAACCTCAATGTCGCCCCTTGTGGGCACCATTTCTGGACTAAGATGCTGGACAACCATCCTAGTTCCAATCCTCTCCTGATCCTGCACTCACACTGATTACTTTTTGCAAGCCTCACACGTCTAGAGTCATTATTCTCCCTCCCATGTTGGCTCTGTCTGATTAACCTCAGCCCTTTGCACACAGCATTACACTTCACTACAGGAACAATCCAAAAGAAGGAGTTGTTTTCAACTTCAATCCTAAAAACATAGGTTCTGAAATGTGAACTGCACTCAAGTTCCAGAAAGCTCAGCCCCTCATCATGGTAGCATCCTTGTTTGCAGCACTGAATAATCACAGGATTCTAGTCCTCTCGTTCTTAACCAAGAAAAGTAACAGTACTCAACCTTTTATAACAACAAGGAAATCCCTCTTCACATTTTCATACGCAGCGTCAATCTTTGCAGGAATCTTTGGCCAGAATGAGTTAAGTAAAGTCAGTTGAGCCTCAGGCGTTTGTGGATGTCTCCTCCAGAAAAACCTATAACAAGGATTTGTTAGGAGATATTAAAACTAATCCACTGGCAATATATTTAGTTATTCCATATCACAAAATTGGTTAAATGTTCCGGAGAAACTGCTATTTTTCAATGTCCATCACATGCCTTAAAAATGTTCCCTGGACAAAAAAGTAGCAAGACGATGTTATTCCAAGGCTGTGCAAACTCACGTCAGATGTTACAGCAGTAACTAGACTTCATTAGTTGTAAAGTACTTTGGAATATCCTGATATCATAAAAGGTGTGATTGAAATGCAAACTCTTGCTAAACGCTATTACTCTATAACCACTCACTGGAATGAGTGCCAGGTTTGTCAGGTAGGACTGGTTTTCATTGTTTTCAAAGAAACAATTTGACTTGTGCTGCACGGAGGCACAGTGGTTAGCATTGCTGCCTCACAGCACCAGAGACGATTCAATTCCGACCTCTGGTGACTGTCTGTGTGGAGATTGCATGCTTCTTGTATCTGCGTGGACTTCCTCCGGGTGCTCCGGTTTCCTCCCACAGTCCAAAGGTGTGCAGGTTAGATGGATTGGCAATGCCAAAGTGCCCCCAGATGGGGTGACGGGGATAGGGTCGGGGATTGTGCCTCGGTGGGGTGCTCTTTCAGAGGGCTGGTGTAGATTCGATGGGCCAAATGGCTTTCTTCTGCACTGTAAGGATGCTATGACTTAAAAAATCATCACTTTCAGAAACCTGGGGAAATCAAGAACCTGAAAGATGGACAAAAAAATCATATCTATATTCAAAGAAAAAACAGAGCTCTTTACCAAAAATGTACCAAAGTATTTTGACTAAAACATTCCAAAATGAAACTATCAATATTAGCAATATTAGCAATAAAACTAAATAAAAATACATTTTATGAAATGTTCACGGTTGTTCAACGCAGTTCATACCTGTCTTTGAAAAGAAACATCTCTCCTCGAAGACTAGCAACTGCATCAAAGGACAAATTTGGATCACATTTCTCTGGTGTCCTTGGTGGTGATCGCCTACGGCTGGGGATACTTTTTGATCGACCTGAAGTAAAGTAACAAGACATATTACTGAACAATGTAGAATAAGGGCGGCTTGGAGGTCCATTGGTTAGCCTCACAGTGCCGAGGACTCAGATTCGATCCCGGCCCTGGGTCACTGTCTGTGTGAAGTTTGCGCATTCTCTCCGTGTCTGTAAGGGTCTCACTCCCACAACACAAAGGTGTGCAGGGTAGGTAGATTGGCCACACTAAATTGCCACATAATTGGAAACATCAAAAAATAAGTAAATAAACAATGTCGAATACTATGTTCAAGGCAAAGTTATCACTGAAGTACACTAAAGTAGATGAACGCTAGGGTCCAATTCCCATTAAAGTGATATGATTTGTAATATTTCAATGATTGGTTAAGCTGACAAAATAGAAGACTAGATGGGAATTTATCCTGGAGGGAGTGACCAGGATCCTCAAGAGACAGGAAGAAATAAAGATGGTTAATTTCTAAAGAGTTTGCGGGCTTGTTCCAGTCCCTCTAGAGCGAGAAAAATGGCAATCCCAGAAAACAGCGTAAACATAATTTATGCCATTAGTTTCGGATTTCCACGGCTCTTCCATGAAAGTTATGGCAGACGATTGGAATAAACATCACAGGCATTCACCCTACTATTCTATCAAAGAAGGAGACAGAGAAATGTGATGCTCACGTTACTGAAGTAGTGCACATTGGAACACAACATGAGTAACGCACATGCTTATTTAATTGATGAGCAGTAATTAACGGTAATATTGTTAATAACCTGAGTCTGTTGTTTGATTTGCTGTTCAATGTACCAGATCAATCAATCAATTATATAAAATGCTGCTAACAGTGTTAAACCAGTGAAGTATTTTTGTTTATTGTGTCCAACTTTTGTTTTCTGGACTCTTGGTGAACATTCCAACCCTGGGAGCAATTCAAAGAGCAGAACATTGACCACTCAGAGACTCAGTTATACGGGTAGCCCGAAGTAACGGACAAAGAAAATGATTGAGAAGGAAGCACAGGGCAGACTAAACATCAAACAAAATATCAATGTGGATCAATACGTCCACATCATCCGTAACAACAAGATAAATGAGTACACTTCATGGAAGCTGAGCCTTTGATTATCTTCCCTTTTATGAATAGAATAAATTTGATTTAAGCCCTTTCCATCTCCTCAACAGTCAGATTTGGTTTGATGTCAGGAAATATTTATTTATAGAAAGAGCCTTCGATGTTTGAAGCAGATTTATGAGTTAAATATATGGTTCTACAATGAGGAAAACTGCAGATTATTCCCGATTTTAATTTCAGCATTTTGGCATCATTTGAACTATAAGCAAGATAAAGGTACAGGCATTGAAAAATTGCTCTGAATGTTTCAGAACAATCAAAATGTCAAACCACAGCAAGTTAATGATAGCAGTAAGATTTAACATTTTATTTTACAGCGATAGCTTATCCTGACTATCTTACTGGTTATGAAAATATTTCAATCTTTTGACTCCAATCATATCACATTACCTACATAAGTAACAGCTCTTTAATTATTGCTATGGTCAGTAATTGTTTTGAAAGGAATATTACAACCTACCATACAGAGCCTGGATTCCATTCACATCATCCTGAGAAAGCCGGAAATACTTTGTCTTTATAAATGTGTAGCTGGGGAACATCAAAGCCCCAGGGTCACGAGAGTGAGCCAATCCCAGTGCATGGCCAAATTCATGAGCAGCCACAAGAAACAGGTTATATCCTAAATAAAACAATCACAAGCAGCAAATTTAAAATCTGCTAAACATGCTTCAGAGGTGCATGAGGTTTCAAATTTACATAAACTGACAGCTAAACATCACACTATTTCAACACACTTCCAAATCTTAATTTTATCAAAGGTAATTGGGAAATATTCAGAACATGACATACGTCAAAATGTAAAGCTTTAACAAATTATTAATGATAGTTTGTTTCTCAGGGGCTTCAAAGGAATTGGTAATTCTTAAGTTGTATATATATATATGGTCATCAAAATTACAGTTTTCTATTCAGATATTCCAAAAAATATTAATTAATATTTCTAGCTAACAACTAAGTGAATCAATTAACAACTGGCTAAAAACTAAGAAACATCCTATTGGTTTGTTCATATTTTCACTACTAATAATGGAAGAACATCGGTCAATTTCTATACCATTTGATCCCATTGTCCAGGTTTCATCTTCATCAAAGTGAGTGTCTCCTCCAATGCCTGCTGCAGGAGGAAAAGCATGGGCCAAGATTCCATCAGCTCCGTCAAATGGATAATTGTCGCCATGTTCTGAAAATAATGCAACAAAGAACTGTCAAAGTGAATTCTGAAGCTGTGCAAACTATCAGGGTTTGTAAGGTAAATAAATACAAAGAAACATATTTTCATCCTACAGCAATGTTCCCTCCTCACAAAAGGGCATGAAGGGTAGATTCAGGCAGCCAACTATGAGAATGTACCACCCAGATGTCAGGTTGCCCTTTCTACGCTCCATTTTGGTGTGGTCACCTTTGGCATGTAGCCAGTGAGAACGAGCACCTTATGTTTAGAACACTGCAGCTCAGTGTTACTTGCCAGTTAAATGCACATGATCTGGAAACATTCTGTGGAAAGTTGAACACTTTCAGGCAGTTGCCCTTTCCAGGATCCATTTTTAGAAAGACTGTCCTCTTCAGCTTGTAGCCTGTGACATACTTTCTGCTCACAACTGCACCACCTATACAGAGTGGCTGAAGTTTCAATCTACTCACTGACACTTGCTGTGTTGCACAGGCACCAGTATTCAATGTTACACTTAATTTGCAACCAAACAGGCACTGAAATCCCATTGCTTCATTTAAATACAGGTTTTGAACTGATTCGTGAACCCCTGTTCGAAATGAGGTGTAATTGGGTGAATTGTACCTTTACAACAAACATTGACTTTGGTAGCACTGACCACTGAGAAAAGCTGTGATCCTACGGGTTCTAATGCTCCCATATGCACTGTCCACTGAACCATCTTCAAATGGGAAATACAATTTCAACAATATGAATAATAAGCTGTATATTCAGAATGAAGTGATGAGATATACAGGATGTGTGTACTTCCATTCCCACAGATTGCAAATGGCCTACAATATCAAACATTTATTAAACCAGGATATTACACATTTCCCTTCCATTCCTTTCACACTGTTTATCTCCTTGTTCATTGCTTGCAATATCATCCTCGTAATAATATGAAATTTTGATTCCTAAATTTATCCTCAAATCAGTAATAATGTAAGTGATTTTTGTTGATACCTCGAGCCCCAAATGAGATCATGATGTCAGCTTCTCCATTAAGGATTCTTCTGAACTTCAAAGGTGTGATGTCACTCCAAATCTTGAAAGCTTTCCGAATGGCTGTGTCCACATCGGTGGAGGAAAGATCCGGGGTGTAGTTTAAAATTCTTTATGAAAGAAAACAGGAAATAAGGTTTTGTGCTAAATATGATCAACTAAATCTTGCTGGGGTTGGAATCTTGTGACACATTTCCCAACATCCTTCAGCTCAAAAATCAATTCACCCATAAATCTGCTGCAAGTCAGGGCTGAAAGTGGCACCATGAGGACAATGGACCTCGGTGAACAGTAGGGGCAACAGTCTAACTACTTGAACAATGTGATCTGAGGACTGAGAGAGAAATGGAGGGACAAGGGAGAAAGAGGTGGGAGGACAATTCAGAATGGGGAATAAAGGTGTGGAGGATAGATTGAGTTCAGACAATTCAAAGAGGAGAAAAAACAAAGAAACAAAAAGAAAAAGGAAATTTAGATTTAACTTTTTTATAAATCTAAGAATTTTGATATTTCCTAAATATGATGAGTGAGGTTGAAGAATATAGATTGTCCTCTTCTCAGACATTGAAGCTGGTTGACATTTTATTAACAATTATAACCTCATTCATGCGTTTAGTTAATGGATAAAACATTTTGTGGTCCATTTCATGATCAATTAATACAAATATCAAAAACAGAGAGGCTGAACTATATGCTGTCTGTGTGAGGGGAATAGCTCAGCATAACAAATCCAATAAGCATGTTTTCAAGGTTCACAACTCACACCGTATCCCTTCATGCCCTGAACTTGCTGGGCCATTTGTGAATTATTAACAGCTTGTATCCTTAACACATCTTTACTTTTACAGTAATATTGGATCCAATCAACTATGGAAATTATACTATGAAATACCGTGGAAACTATTACCTGTATGTTATTTTATTCTTTTTCCATTTAATCGTTCCTGGAAAGTGATTATATTCAGCAACATCAGGGACCCCACATCGAGGTTTCTCCATAATTCCCATAGTTGCAGAATCCAGATTTCCAGTTATCTCAAGACCAAAGAATTCTTGCATTTTCTTGATCTTATTGGATAGGGAACTCTTCGATACGTAGTTTCTGATCTTTGAAGCAAACCCTGCTGAGCCATCTTCGAGTTTGTAAAATCGGTTCAAGTAGGCCTTCAAGAAAATAAAAGCATTTACGTTATTAATCTTGACTTTATCTGTGAAAGAAGAAAGATTAATCTGTTGGAATTCATTGAACAGTTGTCTTGTGTTAGTTACATTCCACACCGTACCTCTGCTAATTGCCAATCCTCTTCATTTTTCTCTATTTCTGAAAGTCGTGGAACAGCAGATGAAAAAGTTACAGAAAATAAAACCATCAACACTGAGAAGTAAAGGTGCTTCATCTTTCTGTTCTCAACTGAAAATTGAGAGAGAAATGTCTACTTCTGATTCTCTCCTTGCATCTTTTATAGTGTTGTCTTTCCCAAGTTATGTTAATTATAGAATGATTCAGATTTGAGTAAGCTAAAACCACAGCCCTGTCATGAGTGGTTAAGCAAAGCAGGAAGTCCATTAAAGGACATTCTTCTCTTCCCTCAACCAGTATTTACAATTCTTTGAAATATGTTTGAATGTATATCTACCAAGAAGCAATTTAAAACTATTCAAATTATCCAATGTCATTAAATTCAGTGTAAAGTTTCATCTTATTACGACATACACCAAGATAAATGTTGAATTTCTCGGAAACACCTATTTTGTAACTGTACAGGGCGTTATTGAGGAAATGGAACTGGCACTATCGCCGTAATGAATCTCGGGGAGCTTGCTGTGACATTTATCAGTGGCTTCAAGAGACAATGAAACAGATTCTGGAACCATCGGTAGCTTGCAGGTAAGAGTTCACAGCTCCTCTGAAAAAAGGTACTTTCATAGGACTACCAGAGTTGTAATTCTTCATTCTATATCCATACTGACAGTCAACTCCTCTGAACTTGGACCCAACAACAATGAGTTACACAGAGCGAATGCAAATATCACAGGAGCTGTGGAGAGTCAATGAATCTATTGGCCTTTTGCGTAGAAAATGAAGAGAATCTGGACATAAGACAACTTCACACCTCAGCCTGAAACCCTGCCTGCACCTGCAAGAGAAAGGCCACCAGAAACTGGTCCCTCAAAAATACCATTGTAGCAAATCATCACTGATTCCTTGTTTATGTACAAATTATCTTTCCATTACTGAGCAAGTGGGATGACAGCACAGGATAAATAAACTTCTGTGAAAGTTTTTGATAGTGAGGGATTTTGCAAGTTTGTTGAAAATAGCTAATTTTTTTTCCATTTTTTTAGAATACCTAATTTTTTTTTCAATTAAGGGACAATTTAGCATGGCCAATCCACCTACCTGCAAATCCTTGGGTTGTGGGGGTGAAACCCACGCAGACACGGGGAGAATGGGCAAACTCCACAGAGACAGTGACCCGGAGTCGGGATCAAACCTGGGTCCTCAGCGCAGTAGGCAGCAGTGCTAACCACTGTGCAACTGTGCCGTCCAGCTCGTGCGAAGTTCAATCCTCATTTTCAGCAGGAGGTTTTCATGTATTTTGAGCTTTGCGACATTTTATTATAATAAGGAGGCGATATAAATAGGAGTTTTTGCTGGTGTGAGAGAAATTAAATAATAATAATCTTTATTGTCACAAGTAGGCTTACATCAGCACTGCAATGAAATTACTGTGATCAGCCCCTAGTTGCCACATTCCGACGCCTGTTCAGGTACACTGAGAGAGAATTCAGAATATCCAGTTCGCCTGTTTGGACTTGTGAGAGGAAACCGAAGCCCACACAGACACAGGTAGAACGTGCAGACTCCATACAGACAGTGACCGAAGCCGGGAGTCGAACCTGGGACCCTCGAACTGTGAAGCAACAGTGTTATCCAATATTCTACTGTGCCGCCAGATTGATGTGAAGCAACATTATTTGGACATTAATTTATTGGAAGCACTGGGCTATGTATTGTGTCCTTCTTTCTCTGGTTACTGCCTGTCCAGCCCATGCTCTTCCATTCTTATCATTCTTTTTTATCCGCTGATGTGGAAATCCCTGTATCTGTTCTTGATTATTGACTACACTTTCCTGCAAGCTGAAGTACCTTCTGCAGTCGGTGTTCAAAGGTTTGCAGAATGATCAGAAGTGTGTTAATCTTCCTGGAGCATCTTCTTACTTTATTAACATATTTATAATTACATCAGAAAGACAAAAACATCATTTCGCCAATCATACTCTGCAGGAAATATAGGAAGCTCCCTCATAAATCTGCTAAGAGCTCTTTCCCCCATGGAACTCACATTATACCGTGAATGCATAAAACAAAAAGAAAAAACTGTGCACACATATTTCCAAATTGTGTGTGGTGTTTAGTTTCTGTGGCTCGAGGGGTTGGGGCTAGTGCAATAAAGTTTGGAGTAGGCACCAGGTTAATGAAGAAAGACTGCACTCTGTTTATACTGGAGAAGCAAAAGTGCAGGTTGACCAAAAGAAACTATTCACCCAGGATTGCTCCTCAAAACAATTCTTCAATCATCTCGGGCCCATGAATTTGTGCTGAATTCCCAGCAGAGAAATAATGTTGGGGTGATATTCTGTCTGCCTAGTGATCTTTTTCACCATGACAACAATAATTCAGATGAAAATGCAGTGTTTTACAATGGTTTCGAAGTGAACTGTCAATGAACAAAAATAAAGTACCAATATATTGTATGGCATCTACTATTATACAATGTGTCTTCTCTGTTTCACAAACATTTAGACTTAATCAGATTATCAATGGGAATAAATTAAAAAGATATTTGCTGGGCTGTGTTGACAGAATTCCAAACCCCACTTCTTCTTAGAATTCAACAATGGTTGCTGTTTCATTGATGCTTCTACATTCCTGGTGGTTATCAACTGCACCTGGATGCTCACACAAAACGTCCATGTCAGGAAATGATCCAGAGCTTAATGACGTTCCTGTGGCCAGTACACACACTGTCAGCTTGACAGCATCAGAAAGCAATTAGTGCTGAGTTTTTGTTGGAATACATTTTGTCATTTACGTTACTGTGATCCACAAAGAGTGCAATATCCATATTTCCTGCAAATAAAATGCGCCAAAATGTAAAAAAAGTTGTCTTCATATTTTGCACTGTACTATCTGCTTCTACTTCCCTCTCCCCAAGCCATCTATCACTTCATTTCACTTCCCTCACACTCTCTGTCCCATCTCCCCTTTCCTCTCTTCCTCTCCCTCCCCATTCAAATATTCACCCTGATCCTCTTCCCCACTCATTTTCTCTCACTCTCTCCTTCTCATTCCCCTTCCCTTACTCCTCTCAATCTCCTTCATTCTCTTTCACTTCCCTCCTCTCCCTTCCTACTTTCTTCCTCCTTTTTTGCACAATCAGGCGGCACAATAGCACAGTGGTTGGCACTGTTGCTTCACAGCAGCAGGGTCCCAGGTTCGATTCCCAGCTTGGGTCACTGTCTGTGCAGAGTCTGCACGTTCTCCCGGTGTCTGCGTGGGTTTCTTCCGGGTGCTCCGGTTTCCTCACACAAGTCCTGAAAGACAGGCTGTTAGGTAATTTGGGCATTCTGAATTCTCCCTCTGTGTACCCGAACAGGCACCGGAATGTGGCGCCAAGGGCTTTTTCACAGTAACTTCATTGCAGTGTTAATGTAAGCCTACTTGTGACAATAAAGATTACTATTATTATTATTATTATTATGTTTCTTCTCCCCTCTCTTTCCTCATCACCCCAGACCATTCCCTCTACTCAAAGTGTACTTGGCAGTGATATGAGCTGCAATATCCTTCCTGTCATTTTTTTCATAGAATTTACAGTGCAGAAGGAAGCCATTCGGCTCATCGAGTCTGCACCAGCCCTTGGAATAATATAAATCAAATGTGGAGTCACAAAGAACCCTTGATTTATAGTCACTGATGTATAAATAAACGGAGGGATCTGGGCCGGGATTCTCCCCTACCTGGCAGGGCGGGGGGGTCCCGGCGTAGCGGAGTGGCGCCAACTAATCCGGCGTCAGGCCTCCCCAAAGGTGCGCGATTCCCGCCCCCGCCAATTCCCAGGTGGCGGAGAATTCCGGCCACGGCGGGGGCGGGATTTTCGCCGGTCCTGGGCGATTCAGGGTCGGAGAATTTCACCCCTGGTTATGAACATTTGTATTGTTGATTTATTGTTTTATATATATGAAAACTACATTCATGAATAATGACAACATTCTTGGTTGCATATTAATTATATCTTAATATTTTGTTGCATTTGTTGAGCGGAATGTATGGAGTAAATTATTGTTTAACATGACAAGAGCATAAAACATAATTTTATTAGTTCCAATTAACATCTAATTGGCAAACTAGGGACAGATTAGGGGCGCGATTCTCCGCAAATGCGGAGAGTCGTGAAGGCTGCCGTGAAACCGGCCGTGTTTCACGGCAGCCTCCGCGCCCCCTCCCGGGACCCGATTCTGTTCCCCGGTCGGGGCTAGCAGCAGGGCCCCGTGAACCTCGGCATCGCAGGTTTAGCGAACTTCGCTAAGCCCGCGCGCCAAAGTTAACGGCGGCTGACGCGCATGATGACGTCAGCCGCGCATGCGTGGATTGGACGGCTCCAACCCGCGCATGCGCGGATGACGTCATCACGCATATGCGCATGCGCGGGCCGGTATGCCGCTCAGCCGCCCCGCGGACTGATCCAGCGGGGCGGTGGAGGAACAAAGAGTGCGCGGGGTTCGGACCCGCTGCCCGTGATCGGTGGCCACCGATCGCGGGCCCACGGCACCCTTGGCACGGCCGTTGTGCGGCCATGCCAATCGGTGCCATGGTTCCCCAGAGCGGCACTTTGCGGCCGTTTTCACGAACGGTGAGAGCAGGTGTGTTGGTGTTCGTGAAAACAGCCGTAAAGGCCTGGGAAATCGGCCCATCGGCTACGGGAGAATCGCTGCTCGCCGTAAAAAAAGGGCGAGCAGCGATTCGTGTCGGGGGGGCAGCCGTGGGGGGGGGGGGGGGGGGGGGGGAGAATAGCGGAAGGTCGGGAAAAATGTCGGGAAGGCCCTCCTGCTATTCTCCGACCCGTCGTGGGTGGCGGAGAATCGCGCCCTAGGTGTTCACATCTCATAAATGTCACCATTCAAAACCTTAGGGCACTCGTTAGTTGACTCAATCTGTTGATACAGACAACAAATAACAATAGTTTGGAGACATTTCTTCTACTAATGAGAATGAAGTTGCTTTCCTTACATTTTACAGTAAGTAATTGACGCGGTTTCCACTTAGGGGTTTGTCAGTCAGTAATTTCCCATATTCATCATTGACTGGCACACAACCAGAATACAGCCTAGAAATTTGATTGCTTCATATCCACTTTAGGCTTTTCAAACTTAGAAATATTTTTGTCTGATGGAAATATTCCCACCTCCATGATTTGGACATCCTGAGCCAGACAATGGTTAACGTGTGGTTTTGCTATCAGATTGAATGCCATTCATAGTCACGCTGATGTCAACACAACCAAAATAGACGCAGAATGAGCAGAAACAGAAGCAGCAAATATAAGTAATCATGACAGAAGTTTACTCAGGAGTTGAGCGACTGGTGTGTCGGGCCCTACCCCTGGATTTAGTGATGAAAGCTATTTAATTATCTAATCAGGACAGAAAACATGATATTGGCGTCGCATCAACCTCTTCACTCTGCCTTTTCAAGGCTGCTCCAGCACATCACTCCTCAAATCGGCCTACTTTTCAGGTGCACCCATTCCTCTGTCTATGGGCGTCCTCACATTCTCATCAGTCCAGCCTCTACTCTTCAGTATCAGCAACCTGTTATCAGCTCCAAGTCCTAAGCTCCAGCATTGCCTCTGTAAATCTGTCCATTTCTCAACTCTCTCTTCCCCTTTTTGAATACCTCTCAAATCAGTGATGGGCAACCTAGCCCCATGTGTGGGCCACACGATTGAAACTGGGCATGTTCACTATGACCTCATGCAATAGGGTGCATACGTTTAATACAGACTCAATATTTCATTTTGAGTTACAGAAAATGCGAAATCATTCATACATTAATTATAGAACAGTCATCAACGCCACATGGGAAAAACAAAGTAAATATTTACACTTACCTTACCAATATTACAATTTACTCTGCTTAACAAAGCTAATACCATCTCCAACCAAAACTTATTTATTTCTTAATTACACAGATATGCTGCGAGAATCTCCATCGACGGGAACAACCGCTTTGCAGGCACCACACCCACGCCCAGGGGTTTCCTGGTGGCATGGGGCTGGTCACAATGGGAAACCCAATTGGCCGGCCTTGGCAAGGAAAAATTCCGTTGCCAGCGGGGGTGCGTCGCACCGGAAAACGGGGCTGGCGGGATGGAGAATTCCGTCCATGGGCTTCAGGTATTTATTTTATTCCTATTGATTTATATTTATTGACCGTCACTTGTTTTAATTAATACACCCTACTTGCTCCCAGTACTTACTACTGCTGTTAGAAAAACTTTATTGTTATGAAGAAGTTACAGCAACCAATAAATTGTAAAAGTGTTTAAAAGATAAACGAGGAAAACAAATAAATTACGCACCAACCAATTGCTCTGCTCTTTATCGCGTTCTTTTATCTCCTGGTTCCGCTCTCAGTCTTTCTTGTCATCCTCATACTTTGCTGCTTTCTTTGATCTTCCCAGCACCATTTTAACTCACGCAAACTCTTCTCTCACCTTCTCAACAAAATGTCTCATGGGTCACAGTCAGAGCCCCAAAGGGCCGCATGTGACCTGTAGGCCGCAGGCTGCCCACTCACTGCCTTAAATCCGACTTGCGTTGCTCAGCATTTGGTCTCCTGTCCTCATTGGACTGAATGTGAAAACTTCAAATTGGATGGGTTGGCGGGTTATTGTTAAAAAAAATTGTTTCCTGCCACCAACCCACAGAGTTTTTCATTGTTTGAGGGGCTGCCTTTTAGTGAAACTTAAGCTCATGTTCCTGTTGAGGTAGATGTTAAAGATCCAACAAAAATCCCACAGGGAAAAGTAGATTCAAATGAAACAGCCAAAAGGAAATTGAACAAAATATTAGTGTGGAAAAGAAACACACGGAATTATGGAGAAAGAACAGAGAAGTGGGATTAATCGGATAGCTCTACAAAATTGTAAGCACAGGTGCAATGGCCCGAAAGGCCTTCTTCTGAAATATATCACTCTAGGATTCTAAAGAACACTTATTTCCAGCTTTAACAGAGGGAAGACGTTGGCTGGGCAACTAACCTGTTCCAAGGTAGCAGGTTGGAACTTGACACTGAGGCTATTTCATACAGGTTTTAAACTTTCACTACGGTCTGCTGGATCTTCTGAATGTCATTGAGGAAGATTTGGTGGATTCAAGAGGTGAGTGCTTCCATACTAAGTTCCTGGGCCCTGATTGTTTAGTGAAGAACCTCTGCAATCTCATCAACATTCCCTCCTCCACCCAATCTGAGGCCCACAACCCCACCTGATCCACGCTCTAACAAGTGCCAGGCCCCTGATCCACCCCCACCACTAAGCCTGCAACACCACCTTGAGCCTCCAAACATCATTGTACCCGATCAACACATGTCCAACCCTCCAATCGAACTTCTTTCACTTTAGCCCCTGTGATTGACAGTCGTCCTCCCTCGATCCACCCAATCGACATTCCCACTCTGAAGGATCCTCCCCTTTCCTCCATCATCTTCCACTCTGAGGTAAAGACTCTTCCATTAAAAAGTGGACAATGTGCTGCAAGGAATGCTGCTGAAAGTCAGATGGCATGCAAAAAGGAAAAGGTAGTGGAGGGACAGTGCTGGTTAAAGAGGAGATTAATGCAATAATGAGGAAGGGTATTAGCTATGACAATGTGGCATGCTTGCCTTCATTGGGCGGGGCATTGAGTATCAGAATTGGCAAGTCATGTTGCAGCTGTATAGAAGCTTTGTTCGGCCACACTTGGAGTATAGTGTTCAATACTGGCCACCACACTACCAGAAGGATGTAGAGGCTTTAGAGAGGGTGCAGAAGAGATTTACCAGGATGTTGCCCGGTATGGAGGGCATTAGCTATGAGGAGCGTTTGAATAAACTCGGTTTGTTCTCACTGGAACAACGGAAGTTGAGGGGCAACCTGATAGAGGTCTACAAAATAATGAGGGGCATAGACAGAGTGGGTAGTCAGAGGCTTTTTCCCAGGGTAGAGGGGTCAATTACTAGGGGGCATAGGTTTAAGGTGCGAGGGGCAAGCTTTAGAGGAGATGTACGAGGCAAGTTTTTTACTCAGAGGGTAGGGGGTGCCTGGAACTCGCTGCCAGAGGAGGTGGTGGAAGCAGGGACGATAGTGACATTTAAGGGGCATCTTGACAAATACATGAATAGGATGGGAATAGAGGGATACAGACCCAGGAAGTGTACAAGATTTTAGTTTATACGCGCAGCATGATCGGCACAGGCTTGGAGGGCCGAAGGGCCTGTTCCTGTACTGTACTTTTCTTTGTTCGTTGTTCTTTTTCAGTAGGGTACAGCTGAGAAGCACCAAGGGGCAAAAATCATTATTGAGCGTTGTGTATAGATCGCCAAACTACAGTGTTGATGTTTGGAATGGCATTAAACAGGAAATTAGAGACACATGGGACAAAGGAACATCTGTAATTATGAGTGTTTTTAATCTGCATATGGATTGGGCAATTCATTTAGTCACAATACCATAGAGAACTAATTTGGGATGGTTTTCCCGATCAGTATGTCGAAGAACCAACTAGAGATCAGCCATCCTAGACTGAGTACTGTGCAATGAGAACGGAATCATTGGCAATCCAGTGGTGCCAGAACCCTTGGGGGGGGGGGGGGGGGTGAGGGGGGCAGGAAGGGATCCCAAACTCTATCTCCACGGACATTGGATGCCCTAGACCCCTGCCACAACCCACCGGCACACCACGTGGAGGTGATGGGTGTGAGCGAGCACTCAGTAGACAGGCTGGGGTCAGACTATGGCTTAGATTGAGGAACACCAACGCTCAGCTCTCTGCGGGTTATCATCACTCCCCTGCCCTCGGCAGTGACCCACTAACAGTGTCGACACAGCCCCATCACCCTGGAGTGATGTGACACAGACCCTCGGAGGGTGAGAAATCGTGGGGGGAGGGAGTGGTGAGGATGATGAAGTGGGGGATGCAGAGGGATTGGAGGGGGGTAGGAAGGGGAGGTTGTGGTGATGGGACGAGGCCACGTCCTATGTGAAGCGGACAAGCATGAGGGCCTTCCAGGCCTCCGGGCCTGCTGGACCCTCGCTGCTGCTGCCTGTCCTCCATCGTCTGGATGCTGTTACAGGTCCTCCCTGGGCTCTTCTCCAGCCCCTCCTGATCCGGCGCTTCTTCGTCCTCCTCCTCCTCCTCAAAGGTGGCCACGTATTCCTCCCACACCACCTCCAACACGATGTGCCGCTGCTGTGCCAGGTTGTAGAGGGCACAGCAGACCACCACAAAGTGGGCATCTTTCTGGGAGGTGTATCGAGTCATCGGAACTGCATTTTGAGGAGTCCAATGCACCGCTCAATGACAGCCCAGGTAGCTGCATGGGCACATTTATCGGGTCTCCGCACTGGTCACTGGCCTCCGTATTGGCATCATTAGCGGGTACCCCTTAACCCCCCCCCCCCCCCCCCCCCCCCCAAGAGCCAACTGGCCATTCTTTTTTTTGTTTTTTTTTGGTTGCTTTTTTAAATTTAGAGTACCCAATGCATTTTTTCCAATTAAGGGGCAATTTGTAATGTGGCCAATCCATCTAGCCTGCACATCTTTTGGATTGTGGGGGTGAAACCCACGCAAACACGGGGAGAATGTGCAAACACCACATGGACAGTGACACAGAGCCGGGATCTAACCTGGGACCTCAGCGCCGAGAGGCTGCAGGGCTAACCCACTGCTCCACCGTGCTACCCCTGCCAATTGGCTATCCTGGGGTGATCCTCAAAGAGGCCAGGGATGTCCAACTGCCCCAGGGTGTGTGTCCCATGCACACTCCCTGGGAAGCGTGTACACACATGCATGATTCTCATCTGATGGTCGCACATGAGCTGGATATTCAGGGAGTGGAACCCTTCCTCGTGGTGTAGGGCATTCCCAGATGGCCTGGTGAGTGCAAGGTAACCAGCATGCCATCTATTAGCCCCTGGACCTGGGGCATCCACTTGATGGCAGAGAATCCTGCTGCCCGGACATCCTGTTGGGCCTGGTTCATGTTCAAGTTTACATAGTTAGCTGCCTGGGCAAACAGGACATCTGTGACCTCACGGATGCATTTGTGCGCTGTGGCTTGTGAAATGCCGCCCGAGCCCTGGAATGATCCAGAGGCGGAGATGTTTAGGACTGTGGTACCTTAAGAGCCACCGAGAGTGGATACTCTCTTCCTCCACGTGGTGCTAAGTCCACAAGGACTTGTTGAAGTGGAGCCGCTTGAGGCACGCTTTGTCCGTCATCTGTTCGAAAGACCTGGAACACCTGTACACCTTGGGCCATCGCGGGCCTCTCCCTCTGGGTCCCTCCTTGGCCTGATGGGCAGCCGGGTCCTCAGGGTGTGGGGCGAGGCCCTGCACATGGAGCGCCACCTCAAGCCTCCGTCGACACTGCTGCTGCTGCCGCCTTCTTTGGCGTCCTGCCATCTGGCCTGCCAGCAGCACCACAAGGACAAGTTTTGCTGGGTCCAAAATCTCGTCCATACCTTGTAATATCTGTTCGGAATTGAGAGATGGTGTGAGACTGGCAACCACCGGTGTCTTCCACCCCGGGACCCTCCAATCCCCTCATTGCTCCCACCCCACCCTTCCGCCCCCGCCGCCCCCTCCCCGCCACAGTCTGCCCACACACCCGCGGTGCAGCGGGGGCCCCTGCTCAATGGACCCCACACCTTCACCCTAGGCACCCGCACCCTGAAACAGGCGCAGGTCCCCTCCCCGGTGCACGCACCCACCCTTCAGCCGCGGCAATGTCCTCGGCGCTGGGCCCAGCTCCTGGGTGCTCGGATGGTGGATGTTGGTCCATGGTGTTGCCTCCTGCAGTGTTCAGGCACAGTGTCCAGGCATCACAGTCTGATTGGGATGCTAGACAATAACGCCCACATGCTGAACGGCACACCCACCCAGAGAATCCACTTGGGATGTGTGAAGTGCTTACTTATCTACGATTGCCAATTCCGAATTAGCGATATCCTTCAGCCGCTCAGCCAGAGGCCCCCGTGATCAGAGGGAGTTTGGGGTGGTCGGTGGGGCAGACAGGCAAGGGCTAAGATTGCCTCCGGAATGGGTGCACATGATCCAGGGGTTGGCATGGCAGACCCGTGGGAAATTGAACCCCACTGCCCAGCTGAGACCATGGTGGCCACCCCCCCCTGCCCTGTGACCCCCACATCCCATGGCAGCCCACCCCGACTGAGGCTGCCCCCCCCCCCCAGTTGTTCCCCCACCCCTTGCGGGCACAGGGGCAGCAAACCAGTGCCCCCGGGCACTTTGTCTGTGAGCTAAGATAGCCCACATCTCCTCGGGTCCCACTACCAGCCCCTCTGCCAGTTTCACATTTTTAAAAAAGAGTACTAATTAGCGCTCCAATGAGTACTTACTGGGGAGGCCATTAGATCACGGGAAACCGTTAGATAGGGGATCTCTCCCGTTAATTATATGGACATTGGGGGCAGCACGGTGGCACAGTGGGTTAGCCCTGCTGCCTCACGGTGCTGAGGTCCCAGGTTCGGTCCCGGCTCTGGGTCACTGTCCGTGTGGAGTTTGCACATTCCGTGTTTCCGTGGGATTCGCCCCCACAAGCCAAAGATGTATATGCTAGGTGAATTGGCCAGGCTAAATTGCCCCTTAATCGGAAAAAATGAATTGGGTACACTAAATTTAAAAAAATTACATGGACATTGGCCTTAAGTGGTGATTACTCGTTTCTCACCACGCGAAGGCGAGATCCATATTCCGCCAAGGGGAACGAGCCAGTTAGATCGCAAACGGATTGGCGCCCAGCACGGTTCATGTTTTGACCTTTCTCGCTATTTAACGGTGTTGTCGAGCTCTCATTTAAGCGCAACACGGCCATTAAATTGCACTCCCAGACAGTGCATTCCAGACCTTACCCACTTGCTGTGTGAAAAAATATTATTAACTACACTCTCAACCTCTTCTGCCACCTTTAATGACTTAAATATACACCCAGATCGCTCTGCTGCTGCAATCCTTTTTGAATTGTAGCCCTTATTTTATATTGTCTCTGCATTTCCTTCCTACCTCAAAAGATCTTTTCACATTTCTCCCATTGAACTTCATCTGCCCCTTGTCCAACCATCCCACCCACTTGACATGATGGGCTGATTGACTTCCTTCTGTGCTGTAACCAGTCAATGATTCTACGTGACAAGGCACATGGAATTATTTGATGATGAGCTGGAGTGCTCTCCTAGCCTGGAATCTTGCTACCTGTGCAGCCACAAAGCATCATGATACTACCGCCAATCGAGAAGCCAATTCTATGTTTGCCATCCAATTAACAATGGTGGGCAGGTTCCTGAGGTCGGAGGCACAATCAGAGGTGCTGAGCGTCGCTGGGAGAGGTGGGCACTGCTGAAATATGCAAAGCATGGTGAGGGGGCACCAACATGGAGGTCCTCTCTAAACCCTTATGAAAATTCAAAAGTCAAATGTGACCACAGGTAGCAGGCCTTTCTTGTGGAGGGGAAACAGTCCTCCGCAGGACTGCTTGTGGGCATGGCTGTGACCCACATCCCTGCTGATCCAGAATAGGAAGACATTAGAGGAAGCATAATTGGCATTAGCCATCTTCGACCTTTGCCTCACCGGGGTACCTGGCCAGGATTAGGAATGGTAGCATCTTGCTTCCAATTAGTCCCTAAGGTGTCACTAATTAGTTACCGCCACTTCAATGAAAAAAAAATGAAAATCGTTTATTGTCACGAGTAGGCTTCAATGAAGTTACTGTGAAAAGCCCCTAGTCGCCACATTCCGGCGCCGCTGGTACTGGAATCGAACCGTGCTGCTGGCCTGCCTTGGTCTGCTTTAAAAGCCAGCGATTTAGCCCAGTGAGCTAAACCAGCCCTTCAAGGAGGTAGTAGCCACATTGATCCACCTCTGGTTACATTGATCGAAAGCAGAAACGTATCAGGAAGCTGACCGACATGCTCTCTTCAGATTTTCAGCCCAAACCCACTCCCAAATCCACCTCCACAGGATCGGGAATATTCCACCCTTGATCCCCAGATCAACATTTATCCCTGAACCAACACCAACAAAGCAGGTTATTTGGTCATTTATCAATTTCTTTTTCAGTGTTCTTGCCATGCACAAACTGGCTGCTACGTGTCTGCACACTACAACCATGACTGAACTTCCAATTTACATCATTGCCTGTGAACCACTTCATACCTTCTCGAGGTGAGAGGTGCGTTTTAAATGGGAGCTTCCCTTCTCTTTGACTTACCGCAGAGTATGAGCTTCAAAGGAAGAGAAACCATTTATCACTGATGTTTCCTCATCACAAAGAGTTGTGGATGGCACAATTTACTGCAAAAAGCTGAACATATGGGGACGACTGATGTCAGATTAGCAATTCAAGTAAGAACCAAGCTGAATCTAAAAAGCTTAGAGTGGAAGTGAAAAAAGTGATGAGAGCAGCAGAGAGTATGAAAAGAGAATGGCAGCGGACATGAAAGGAAATCCATTTTGTTTCTTTATAGGCATGAAAATTGTAAAAGTGTGAGAAAAGGAGGAATTCAGCTGAGTACGGAGAGAAAAGGAGATTTCCACATGGAAGCAGAGGGTATGGTTGAGGTATTAAATGAGTGCTTTACATCTGACTTCATCGAGGAAGAACACGCTGCAAAAACTGTAGTGAAAGAGGAGATAATTGAAATACTGGTTGGCTAAAAGAGGAAATAGTCGTATTGAAAGGTTTTTTTTAAATTTAGAGTCCCCAATTCATTTTTTCCAATTCAGGGGCAATTTAGCATGGCCAATCCACCTACCCTGCACATCTTTGGGGATGAAACCCACACAGACACAGGGAAAATGTACAAACTCCACACGGAAAGTGACCCGAGGCCGGGGTCGAACCTGGACCTCGGCACCGTGAGACTGCAGTGCTAACCACTACACCACCGTGCTGCCCTTAGTCGCATCGAAAGTTGATAAGTAATCTGGGCTGCAGGGAACACCATTTGGCCATTCTGCACGGGCCACTGCTCGAGAGGGGTGGGGGCGTGGAGGGGGGGGGGGGGGGGGGGGGGGGGGGGGGGTGGTGGGTGGAGGCAGGCTACAGTCGAGCAAAACCAGAAAAAAAATTCTCGTTCCTGATAATAAAGGGGATTTTGTGATACTTCCCATAGAAAATTGGAAGGGAGGAAGTTGGTGAAAATAGACTCTCGAACCGAGTGGCAGGAAAAATTGGAGCCGTCGATACATTTGATGAAAACTGAGACTTGGGACTCAGGAAAGATTACAATTATATGTCAGAGCAAATCAAACACCGGAGGACCTAAATGCTTTAACATTTCTCAGTTCAGTAGGGTGTAAAACATTTATGATGTTACGAAATTTAGTTTGCCCAGCAAAACCAGAAGATAAGTCCTACGACGAAGTTAATGAAAATTTTAAAGGGATATTCCTCTGAGAACTGGTAATGATTGCAGAAAGTGAAAGCATTTTACAATTCTTAGCTACTCTAAGAAGGTTAAAAAATATTGTGAATTTGGTGCAACGATTGATAACACTCTTCTTGATAGACTGGTTTGTGGACTCCGCAGTGAAGATATTCAGAGGAGGCTGCGTTCTATAAGGAAGTTATTTAACTCTGAAAGCTGCTGTGGAAGTTGCCACATCTATGGGGCTAGCAACAAAAGAGGCTTCACAGATAGGGGCTGGAGCAAAGATCCACAAAATGGATCCCACAAGGAACAAGGCAGCAAGGGTTGAACCATGTCACTGATATACGCAGGTTGAACACTCAGTGGGGCAATGCTGGAGTAAAACAAGTACACACAGGGGCCGGGAATCTCCCTTTTGGGGACTTAGTCCCCACGCCCGCCGAAAAGAGGGTGAGAATCACTCCTGACTTTTGGCTGAAAGTCCGGGGTGATTCTCCATTTTCCAGAGGGCTTGCAGGGTCCCAGCGTGCATCCCGCAGCTCTGGCTGCCAGTGGGGCCATACTGTCCAGACCGCACATGCGCGCAGCGGCCCACCTCGGCGCGGGCACTGCCGAGATGGCAGGGCCACACAGCAGGCCCACGCGGAGTAAGGTTGGTCCCCCCCAGATCATGATGGCCCGCTGATTGGTGGCCCCCGATCCCGCTGAGGCCACCCCCCGGAGTCTGATTCCTCCCCGCTCCCCCCTCCCACCGGCGTAAACCACGCCGCCAGGAGTTCGGCCGGTTGACCTTGGAGAATCACCACGGGGGCCTATTTCAGCAGCCCCCAACTGGCGAACGGAGAATCGGCGGCCAGGTGTCGGAGCAGCGTGGTGGTAATTTCCCGCTCCCCTGCCGATTCTCCGACCCAACAAAGGCTCGGAGAATCCTGCCCAGGAACTGTGGCAAAAAGGGCCATATTGCCAAGGCATGTTGGGCTTAGAAAACCTCTCTTACACCAATGGTGTTCAAGAAACAAAATACATCAAACCAGACTTGTTGTGTTATAAATTAGTTCAGGATCACTTAAAGGGCAAAGTAACCAAGCTACTGGAGGAGCTGAAGTTAGGTGTCTTGTCAATGCGGGGAGATCAACAACATTTTTGAGCTTATCCAAAACTCAAAGGTCATGAAATTAAAATGAAAGTGGATACGGGAACAGCTGTACTGTTAATGCCTGAGACAATTTATAGTCAAAAGCTGAAGCATCCACCTTCAAAACCGTCAAAGATGATCTTAAGGGTGTACATTAAAGAGGTTGTACCATTAAAAGGATGGATTATTTTGAAAGTAGAAGCAAATGGAGAGATGGCGAAGTTGTCTCTTTATGTTGTCCATGGAAATTTCCCTGCTCTGTTTGGCAGTTCATGGTTGGCAAAGATTAGGCTCAACTGGGAAGCAGTAAATCAACTAGTGGATTCAAAGAGCAACTTGCAACAACTTCTGATGAAGTAGGAGAAAGTGTTCAAAGATTTGCTCGGTTCCAGGCCTGAAGTTGAGGTAAACCTAAAAATCAAGTCAGGCAGCACACCCAAATGGTGTCATTGAACCATTTGTGACAAATTATTGGGCAACACCAATATTGACTGTATTGAAACATGATGGCTCAGTAAGAATTTGCGGAGATTTAGACCCTCAAATTGAAGAGAATGTTGGGCAATGCCAATCTTGTGCAAAACGAGGGAACAGCTGTGGGAATGGCCAAGACAGCCATGGCAGAGAAGACATATCCATTATACCGGTCAAGGTCAAATATTCTTGGTGATTGTGAACACACACTCAAAATGGCCGGAAATCGCAGTTATGAAGCGATCTAACCAAATGGAAACAGAGTCCCGTAATGAGCACATTTGGCTGGATGTTTCCTGACACTTGCAATGCCGCGAAACACCATGCTATCTACCAGGACTTGTGTTCTATTCGGGGCCTTCTACTCGCTGGAACTCCTCAGGGCAGGAGGAAATAGGGACGCCATTTTTAAATGGCGTCCCGGTCTCTCAACCCCCCACCCGACCCCTGAACCTCCCAAAGCTCTAATTCACCAATAAGGGGGTCCTTGGGCCACTCCCCTGCACCAGACCGCACCTGTGCAGAGCACCCCCGGGCCCGATCCCCATCGGATCAGCATGGCACTGCCAGCCTGATGCCCTGGCAGTACCCCTGTCAGTGCCATCTCGGAACCTTGGCAGTGCCAGACTGTCACCCAGCTGACACTGTCAGGGGTGCCAAGGTGGCACCAGCAGTGTCAGGGCGCCACCCTGCCCAGGGGGCTTCCGAATTCCGAGGACACCCCCATCAGTGCCATCCCATCTGGTCCCCGTTTGTGGAGACCAGCCCTGAACGGCATTTGCCCGAGGTCTCCAAGGCAAAGGGGTTAGATTCCAACACCTCAGGTAGATCATGGGAGAGCCTTTAGAGTGAGACCAGCTGCCTCACTATAATGTGCAGATTTGCAAAATAGTGATCCAGGTCACAATGGGTGGGATTCATATCAAGCCTTCTCGCAAGATCGCGTTAAATCTCTTGTGCCGTGGTGAGCCGGGTGGATCCCAGAAGAAAGATCTCCTGGCATCTACCAGCCAAGCCGTACTGCCTTTCAGGTGCAAAGTGGACATTAGATTGCACCCAAATTCAACGAAGACTAAGCAGGGCATTGAGAAACTAAACAAAGTATTCGCAAAGCTGGAGGTAAGGTTTGGCAAAGAGTCTTTGACAAGCTTTCTTTTTATTATAAATTTTGTGCATCCAATTAATTTTATTTTTCCAATTAAGGGGCAATTTAGCACGGCCAATCCACCTACTCTGCACATCTTTGTGGAGTTGAAACCCACGCAAACATGGGGCGAACATGCAAACTCCACACGGACGGCGACCCAGAGCCAGGACCGAACCTGCGACCTCGGCGCCGTGAGGCAACAGGGCTAACCCACTGCGCCACCGTACTGCCCCGTCATTGACAAGCTTTGACAAAGAGTAATCCAGATTCAAAATGTTAGCTCCCTTCTCTCTCCAAATTTACTGAAACAGACCTACTGCGATTGCTCGGTATTTTGTTTTTTTTTGATTTGTTAACTCCACTTGATACTTCAGAGGTTTTTAAACAACAACAACTAACATAAATTGCTCGGAGGGAGAAAATCTCTAAAAGATGAGTATTCAACCAGGGAGAGAGAGTGTTAGTTCAGAATAACATCACCAACAGGAAATGGATATGAGCTATCATCCCAGCAAAGACAAGTCCAAATCCACCGTCCAGATGGATGATAAAAGAGTTTGGCGATATCATGCTGGTCAGACACTTGCTGCATGAAGTGAGTCCCCAGAAACTTCTCAAGAGGTTCTACCTTTAGAAAGTCTAGAAAGATATACTTTGGAACGGAGACCAGAGATATTGACAAGTTAAGGTTCTGAGGACTTTTCAATACCTATGTCATCATGTGATGTGTATTGATGTCAACAGAGTGTTTGCACAGGTTTTGAGTAGAATCCCATCTTGATTGTATGAGCAACACGTTTAATAAACCTCCCATTGTGTTTTACAAGAATCCAGGGTCTGGGAACCTCCATATATTTTCTGTGGTAGTATGACTAGAGGTACTACCTGGGAGTGGGAGCTACCATTGGTGGAGAAGGCTCGCTGCTCATTGGCCCAAGTGTTTGCATTTTCATTGGTCGGAACGTAAGGTAGCTCCGCCCAGCGAGGCAGGGTATAAGAAGCCGTGTTCCCCAGCAGCCGGCCTCTTTCTGTACTCGAGCTGCTGGGGGAACATCTTGTTGATTAAAGCCTTCAATTCGGACTACATCCTCGTTTCAGTAGTTATTGATTGCGCATCAATTTAATCAACAAGATTTTAAAGGATGGGGCTCCGCATCAAGCAGGAGTGTCTACGACTCAGCCCCCACGCACCTAATGCAGCAGCTACATTCAAGCATTGGCTAGCTTGTTTTAATAGCTACATCAGCATGGCGGAAACCGTACCGACGAGGGAGCAGAAGCTGCACATCCTTCACTCGTGCGTCGGCCCCTCCATCTACACACTCATCGAGGACACGTCCGACTACGACTCCGCCATGGAATTGCTTAAAGGGCACTTCATCCGACCGGTGAATCAAGTTTACGCTCGGCACCTGCTGGCTACGAGGCAGCAGACCCTTTGTGAGTCGTTAGACGATTTTTACCGTGCACTCCTTGTACTGGGGAGGAACTGCGGCTGCCCACAAGTTTCTGCTAATGAGCAGACCGAACTGTTAATCCGAGATGCCTTTGTTGCGGGAATGCAGTCCCCACAAATCCGCCAGAGACTGTTGGAAAAGGAAACTTTGAGCCTCACGGAGGCACGGGCCCTCGCGAACTCTCTAGATGTTGCGTACAGAAACGCCCGTTCCTACGCCCCCGACCCGCAGCGGCCTCCTGGGCAGCGTGGAATTCAGCCTCTCTCTCCCCTACGGACTCGGAATCGCCTCAGGCCTGCGCTGCAAGACCCCCTGGAAACCCTGCTGGGCCCCGTTGCTATTTTTGTGGACAGGCAAAACACCCCCGACAGAGTTGCCCAGCCCGATCGGCAACGTGCAAGGGCTGCGGTAAGAAGGGCCATTTTCTGTCAGTTTGCCAGGCCAAGGCGGTCGCTGCGGTCCCGAGCGGCGACTGCGGGACGCCGCCCCGTCTCTCTCCGAGGGCCCTGTGCGGCCCACAAACTTCTCCATCCACATCCCCCAACACCACGGGCGGCCTCTGGACGCCGCCATCTTGTTTTTCCGACGCCACGTGTGGGGGACGGGTGCTGCCATTTTGTCCATCCATCCATTTCCGCCATCTTGGATTGGCTCTGAGGATCCCGGCGCGGGTGACTACGCACCGCCTGATGACGATGCCGATCTTCTGCCACGACTCGCACAGTCACCTTGGACCAGTCTCGACCCCGCACCCTCTCTACAGCGACTACGAAGGTCCTGCTCAATGGGCACGAAACGTCCTGCCTGCTGGACTCAGGGAACACGGAGAGTTCCATACACCCTGCCATGGTAAGACGCTGCTCCCTTCCTGTCCATCCCATTAAGCAAAAAATCTCCCTGGCCTCTGGCCCCATTCGGTTGAGATCAAGGGGTATTGTATAGCGGACCTCACAGTCCAGGGGAGGGAGTTTAAAAGTTACAGGCTCTACGTCCTCCCCCACCTCTGCGCGGTCGCACTCCTGGGGTTAGACTTCCAGTGTAATCTCCAGATCCTAACATTTAAATTCGGCGGCCCTATACCTCCCCTCACTGTCTGCAGCCTCGCGATCCTCAAAGTCAATTCCCCGTCCTTGTTTGCAAACCTCACCCCGGATTGCAAACCTGTCGCCACCAGGAGCAGACGATACAGTGCCCAGGACCGGGTCTTCATCAGGTCCGAGGTCCAGCGGCTTCTGAAGGAAGGGGTCATCGAGGCTAGCAACAGCCCCTGGCGAGCACAAGTTCTGGTGGTAAAGACCAGGGAGAAGAATAGGATGGCCATAGACTACAGTCAGACCATCAACAGGTTTACGCAGCTGGATGCGTACCCTCTCCCCCGTATATCCGACCTGGTCAACAGGATCGCACAGTACAAGGTCTTCTCCACGATCGACCTGAAGTCGGCCTACCACCAGCTCCCAATCCGCGCGAGCGATCGCGAGTACACTGCGTTCGAGGCGGACGGACGGCTCTACCACTTTTTAAGGGTTCCTTTCGGTGTCACAAACGGGGTCTCGGTCTTTCAGCGAGAGATGGACCGAATGGTCGACTGATACGGTTTACGGGAAACCTTCCCGTATCTCGATAATGTCACCATCTGCGGCCACGATCAGCAGGACCACGACACCAACCTCCGCATATTCCTCCAAACCGCAAAACTCCTGAATTTGACCCATAACAAAGAAAAATGCATGTTCAGCACCGACTGCCTAGCCATCCTCGGCTACGTAGTGCGAAATGGAGTGACAGGCGCCGACCCGGAACGCATACGCCCCCTGATGGAGCTCCTCCTCCCTCACTGCGCCAAGGCCCTGAAGCGCTGCCTCGGGTTTTTCTCTTATTACGCTCAGTGGGTCCCCAACTACGCCAACAAAGCCCGTCCCCTCATACAGACTACCACTTTTCCCCTGTCGACGGAGGCCCGCCAGGCCTTCAGCCGCATCAAAGCGGATATCGCAAAGGCCACGATGCGCGCCATCGACGAGTCCCTCCCCTTCCAAGTTGAGAGCGACACGTCTGATGTAGCTCTGGTAGCCATCCTCAACCAAGCGGGCAGGCCCGTGGCTTTCTTCTCGCGCACCCTCCATGATTTCAAAATCCGCCACTCCTCGGTCGAGAAGGAAGCGCAGGCCATAGTAGAAGCTCTTAATGGATTTTTTTTTCTTCTTTCTTTTCCGTCTCTGTAAATAGTTACGGGCCAATGCGCCATGTTATAACGTAATTCTGGACTTTGTACATAGTTACGGGCCAGTGGGCAGCCGCCGTTCAAGAGAGGTATAGTCCCATATCACTAGTCATACTACCAGTAAATTATCCCACCCGCACCGGACTACCAGTCATGGATGGACGCCCGAGCAGTCTCTCCCCCCCTCCCCCCCCAACCCCCTGGTTCCTTTCTCAACAAGGGGTGAATGTGGTAGTATGACTAGATGTACTTCGGTACCTGGGAGTGTGAGCTACCATTGGTGGAGAAGGCTCGCTGCTCATTGGCCCAAGTGTTTGCATTTTCATTGGTCGGAACGTAAAGTAGCTTCACCCAGCGGGCGGGGTATAGGAACCCGTGTTCCCCAGCAGCCGGCCTCTTTCTGTACTCGAGCTGCTGGGGAAATAACTTGTTGATTCAAGCTTTCAATTCGGACTACATCCTCGTTTCAGTAGTTATTGATTGCGCATCATTTTCTCTTTGCGGCAACAAAGAAACATAACATCAACAGTTTGATCTGTTAACTCCACCTGATACTTCAGAGATTGTCAAACAACAACAATCTCAAATTTCTAGGAGGGAGCTAAACTCCAAAAAGCGAGCTTTCAGCCAGGGAGAACAAGTTCTAGCTGGAAGCTACACCGCCAATGAGAAATGGGTAGCTGCCATGATCCTAGCAAAGACAGATCCAGTTTCATACCCTGTACAGACAGATGATGAAGGAGTATGGTGACATCATGCCGATCAGCTACTTGCCTCATGAAGTGAATTCGCTGAAACTTCTCAAGAGGTTCTTCCCTTGGAAAATCTAGAGAGCGATGCTTCAGAGCAGAGACCAAAGACAGAGGCAAGATCAGATTCTGTTTCTGAGGACTTTCCAATACCTTTTGAGACGGACACTGGAAAAACCTCCCAGGAAATATCATCAACTGAAGGGAAAAAGGACAATTCCAATGTCCGCATAGCCAAGTTCCAGAGCATCAGGTTCAACCAAATGGAATAAACGTCCACCTGAGAGACTGTCTTACTGAATTGTATATATGTGTAAAAATAATGCAGATGTGGATCTGTTGATGACATGTTAATGGTTGTCATTGCACTAATGAAGTAAAGGGGGAGGGGCATTATGTCTCTGGGAATACATTCTTGCTGGCTCTGTGTTTGCGTGGGCTTTGCAGTTTCCCATCTTCGATTGTATGAGCAACAACTCTTAATAAATCTTGAATTGTGTTTTAAAACAATTCAGAGGTGGGATCCTCCATATCGTTTCTCTTTGAGGCAAGGAAAGAAACATAACAATGGGCAGCGCCATAGGACTGGAGATTCGCAAACGTCACACCTCGGTTTAAAATAAGGTGGAAGGATAAAAGCAGCACCTATAAACTAGTCAGTTTAACCTCAGTGATGGAAAAGCTTTTGGAAATAATAATCTGGGACAAAGTTATTAGTCAATTTGACAAATATGGATGAATTAAGGAAAACAACACAGATTTGTGAAGGGTAAATTGTGTATATCTAATCAGACTGAATTTTTTGATGAGATATTAGAGTAGAGGATTGATGAGGGCAATGTTGTTGATGTGGAATACCAACAAATAAGGCCAGAGTAGGGGGCATAAATAGGTAATAAGACAGACTAGAAGACTCTATCTGAATGCAGGCAGCATCCATTGCTAGATGGATGAACTGATGGCACAAATAGCAATAAATGAATCAGATATGGTTGTCATCACAGAGAGGTGGGCTGGACTATTCGGTTCATCAGGCAGGCATCTCCCCGACCTGAAGATGTTGTGAAATCATGGAAGAAGATGTTGTGTGCGTGTGCCAATGTCATTGTGCTCATGCGCAAATTACGGTCGGCGGGTATGCACAGAAGTCTGAAGCATGCCTGCCAACAATTAAGAGGGCAAATAAGTCAATTAAAGAGGCAATGTTTAATGATTTTACGTGGTCCGTCCAGTTTCATTGTAGGCTGATGGGCCAGTATGCCAGGCAGCTTTCACATTTTCACTACAACCTCTATCCAGGGTGGGATCAAGCCAGAATTCTCCTGCTATGAATCCCACCGGCAGCACAATCCCCGCCCACGGGTTTCCCAGGGATATGGTGTGGCCTCAATAGGAATTGCCATTGACAGGGATGGGAGCAGAGAATCGCGCTACCGGCGAATGGCGCACCACCAAGAAACACATGGCTGGGAGGTTGGAAACCTGAAATGCCTGGGTAGAAATATAATGAGTAAGATGTTTGGGAACTGAGGCTGTTTGAGGTCTACAATGGCTGCATGGACACCGTTTGCTACATTCTTTTCATCTTTTTTTAATTTGTACAAGTCTGCAGCTTTCTGAGGCAGTGCCGCACCAGCCCTCTGCCCTCAGGGAGCTCAGTGGAAGCATCTGCATACAATCTTACTTTTCTAGGCCCTCTTCCCATCCTCTTCCCCACCCACCCCTCCGCCCTTCAGTCAGTACTGAGCCTTTCTCAGAATGCTCATGCTAGCTGCTCATTAATTGGCCAGCCAACGTGAAGTCGCCGTCAGAATTATTTAATGATGGGTCAGCACGGTGGCACAGTGGTTAGCATTGCTGCCTACTGCGCTGAGGACCCGGGTTCGAACCCCGGCCCTGGGTCACTGTCCGTGTGGAGTTTGCACACTCTCCCCGTGTCTGCGTGGGTTTCACCCCCACAACCCAAAGATGTGCAGGATAGGTAGATTGGCCATTCTAAATTGCCCCTTAATTAGAAAAAAACAATTGGGTGCTCTAAATGTATAAAAAAAAGAACATTTATTTAATGATCTCATAGTATAGGATCCTCTTGGCAAAACTGTAGAGAACATGACAGAATTTCACATTCAGTTTGAGGGTGAAAAGTTTAGGTTGAAGACCAGTGTTAAAGCAGTTAGTTAAAGCCAATTACAAGGGTATGAAGACAGCGCTGGCTAATTTGGACTGGGAAAATAGGGTAAAAGGTAACAGGTGTGATTCAGCAGACTTGAGTTAGGATTCTCCGGCCGCACCCGCTCGGCGACCAGACATTCCCGCTGAAGGTCAATGGACCTTTCCATGGTCCGCGTCTCGCCCGTGGCGACCTTGCGGCAGGCGGGGCTGAACAATCCAGCCCAAAGTCTGCTGAATGGGGCGTCAGGTGCCGAGAAGCACCCTGCTATTCACGCCACTCTGCCGTGTATTTTGGCCTCGGGGAGATTCTCTCCGGTGAGGCTGCACTTTGAGGGAAGCTCGCCAACAGGGAAGGCCCCTCACATTTCGGGGCACCATTTAACTGGCTGCCCAGATCTCCTCCCCCCCCCCCCCCCCCCCCCTCCCCACCTCCATTACAGGCCCCTCCCATTTTTATGACACTACCCTCACCCCCCCAACCTTGGGGATGCCCCGGGGAAAACCGTCACCCACCCTCTAAATGGCAAGCCCCCCCCCCCCCCCCCCCCCCCGCCCAATAATGTCAACCTGGCACCTCGGCACCCTGACATTGCCAGCATGGCACCATGGCAGTGCCCCTGGACAGATGGCAGTGCTATTTGGGCACACTGTCAGTGCCAGGCTGCCCATGCCAAGATGCGCAGGTGCCAAGGGAAGGCCCTGGGTGCCACCCTGTCCTATCCCCACCCACCCGGAGGTATCCAATGGCCTGGGAGACCCTCCCAGGTGATGTTACGCCTGGTATGAGCTCTCATCCAGCTCATTTAAATATCCAGATCTGAATCTCACTCAGAGAGGGCATGGTCCAGATTGCACCGGATAGAGCAAGTTAGGTGACTCGTGATTGCCCAGCACGGAGCCTGATTTTGGGCTTCAACGCAATTCACCCGTTGCACCCGGATTGGCGCCGGGGGCAACAGGGTCACTGAATCGCACCCAACATGTTAGAGAAACAATGGCAAACATTTAAGGAGATATAACTCTGAACAATTGAGAAAGAAAAAAGCTTGTGCCATCCATGGTCAACTGCGAAAGTTGAAGATGGCGTCAAATTGAGAGATAAAATGTACAATGCTCCGAAGGTTAGTGGTAGCGCAGAAGATTTGGAAAACTTTAGAAACCTGCCAAACCAAATACAAAAATAAAGGGAGGGGGGAAATTAGAATATAAAGTAAAGCAAGAAATTTAAAAAACAGACAGTAGGATTTTCTAGAATGAAAGTGGAAACACTGCTGATTCTGGAAATCTGAAATTAAAGTAGAAAATGCCAGAAACAATCAGTAGGTCTGGCAGCCTCTGTAGAGAGAGGAACAGAGTTAACGTTTTGAATCTGTATGACTCTTCTGAGGAGAAAGAGAAATGTTACAGATTACATAATATATAAGAGGGGGTGTAGTAGCTGGAGCAGAGTAGAAAGTCAGTGCTAGGTGGGAGGTGGGAGTTCGGAGAGATTGCAACAAAGATGGGTAGGGCACGGGACAGAGAAAGCGTTAATGGCTGTGTGAAGGGCTATAGAAGGTGCTGGTAGTGGCAGAATGAGTTACTGAGAGAACAAAGGGCAGTACTCAGTAAATGCAAAACTAAAGAGCATGAGACAGATGGCCCAATGTGGGAGGGGGGTTTGTGATAGGACAGCAAATAATAATAATTTGACAAGCTTATTGTCACAAGTAGGCTTCAATGAAGTTACTGTGAAAAGCCCTGAGTCACCAGATTCCGGCGCCTGTTTGAGGAGGCTGGTACGGGAATCGAACCGTGCTGCTGGCCTTGTTCTGCATTACAAGCCAGCTGTTTAGCCCACTGTGCTAAACCGGCTCCTATCCTTTGGATTTTAAAAAGGGTGAAGGTGGAGGAGAAAGGTTTCAGTCTAAAGTTGTTGAACTCAATGTTGAGTCCCAAGAACAGCAACGTTCCGCGTTGGAAGATGAGGTGCTGCTCCTCTCGTTTTGTTGTGGTTTTTTTTCTTTACATTTACTTTAATAAATATTCTTTATTAATTATTTACACAAAGCCTGGACTGGTTCCTCACTGGGTTATACATTGTTCCTCACATTATTCCAACCAAATATACCCCACAAAGAACAGCGATTAACGTTATCCTACGGAGTTTTGAGACACTCTCACACATAACATCAGCGGGGTTCTTAACAGTTTGTTTTAAATGAATCAATGTTTTTATGTTTACTGAAAGAGGCGTGCTTAGAGTCTTTTCATGCTGGGAATAACAGCATCAAAGGTCATCAATTGGTCAGTTTTGTGGGTGAGACAGACATCTGGGGTGGGATTTTCCAGTCCACCAGCTGCGTTTTCCAACACGGCACGCCCCCCCCGCTTGCAGCGGGATTCTCCGTTCCCACAGCCGGCTAATGGGGTTCCCCGTTGTGAGCACACCACGCCGTCGAGGCTAAAATTGACTGCTGAAACCAATTGGTTTCTGATTCATTGGTAGCCAACATGGCTTTGGAAGTTGCTCTGACTGTTTTAAAGATGGAGGATTTATCCCTGGCTGCTTTACAGAAAGTAACCAAGGTTAACCTCAGGAAATTGGTGGATACGTTTCAGTTAGAGTTAACCAAAGAGGTAAGGAAAGCTGATGGAGCTGGGTTAACAGCACAGCATTTGAAATTGGAGGAGATACAAGAGAGACCGCATCCTCCAGGGGAGTGAGTCAAAATAGTTAGCTGGGATTCAGTTGCAAATAAAGCAGCCTGAACACAAAAAAGAAGTAGAGGATCTAAAACTCGAATAGATAAGAGCAGAAATAGAAATAGAAAGGGCATTTGACAACAAGAATTGGAATCTCAGGTAAGAGAAGAAAGGAAAAATGGAATACCAGCTGAAATTTTAAAAAGAGGCAACCTATTTTGGGGAAGGTTTTCCAGTCGGAAGAGCCTATCACAGCCCAGAGATCAGTGGGCAGATGTTTAAATTTGTACAAGCCCTTCCAAAGTTTGAGGAAAGGATGGTGATGCATTCTTTATTTCATTTGAGAAGGTAGCTAAGCAAACAGAATTGCCAAAAGAAAACTGGACATTGCTCATGAGGTTTATGCACCAGTCTCTGAAGAGGTTTCTGAGGCTTCTGTGGATCATGATGCAGCAAAGGTTGCTTTTCTGAGTATATATGAGTTGGTCTCTGAGGCATACAGGCAAAAGTTTAAAACATAAGGGCCTTGATAGACCTAAATTGAATTTGAGAGGGTAAGACAAACTAATTTTGATTATTGGATGTGGGCGTTAAAGGTAGAGGCCACTTATGAGGCTCGTAGGGAAATCATTTTCCTGGAGGATGTTTAAAATTCATTCCTTCCACAAGTAAGATCTCTGACTCAATCTAATGGTCTCCTGAAGCCCAACTTAGTTATGCAACAAGGCCGGTAAATCGCGTGAGAGGCCTTGAGCGAGATTTGCGATGCTCGGAATGCCTCGCATTATCTAACAAGATCTCGCAAGGTGTCGCGATCTGCATCTCGCCTTCGCTGGGCAAGACACAGATTAACATATCTAAGTGAGCCATTAGGCCAATTTAAATATTTCTGCACTACATTCTCCCGCGGTCCGGGAAATAACGGCTTTGCCTGGGAGACCTGACCACGGCACTGTTTAGCATTGGTCTACACAAACATGGGGGTCTCCCAGGTCATTGGAGGCCCTTGGGTTGTCAGAGTCTGGGCAGGGTGGTACCCTGGCACTCCCTCTGGCACATGGGCACCTGGGCACTGTCAGATTTGCATCTTGGCACTGCCACCCAGTCACCTGGCAGTGCCACTCTTGCACTGCCAGGGTGCGAGGCTGGCTGTGCCAAGGTTCCTGCATTGCATGCTGCCCGTGACAGGGATTGGGCCCGGGGGTGGCCTACCCTTAAGTGATGGGGGAGCTTAAGGACCCCCGAAGAGGTATGTTGGGGTAATGGAGGGGGGAGAATCCGGGCGCCATGGTGGAGGAGCGGGGGGTTGGGGGGAGTCAAAAGATCGGGGCAGCATTTAACAATGACACCCCGAACTGGGAGCCATCTTCCTGCAGGAAATGAGGTAAGTGCGGCCTCAGTGGGGCATTCCCGACCAAGGCCAAAAAAATGGCAAAGCCCCATGAGATAGGGGGGTCATTCTTGTTGTAGCAGTCACCGAGAAACACCCCACCATAAGTTTCCAAAACGGGACACTATTTTGCACATCAAATTGCACCTCGCATGTGGGAAACCAGAATCTTTCAACAGTTAAATAGGCAGCAGAGATAGCTGATAATTCCGAGCTTATTCCTAAACCCAAATCCCTGTTGCATCACCCCCACATACCCAAGAAGGATAGAAAGCAGGAGGATGAAAGGAAGGCAAGTAACTAGGTAAAATAAAGGACATGTGAAATGTGCGTAAATCTCCTCCTCAGACCAGTCCAGGAAGGAAAGTTCTGAGTGTGGAAATGATGTCCAAGGCCATGGGCTGGATTCTCCGCCGGCGGGATGCTCCATTTTGCCGGCAGCCCGGGGGGTTTCCCGACGGCGTGGGGCAGCCCCACAATGGGAAACCCCATTGACCGGCCGGCGTAACGGAGCATCCCATCGGCAGGGTGAAACAGAAATGTGGCGCGGCAGGGTGGAGAAACCAACCCCAAATGTTTCCATTGTAAGAAGATGGGACAAATTTGGGAAATTTAGGAAAACTGCTCGAAGCTGCATGGGAAATCCATGGACACATTCGGGTGTGGAAGGATGATCCAGGAAAAAGAGCTCTGACTGAAAATACAACTGATCAAGTTGTAATATGAACTTCAGCTGTGAACCTGAGGATGAACACTTCTGGGCGTGCAGGGGAGGGGATAAGATACCCGAAGACTACAGGGAATTCTTGTTGAAAGGAAAAGTGATTCCTTATTCTTCAAGTAAAGCAGGGAAACTAACAGTTAAACTTAAAGATATAGGGCCGATCCATAGATCCGATTCCTTTGCCTGATTTTCCACCAGAGTGCAATAAGTCCCAAGGGTATTGAAGGAGGGCACCTGTGCATACCCTGATATTGGTTGCACCTGGAGTGCAACATTGCGTCAGGACCAGTGACCATGGGAGTTGTTCCAGGTCTGCCTGTGGGCGGGATTGATCTAATCCTTGGCAATGATCCGAACAGGATCAAAGGAAGTGAGAGCATCCCCAGTAGTCACAGAGAAGTCACTTGAATCAAAAGAAGAGGAAAGGGCTGGAAGAAGCCCGTTGGAATCTGTTGAAACACAGGGAACCAGGAATGGTTCAAATGCCTAAAGAGAAAAATATAGCCTGCAAGCATTGGAATACCTAATCCAGGGCTATTCGCAATCGAAGCGGCTGGGAACACGCAGCCAAAGTCTGCAAGGGTACAGAGAGCAGAAGAGTGTTCAGAGGGCTAAAAGGGGATGATTGAACCTGTGAGGGTTGGAGCAGTTAACAAATGGCTTCTTGAATTTAAAAAAGGCCACAGTTAGTTCTGTGGAGTTAATGGAAGTCCAGGAAGAATCAGTGAAAGTTAAAACAAGCAAAGAGAATATTTGTTTTTTCCAGAATTATACAGGGAAATTAGGAGTTCCAAGACAATAAAGGAGACAATGAGAGTGAGACAGGAGATTTAGACAATTCACCAACTGAATCGCCTGCTATTTGAATAGCCAATTCTGAAATATTAGGACAGTTAGACACCATCTTCTCATACTTAGAGGTAGGACAATGAGAAAATCTAGTGATGCTACTTCAGGACAGCATGGTAGCACAGTGGTTAGCACAGCTTCTTCACAGCTCCAGGGTCCCAGGTTCGATTCCCGGCTTGGGTCACTGTCTGTGAGGAGTCTGCACGTTCTCCCTGTGGATGCGTGGGTTTCCTCCGGGTGCTCCGGTTTCCTCCCACAGTCCAAAGATGTGCAGGTTTGGTGGATTGGCTATGCTAAATTTTCCTTAGTGTCCAAACAAAAAAGTTATGAAGCAGGGACGATAGTGATGTTTAAGGGGCATCTTAACAAATACATGAATAGGATAGGAATAGAGGGATACGGTCCCCGGAAGTGGAGAAGCTTTAGTTTAAATGGGCAGCATGGTTGGCGCAGTCTTGGCGGGCTGAAGGGCCTGTTCCTGTGCTGTACTTTTCTTGTTCTTTGTTCTTTGTTAGGTGGGGTTACCAGGGTAGGGCGGGGTTACCGGATAGGGTGGAGGTGTGAGCTGAGGTAGGGTGCTCTTTCCAAGGGCCAGTACAGACTCGGTGGGCTGAATTACCTTCATCTGCACTGTAAATTCCATGATTCCTTGATACTTAATAAATTCAAAAGAATCTACAGGGATGAGCCGGAATGTGTAGCTTCAGTGACACATAATACGGATGTAGGGGGATCGTCTCCAATAAAACAACACCCTTATCACTTAGACCTAGAGAAATAGGCTCAGGTAGATGCAAAAACCCAACACATGTTGAACAATTACTTCATTGAACCGAATCAAATCAACTGGAGTTCTCCAATAGTGTTAGCACCTAAACCCGATGGCCAACCAGATTCTGTATTGATTCCTGAAAGATAAATACAGCAACAAAAAACAAACCCTTACTCAGTCTGATACATAGAAGGTTGTACTGACAGGGGTGGAAGTGCCATGTTCCTCACTAAGAAATATTCATTGACAGGATGATGGCAAGTACCTTTCACTTAACAGCTAAAGGAATATGGGCTTTTGCACACTGAATGGGCTATACCAACATCGAGTGATGCCATTGAGGCTAAAAACTGCTTCAGCCACGATGAATCAAGTTATAACCAATGTTCTTAACTGTGTGGTTTACTTGGGCCCAGAATTACACAGGCTGGGTGTTCCACCCCCAAAGGGGTTTGAATCTACATTGTATTAGAATCCCTTCCTACACCTTCCAATACATTGATGGTTTTTTTCAGTGTGCCTTTCTGCTGCTGTGCAGTGAATGATTCCAGGACACTGGGTAAGGGAATAGATATGGATAGCAATGAGGTGAGGAAAGTCTTCCTCAATATTTTCTATGACTTTTGCCCAAAATGTCACCCCTTAAATCAGGATAGGGCTTTCAAATTGCAAGTGCAAACTATCCCCTAGTGCCCATTGATGCCCTGTAGTTATGAGTAAAGTTTTCCTGCATGTGCACACAGGACATCCATTTTAGTTTTCTGAAATATCTCTTACTTTCTTTTTGGTTGCCCGTCTGCCCCACGCCTCTGGCACCCGGTACGGAGAGGGGCAGAGAGGGAGGAGGATTGCCTCATGGGTCTGCTCCTGGGACTGGCCAAGCTGACCATAACAGGTCAAGGCAGAACACGGTCAAGGGGTTGTCTGTCCTGATTGTCTGCCCCTCTACCGCAGGTATGTTCACTGCCGGGTGCCCCTGGAAAAAAAGCACAGGGTGTCTGCCCGCACCAGGAGACCTTCCGTGCCTGATGGGCACACTGGTGTGAACCCTTTAATCACATTTTGATTTGATGTTTTGAGTTTCCTTTGAGATTCTGTTTACTTTGATGCAGTATCCCTTTAAGGAACTTCATTTTTAATTTATTACAATGTTTGTTAATTTAGTTTGTTTGGTTAACAAAAAGAAGCACACAAGACATCCAGATGTTTGCAATTAGCAGAGAACGCAGCCAGCTCTGTGGCCAGCTGACAGCGTTTCTTGTGGGTCTCGGTCTGTACGTTCTTGTGGCAGGAGTGATTCAGGCAGCATGTCCCAACATCTTCATGGTTCACAGTTAAAGAGAAAATCGCCCAAGTTACTGGTAACACTTTCTGGCATCTCATTACAGAGTTGAATCAGCAGAGGGCGGGAATCACCCTGCATCCTGCCAGCCAGGAAATGGTGAATAGCATGAGGAGACTACTGAAGAGAGGTAAATAAACCGCAATGTTGCCTTCAGTATGGTTTTCAAGCTGTTTCTTTGCTCAATTTGCACAAACAGCCCCCCAAATTCTTGTTCCCACTGTTAAAGCAGTGGTAGGAACTGCTTGAAGGAATGCCTGAAGTTGAGGACTGCTTTTGAAGTCAGTTATTTTACCTGTATATTAATCTCTTTTTTGTTAGTCAGTACAGTCCAACCACATTGGCCTTCATTTCACAGTCAATGTGACAGTGAGACTATTAGCGGTCACCATTATTAAAATGGCAATCAGACATCAGCAGCCCAGCCTGTACAAGTACTGTTGCACATGGAAATGAGGAAGTTGCTGCTCTGCCCTATTCCTGCCGAAGCTTTGCTGTAAACCTCCCTGATAGATTATGCATTTATTATATATTGTTGTATTACCTGTATTATCATAGGTTTATGAAGGAAATCACACTTCATAAATCTACTAGAATTCTTCGAGGATGTAACTAATAGAGTTGATGAGGAGGAGCCAGTGGATGTGATTTTTTTGGACTTTCAGAAAGATTTCGACAAAATCCCACATAAGAGATTATTGTGCAATATTACAGTGAATGGGATAGGGGTAATTTATTGAGATGGATGGAAAACTGGTTGGCAGACAGGAAACAAAATGTAGGATTTAATGGGTCTTTTTCCAAATGGCAGGCAGTGACGAGTGGGGTACCGCAGTGACCCCAACTATGCACAATATACCTGGCTGGCAACACCTCACAATGTGGTCCTGAAAACAGGCTGAGAAAATACACATAGGCCAGGAACAGAAACTGTCTCATGCGACCCTGGCTGGAATCGATACTGGCCGTCTGCAAAAACACCTAAGTCAATGCAGTTATTGTTACATGGACTTTGTGATTACCCATTCCAAGGGCGTGATTCTCCGCACCCCACGTCGGGTGGGAGAATCACGGGAGGGCCGGGCGAATCACGCCACGCCGCCCTGGCACCCCCTGCGATTCTCCCACCCCCCCCCCAAAATGGTGTGTCGCGTTTTGCGACAGGCCGCTCGGAGAATCGCCGCTTGCCATTTCTCACGGAGACCGGCGATTCTGCGGCCCAGATGGGCCGAGCGCCTGCCGAACCCGACCGGTTCACGCCGGCGCCAACCACACCTGGTCGCTGCCAGCGTGAACAGTGTTCGACCGCTGTGTGTGAGGCCTGTGGGGAGCGGAGGGAGGTCCGAGCACCACGGACGTGCTCAGGAGATGTCTGGCCCGTGATCAGTGCCCACCGATCATCGGGCCGGCGTCTCTAAAAGACGCACTCTTTTCCCTCCGCCGCCTCGCAAGATCAAGCCGCCATGTCTTGCGGGGCAACGGAGGGGAAGATGGCAACCGCGCATGCGTGGGTTGGCGCTGGCCAACCTGCGCATGCGCGGCTGACGTCACTTAGGCGCCGCCGGCCATGTCAATCCCTGCGCGCCGCTTTGACGCAAGCGTCAAGGCCGGACGCTCGGAATTCACGCGCCGCCCCCTGGGGGGGGGGGGGGGGGGGGGGGGGGGGGGAGAATAGGGGGCAAGGAGCGGCCTCCGACACCAGAGTGAAAAACTCCGGGTTTCACTCCGGCGTCGGCTGTTTGTCACCCTCTGGGAGAATTGCGCTCCAAGTCTATGAATATGTAACAAACTTTCGGACACAGGTGATCAATTTTGCAGCAGGACGAAGAACAAACAAAAGAAGCCATCAGACTCCTTAATGAGCTGATGGCTGGTCAGACAATGCGAGTTTCAGAGAACAATGGGTCTTGATTGAACCACCATCGATAAACAGGAGTATCCTGTCCTTCTCATTAACAAGTTGGGGTCTGGCTGGGTGATGAGACCATCAATTCACAAGACACTAGTAAACTGTGGTTTTAATAGTCTTACAACTAAGCCAGCCTGCGACCGGAGAAACTGAGAGCAGGCTTACGGCTGCAGTGCATAATACTTCCAGTTAGTGGGAGGAGCCATGGGCGGAGCCATTGGCGGAGACAAGGGTGGAGCCCAGTACAAACTCCTCATCTCCCCCCTATGGGCAGAGCCGTGCAACGGCTCACATACAGAGCCCACAAGGACACAATACATGTAAGGCAATACAGTGTGAATTACGATGTATAGAATTCACCACATTCACCCCCTGTAAAAAAATCAAGTCCGGCGGGGGTGACGGGTCTACAAATTGAGCCGGTCCGGTGGCCGAGTCGTCCTTTGGGATCGGCGGGGCACCGGGGTTGCAGCCTCTTCGGTGGCTGGGTGGTGGCGGTCGGTGAGGGTACAATGGTGGACTCCGGGGGTGATTCGGTATGAGCTTCGTACCCGACCGGTGCGACGGGTGATGGGGAGCGCAGGAAACCTATAGGCGCGGGAGCGCAGAGCATGGGCTGTGAACCTATAGGTGCGGGAGCGCAGGGCGCGGAGGGTTGGGTGGGGTGTAGCGTGGTGGGTACCTTGGCGGTAGTGGTGTTGGAGTTGGATCCTGCAGGCGCCAGGTCCCGGAGGGAAACAGTGTCCTGACGGCCGTCAGGGTATTTGATGAAAGCGTATTGGGGGTTCGAATGAAGCAGTAGCACTCTTTCCCGTACCAGCCTCCCCGAACAGGCGCCGGAATGTGGCGACTAGGGGCTTTTCACAGTAACTTCATTTGAAGCCTACTCGTGACAATAAGCGATTTTCATTTCATTCATTTCATTTCTTTCTACGAGCCGATCAGTTTTGTGAGTCCGGACGTGCGTCAGGAGGAGAACCGGGCCGGGTGTCTTCAACCAAGCTGGGAGCGAAACCCCCGTGGTAGTGCCCCTAGTAAAAACAAATAGACGTTCGTGAGGGGTCTGGTTGGTGGCGGTGCATAGGAGGGACCTAATAGCATGGAGCGCGTCGGGGAGGACCTCCTGCCAATGGGAGGTCGGGAGATTCCTGGACCGGAGGGTCAGTAGGACGGTCTTCCAGACCGTTGCGTTTTCCCTCTCCACCTGCCCATTCCCCCTGGGGTTATAGCTGGTAGTCCTGCTTGAGGCGATGCCCTTGTCGAGCAGGTACTGACGCAGCTCGTCACTCATAAAGGACGAACCCCGGTCGCTGTGTACATAGCTGGGGAAACCAAACGGTGAAGATACTATGCAGGGCCCAATTCACTGTGTGGGAGGTCATATCGGGACACGGGATGGCAAACGGAGAGCGGGAGCACTCATCGATGACGTTCAGAAAGTACACATTTCGATTGGTCGAGGGGAGTGGCCCTTTGAAGTCGATAGAGGTGCAGTTTGCACTCCACGCAGATCGGGCAATCCCTGGTGATGGCTTTTACCTCCTCGGTGGAGAAAGGCAGATTTTGGGCTTTGACGTAGTGGGCGAGCCGGGGTGACCCCGGGTGGCAGAGGTCATTGTGGATAGCTTTCAGGCGGTCGTCTTGCGCACTGGCGCACGTGCCGCGGGACAGGGCATCTGGGGGCTCGTTGAGCTTCCCCGGTCGATACATAATATCATAATTGTAGGTGGAGAGTTCGATCCTCCATCTCAGGATTTTATCATTTTTAATTTTGCCCCTTTGCGAGTTGTCAAACATGAAGGCAACCGATCTTTGGTCGGTGATGAGGGTGAATCTCCTACCTGCGAGGTAGTGCCTCCAGTGCCGTATAGCTTCCACGATGGCTTGTGCTTCCTTTTCGACCGAGGAGTGTCGAAGTTCCGAAGCGGAGAGAGTTCGGGAGAAAAAGGCGACTGGTCTCCCTGCCAGATTCAGAGTGGCTGCGAGAGCTACCTCTGAGGCGTCGCTTTCCACGTGGAAGGGGAGGAATTCATCAACCGCCCGCATGGCGTCTTTGGCGATGTCCTCCTTGATGCAGTTGAAGGCCTGGTGGGCCTCAGCTCACAGAGGAAAGAGTGTGGCCTTAAATAGTGGGCGGGCTTTGTCCGCATGCTGAGGGACTCACTGGGCATAATACGAGAAGACTCCCAGGCACCTTTTGAGGGCCCTGGGACAATGAGGGAGAGGGAGTTGCATACGGTCCGGGTCGGGGCCCAGGACTCCGTTTTTCACGACATAGCCGAGGATGGCTAGCCTGGTCGTGCGGAAAAGACATTTCTCCATGTTATACGTGAGGTTAAGTTTCTGGGCAGTTTGGAGAAATCGGTGGAGGTTGGCGTCGTGGTCCTGCTGATCATGGCCGCAGATGGTGATGTTATCCAAGTACGGAAACGTGGCCCGCAGCCCGTACTGGTCCACCATTCGGTCCATTGCTCGTTGGAACACCGAGACCTCATTCGTGACGCCAAAGGGAACCCAGAGGAAATGGAAGAGGCGGCCATCTGCCTCGAACGCCGTGTAATGGCGGTCCTCCGGGCGGATTGGGACCTGGTGGTATGCAGACTTCAGATCCACCATGGAGAATATGCGGTACTGGACGATCTGATTCACCATGTCTGCACTCCTGGGGAGGGGGTACACATCGAGGAGCGTGAACCGGTTAATGGTCTGACTATAGTCCATTACCATTCAGAAATTTTCCCTGGTCTTGACGACCACCACCTGAGCTCTCCAGGGGCTGTTACTGGCCTCTATGACTCCCTCACGTAGGAGCCTCTGGACCTCGGTTCTGATAAACACCCTGTCCTGCAGGCTATACCGCCTGCTGCGAGTGGCTATGGGTTTGCAGTCCGGAGTGAGGTTAGCAAAGAGTGGAGGGGGGTCGATTTTTAGCGTCGCTAGACTGCAGATAGTGAGTGGAGGTAGGGGTCCGTCAAAGCTGAGTGTGAGGCTCTTGAGGTTACACTGGAAGTCGAGTCCCGGTAAGAGTGGGGCCAGAGTTCGGGGAGTACGTACAGCTGGAAATTAGAGTAACTGGCACCCTGAATCATTAGGGACGCGACAGTGAGCCCTTGGATGTGAACAGAGTGTGAGCCCGAGGCGAGGGATTTAGTTTGCCGTGCGAACAGCGTCTTACCAGTTCAGGGTATACGAAGCTCTCGGTGCTCCCGGAGTCAAAGAGGCACGGTGTCCTGTCCCGTTGATTTTAATGGTCATCATAGAGTTCCGGAGGTGTTTTGGACACGACTGGTCCAACGTGACCGCACTGAGTTGCAGGTAGTAGGCGGCTCGATCAGCTGTGTTGGAGTGGCCCCGTGATGACTGTCCGCTGAGGTCTTAGTCTTCGAGATGAGGTTCAGAGACTGGAGAGGATGGAGCCCAAGATGGCAGGCTCCGTGGATCGCACGTGGCGGGCGGAGAGGAAGATGGCGTCCAAGATGGCAGTCCCCATGAGTTGCACATGGTCGGCCGTGTGGAGGAGGGTTGCCAAGATGGCGGCCCCCATGAGTCGCACATGTCGGGTGGGGACGGAGTCGGCATACAGGCTGCAGCACTACGGGGCCTGCGGGCCTGTGAGTTTGGGAAGCGAGTGCTCTGGGCTGCGGGAGAGTTTGGAGTTTTCTTCACTAGGCATACCCGGGCATAGTGTCCTTTGCGACCGCAGCTGTTGCAGGTCGCGTTGCGGGCCGTGCAGTGCTGCCGTGGGTGTTGGGGCTGCCCACAAAAATGGGTGGGTGGCCGCGCGGCGCAGGCCTGGGGCAGTCGCTGGTCGGGGGCCCATGATGGGGTCGCCTGGTCCGCGGGGAACGAGGTGAGACTGCGGAACGAGACCTCCATGGTTGTAGCCAATTCTACCGAGTCCTCCAATTTCTGGGCCCCTTTCTCAAGCAACCATTGGCGCACATAGTTGGACCTGAGCCCTGCCACGTATACATCACGGACAGCGAGTTCCATATGCTGGGCGGCTGTTACAGCCTGAAAATTGCAGTCCCGAGCTAGGGCTTTTAAATCGCGCAGAAAGTCTTCCAACGACTCCGCGGGCGCTGGCGGTGGGTCGTAAAAATGTGGCGCGCGTAGACCTCGTTGATGGGCCGGACGTACATTCGGTCGAGCATGGCCAGGGCCTCCGTATACGAGGTAGTACAGTTAAGTTGCGTAGAGATACGATGGCTCACCCTTGCATGCAGTAGGCTGAGTTTCTGATCCTCCGTAGTTTCTGAAGTGCTTGATTCAGCCAGGTAGGCCTTAAAACATCTGAGCCAGTGTAGAAAGATTTATTTCGCCTCTGCAGCCTGCGGGTCGAGTTCTAGTCGGTCAGGTTTGAGGGCTGATTCCAGAGTAGTTTTCTTCAAGATTTCTAAGACTATTAAATTGATGAGACCATCAATTCACTAGACACGTGATTGGAAGTAAACTGTGGTTTTAATAGTCTTACAACTAAGCCAGCCTGCGACCAGAGGAACTGAGAGCAGGCTTACGGCTGCAGTGCTTTATACTTCCGGTTAGTGGGAGGAGCCATGGGCGGAGCCATGGGCGGAGCCAAGGGTGGAGGCCAGTACAAACTCCTCATCTCCCCCTATGGGCAGAGCCGCGCAATGGCTCACATACAGAGCACACCAAGACACAATACATGCAAGGCAATACAGTGTGAATTACGAGGCATATAATTCACCACACTGGGACAATGGCCAGTGGTGAGCGTATACATATGACTCAATCCGACCTTCCCAGTATAAAGAAAGCAGCATCGAACAGATCTTGAGCGAGAATCTGGGGGTTCCCCAGGAACAACCATCACAAGAAGAAAGGACCCTGGGTTTTGAACCCAGAGAGGACACCCACATCGAGTGATCGAAGCCTGCCAGCCTCCTTTACTAAGTGTGGGTAAAACCCAAAGCTCAACTGTGAGTCTGAGTCAGATTTTCTTGAGTAATAGAACTGCGAATAACATTGCGTTAAACTGTGAACCTGTTTTGTCCTTTGCTCATCTCGCAAATAAGGGCACCTGGGCAAAACGTTTGAGTAAGTAAACTGGTCGAAAGCATCAGAGGTTTTCAAGATACAACATTTTGGCTCCCCAGATGGTTCTTTGATAAGAAGCAACACGTTGCTCTGAAGTCGAACTTTCAACCCAGTATTCTCCAACACTCCATCTGAGCCTAAATTAAGAGGACCCACTGTGTTGTTCCCTGTGTCTTAATAAAGCTCGCAGTCCTAAAGTTGAAGTAGATGCTTTATTGTGAGTTTGTTTCTCTTCAGTGCTTATCTCAATGTTACACCTGTGCTGCCAGTCTGTCTGCTACCAGCTCCCGTTCCTGTGAGTGTGTCCTGACTTCCTGTTTGTCTGTTTTATACCTCCCATGCTCCCTCTAGTGATTGCTCAGTTGTATTGCGTCTACATTGACCCTTTGCTTAATATACACAAATATACAGATCACCACACCCACGTAACGGCGAGTCTTAAATGAGTGAAGGACTAATACAGATTTCGACCAGTAAAATTGGGCTATTAACCGGGATGTATGTAACACGAGGTCAACATACTATGTATCTAGATCTAGGATAGACAAGGGAATTGGGTAAAATCTGGGAGGGAATTTAGTGAAAGCCGGACCCCTAACCCAGAGGATACCCACACACCTGTGACAAGCCCTAGGGAGAGAGAGAGAATAAGCAGAGTAGAGAAATGGCAGAGTGCCCAGAGTGAGAAGTGACTCGAGTGGGTACTACAGTAAATTAGAAAGGGTCTGGGACCCAAAGGTCAATAAGTAGAGTACCGACTCTCGAGTTTAAAAAGTGCAGCACAGCTGCATCAGCACTCCTCTCACCAGGTGGTGGCTGGTTTACCAACCCCCTCCTGTACTCTTTGGTAGCGTTAACCATCCTGTAGTTGGTAAGTTCATTAGTATTCATGTAAATCCAGCATGCTTTCTGTATCTGTACTGATGAGTAGTGAGTGGAAAAATTAGCAAACGGATCCCTAAAAGTCATGGAAGCAGGAAAGGATATTCAATCCACCTTGTGGGAGGTAATCAGTGACAAAAGGCTCCTCGAAGGATCCTTTGTGTCAAAGGGGGGAGGGGGATATGAGTTTTCGAAGAAGCTAGTGTGGAAAGATGAGTTTTCAAAGAAGTCAATGAAATATGGGTTCTCGAAGAAGTCAGGATGGAAACCTGAGTTTCAGAAAAAGTCATTGTGGAAATTTGAGTTTTAAAAGAGGGCAGTGTGAACATTTAAGTCTGGATAGTCTGGGATTATTCTAAGACTAGTGAGTCTTGGTATATGAAGTTTAGAAGTCAGTGTGGAAATCGGTGCTGTGGGAGCACCTTAATGTTAGAAGTTTGGAAAAAGAGGTTAGCGTCTCCAGTCTGGAGAGTTTCCAGTCTCCATCCAAAGGTATATGATGTGTGCTTTCGAGGAGAAGGGCAAGCTGTAAAGCAATTGTTCGAGCCCAAGAGTTTAAACTTACTATATATATTTGCGGGAGAATTTACCTTTTCTTTGAGTTTTAATTACAATTTTGAAGAAAGATCAATGAAGTCCGAATCCGCTTCATTTATTTGCTTCGAAAATCCTAATCATTTTTCAGTTTGTTGAGATTGAATGAAAGTATAATGCTTTGAATTCGTTTTTTTTTTGAATGGAGGCCTCTGTGAATGAATGAGGGTGTGTGTGTGTTTACTAAAGAATTTGTGAATTTCCATTGGTGTTTCTAGTTTTTTACATGTTATATTCTGCAAAACTGAGTTTTAAATCAATTGGGAGTTATACACTGGATTTGAAATTTCTTTTAAATTGACAGATACATCTAAACCAAATTAACTAATTTGGCTCCAGGCCGAGTGTATCTTTGTGCTTTTGTTTAAATAAAGGTGTATCACAAGTCACAGCCAACGATTCCAGAGGCTCCAAGAATTCTAGGTACATAGAAAAGGTACAGCACAGAAGGAGGCCATTCGGCCCATGTAGTCCATGCCAGCCCAAGAAACCGCAGGTGCCCTTTCTAATCCCACCTTCCTGCACCCGGCCCATAGCCCTGTAGATTACAGTACTTAAGATGCAGATCCATTGCAGGTACATTGTAAAAAAGAATTTAGGGTCTTTGTCTCCACCACCAACTCAGGCAGCGAATTCCAGACACCCGCTACTAATTCTAAGATTGCTCTGTCACAACATAGTGACAATGGGGTCATTTTTCTTTTATGGAAATGGTTAACACATTCAGACTTCACTGTTGCCCTTCGAATTAAAGTTTGTGAAGTGTTACCTTCTACACCAATTGCAATGTCTGATGATTTGACTTTTCTTAAAACTGCCATGCCGGGATATAATTGCTCTTGCGATCTAATTGATTAAATGGTAATTAAGTGAAAATAATAACTAATATGGAAAGGATATTAAATAAAATCTAATTTTGACAAATAAAGGGCAATATGAGTTTGTCTCTATGGGTTGCTGAGCTTCAAAACCTTTTCACTGCTTGAAAGGCGGTAAATTAAACATTCAATTTACAATGTCACCATTTGAAACGCGGCTATTTTATAGAAGTAATATTCATTTTTGTGCATGTTATCAATACCGAGTAAATGCTAACTCAGGTAAAGAGTACATGAACATGTAAAATCGGTTGTTTTAATCCTGGGTATTTAACTACAAATAGTCTAGAAATGAATGACAAGGATAAGGGCTGCTATGGGTTCATGAGTGAAGTGATTTACAGGTGGGGAGGTAATGTTAAATTTGGGGAGTGTCAGCGAAACTACAACAGATAGTGGGATTCTTCAATCACTTAATCGCCTGGGTAAGGGAATGGGAGGCAAAACTTTAAGGGAAATAACTTGGTGGGACAATATTTGGAATTGGGGTTGAAAGTGGAAATACACCCTTACATACCGGTCATGTTGCCTTTGGTTATTATTGCTATTGTTCTCATTACCATATATCAAGCTTTTACAATGATATGCTAAAAGATGGACAAAAGGCAAATGGAAGTTTGATTAAATGTGGCATCGGTAATGAGACATAGGAATTGGGTTTTAAATATGTAATTGAATAGCTTTGACTATTATAAGGAAAGTATGTATCTCTGACTCACTCTGGGAATAGGGTTGCCCAAACTAATGATCTCATGCGTTTGAATTTATGGGACCACAGGGCGAAATGTGATCCTGAAAACAGGTTGAGAAGATACACATAGGTCAGGAACAGAAACTGTCTCATACGACCCTGGCTGGAATCGATACTGGCCGTCTACAAAAGCACCCAAGTCAAGGAATAAACCTGTTATTGTTATATGAACTTTGATCACCCACTACAATTCTATGAATATGTAACAAACTTCCAGACACAGGTGATCAACTTTGCAGCAGGCCAATGAACAAACAAAAGAAGCCATCAGACTCCTTAATGAGCTGATTGCTGGTCAGACAAGGGGAGTTTCAGAGAACAATGGGTCTTGATTGAACCACCATGGATAAACAGGAGTATTCTGTCCTTCTCGTTAACAAGTTGGGGTCTGGCTGGGACAATGACCAGTGGTGGCCTTATATGTATGACTCAATCCGAGCTTCCTAGTATAAAGAAAGCAGCATCGAACAGATCTTGAGCAATAACCTGGGAGTTCCCCAGGCACAACCATTGCCAGAAGAAAGGACCCTGGGTTTCGAACCCAGAGAAGACACCCACATCGAGTGATCATAGCCAGCTTCCTTTACTAAGTGCGGGTAAGACCCAAAGCTCAGCTGTGGGTAATTTCTTGAGTATTTTCTTGAGTAATAGAATTGTGAATAAAATTGCGTTAAACTGTGAACCTGTTTTGTCCTTTGCTCATCTCGCAAATAAGGGCACCTGGGCAAAACCTTTGAGCAAGTAAGCTGGTCGAATGCATTTAAAGGTACAACAACAAGATGTAGCAATCTCACGAGACAGCGATATGAGACCCGCCTATTGTGGGCAGCAGCACCTTTTAGCAAATCTGTACATTAGAGCAAGGCAGCTAGTCTCACTTTAATGTGCAGATTCCTGACAACCAGTTGATCACAATGCAGTACCGGCATGTCCCTGCAAAAATTAAGGACAGAAATGGCAGGATTAGGGAACCATGGATGACAGGGGAAATTGTGAGATTGTCAAAAAGGAAAAAGAAACATACATGAGGTCTAGGTAACTAATACAGATGAAACGTTTGAAGAATGTAGGGAAAGTAGGAACAAATTCAAATGGGGAGTGAGGAGGGCTAAAAGAGGCCAGGAAATGTCTTTGGCAAGCATGGTCAAGGAAAATCCCAAGGCCTTTTATACATATATAAGGAGCAAAAGGGTAGCTAGAGAAAGAGTAGACCCACTCAAGGACACAGGAAGGAAGTTATGCGTGGAGTCAGAGGAAGTGGGTGAGATCCTTAATGAGTACTTTGCATCGGTATTCATCAAGGAGAGGAACATGACGAATGTTGAGGTTAGGGATGGGTGTGTGAATACTCTGGGACATGTCAGCATAATGAAGGGGGAAGTGTTAGATATCTTAAAATGCATTAAGGTAGACAAGTCCCCTTGGCCAGATGGGATATATCCCAGATTACTGTCAGAGGCAAGAAAGGAAATAGCTGGGACATTAACAGATATCTTTGCATCATCTTTTACCACAGGCGACTTTCCGGACGACTGGAGAATAGCTAATGTTGTCCCTTTGTTTAAGAAGGAAAGCAGGGATTATCCAGGTAATTATAGGCCTGATGGCAGTGATGAGGAAGCTGTTGGAGAAGATACTGAGGGACAGGATTTATTCACATTTGGAAGAGAATGGACTTGTTAGTGATAGGTAACATGGTTTTGTGCGGGGAAGGGCATGCCTTACCAACTTCATAGAATCATCGAATTTACAGTGCAGAAGGAGGCCATTTGACCCATCGAATCAGCACCGACCTCTGGAAATAGCACCCCACTTAAGCTCACACCTCCACCCTATGCCAGTAACCCCACCTATCCTTTTGGACTCTGAAGGGCAATTTAGCATGGCAATCCACCTAACCTGCACGTCTTTGGACTGTGGTAGGGAACCGGAGCACCCGGAGGAAACCCACAAACATGGGGAGAAAGAGCAAACTCCACCGAGACATTCACTAAGGCGTGAATTGAACCCAGGACCCTGGAGATGTGAGGCAGCAGTGCTCACCACTGTGCCACCCATTAAGAGAGTTTTTTGAGGAGGTGACATAATTAATTGATGAAGGAAAGATTGTGGATGTTGTCTACATGAACTTCAGTAAGGCATTTGACAAGGTCCCTCATGGCAGACTGGTGCAAAAGGTAAAGTCGCATGGGATTCGGGGTATGCTAGTTGGATGGATAAAAAATTGGATTGGCAACAGGAGACAGAGTAACAGTGGAAGGGTGTTTATCAGAATGGAGATCTGTAACTAGTGGTGTTCCACAGGGATCAGTGCTGGGACCTCTGTTGTTTGTAATATATATAAATGATCTGAAGGAAAATGTATATGGTCTGATTAGCAAGTTTGCAGATGACACTAAGATAGGTGGAGACGCAGATAGTGAAGGGGACTGTCAGAGAATACAGCAGAATATAAATAGATTGGAGAGTTCGGCAGAGAAATTGCAAATGGAATTCAAACCAGACAAATGCGAGGTGAAGCATTTTGGAAGATCAAATTTAGGTGTGAATTATGCAGTAAATGGAAGAACGCTTAGCATTGACATGCAGAGGGATCTGGCTGATGAACCATCAATTGAACGCGAGACGAGTTGCTGTACAAAAGTTAGGCTTTAATAAGCTTGAAGTTAGCCCTGCGGTCGACTACAGTAAATGGACGACCGCCAGGCGTTCTGGCTATTTATACCTCGATCTGGAGGCGTGGTTAACTCAGCCTCTCGACCAATCGGAGAGCCGTCACATGACTGGTCTCAACCAATCGGTCGAGAGGCACATGACCGACCAGGGCCAATGGTAAGCCGGTGCTCTGCACCAATGGCAGACAGCTATGCAAATCATACCACCACACTGGCATACAGGTCCATAGTTCCACAAAAGTGGCAATGCAGGTGGATAAGGTGGTCAAGGAGGCATACAGCACGTTTGCCTTCATCGACCGGAGCATTGAGTACAAGAATTGGCAGGTCATGTGACAGTTGTATAAAACTTTGGTTAGGCCACATTTGGAATATTGTGTGCAGTTTTGGTCGCCACACTGCCAGAAGGACGTGAATGATTTGGAGAGAGGGCAAAGAAGGTTGACCAGGATGTTGCCTAGTCTGGAGGGTGTTAGCTATGAGGAGAGGTTGAATAAACTTGGATTGATTTAGTTGGAAAGATGGAGGCTGAGGCGAGACCTGATTATGAGAGGTATAGACAGGGTAAATAGTCAGAAGTTTTTTCCAAGGCTGAAAGACTCAATTACAAGGGGCACAGGTTCAAGGGGAGAGGGGAATGTTTAGGGGAGATGTGCAGGGAAAGCTTTTCATGCAGAGGGTGATGGGTGCCTGAAACGTGTCACCAGTGGAGGTGGTGGACGCAGGCAGGATAGCAACATTTAAGATGTGTCTTGATAGACTCATGAACGGATGGGGAATGGAGGGATATAGATGTAGATCGTTTGGGCAATAAGTAGTAGATCTAAATAAGAAATCTGGATTGGCTCAGACTGTGCTGCAATATTCTTCGGTTCTTTGTGTAGGATCTATCTCCTTTGCCTCGGAGACCCCGGGTCAGCTTTGTTCACTACTGGTCTCCCGAAACGGGGATCAGACATCACGGTACTTGTGAGGGTCTCCCAGGGGATTGGAGGCTCTCAGTCGCATGCCCTTTGGGAAGGGTGGCACCCCTGGCACTGCTGGTGCCAGCCAGGCACTGCCAACTTGGCCCTCTGGCACTCTGGTCTGGCACACTGACAGTGCAACCTAAGTGCCAGCCTGGCACTGCCAAGATGCCAAGGTAGCACTTTTAGCTGGCAAAGACACTGCTAGGGTGCCAGGTTGGCACTGCTAAGGTGCCAAGCTGGCATTTTTTGTATGGGTAAAATCGGGCCGGGATACCCTGCGTGGGTATTGGGATCGTGCGGAGGTGGGGCGAGCGGCGTGTTGGGGATGGGGTGTGGGTCGGGGTTGCTTTAAATATTGCCAGAATATTGTCAGGGCCCATAGCCTTTGCAGTATCTAGTGCGTTCCGACATTTCTTGATATGTGGAATGAATCGAATTGGTTGAAGTTGAGCAAAGGAAGTGAGGAACTCAAAAGTTGCAAAATAGTACACTGCGCTATTTGAGATTTAGCTTTTGAACAGCAGAACCTAGGACGGAATTCTCCGCTCCCGGGATGAATCGGGAAGGCCGCCGTGAACTCGGCCGAGTTTCACGACGGCCTCAGAGGTCGCTCCTCGCACCTTATTCACCCGCACCTGGGGGGCTAGGAGCGGCGCTCCATAACTCTCGGCCACCGGGCCTTGACGCATGACGTTGGCCGGCTCTAACCCGCACATTCGCGGTTGCCGTCTTCCCCTCCGCTACCCCGCAAGACGTGGCGGCTTGATCTTGCGGGGCGGCGGAGGGGAAAGAGTGCGTCGCTTGGAGACGCAGGCCCGACGATCGGTGGGCACCGGTACTTTGGCGCCCATGTTCACGATGGCAGCGACCTGGTGTGGTTGCCGCCATTGTGAACTGGTTGAGAACGTCAGGCCGCTCGGCCCATCCGGGCCAGAGAATCGCCGGTCGCCGTGAAAAACGACGAGCGGCGATTCTTCCGAGCCGGGGGTGGGAGAATCGCAGGGGGGGGAAGGGGGGCGTGTCGTGAGTCGCCTGGCCCTCCGCAATTCTCCCACCTGGCGTGGGGAGCGGAGAATCGTGCCCCTAAACTTTCGGGCACCCAAGAGATCAGAGGGATTTGGTTCAATTGGTTGGCTGGTGGTCAATGAATTGGTCAAAGGCAGTATTCTGCCCGACAACAGTCCTACCTATATGGGATGGTTTTCAGAGAACCCAGGACGGGACAGTCAGGTCCTGGATGCTGAGAGAAGCTATGAGCTGCTCTCTCTCTCTCACTCTCTCTCTCTCTCTCTCTCTCCCTCTATTTCTCTTTCTCTCTCTCGAAATGTTACATACCTGCTGTCTTCTGAACCTGCAGAGAGGTTTTGGGGCTTTGATGAATCTACAGTGAAAACCAATACAGACTGGAAGGAAAAAACCTCCAGCTGAAGGCCTGGGCTGAAGGCCTAGGCTGAAGAAAGGTGTACAGGAAAACATCCATCTGAAACAAAGACTTTGATCCTTTTTATTTTTCTTCACAGCCCTCCTTCTCCTCTGTATTTGTCTGTATTGTGTATGTGTGGAGGGTGGGCCAAGTTAATGGGGCGGGGAGGGTAGTTAGGAATTGGATAATAATCAACCAGTTGTATTTGCTGCCTATTTACCCATTGTTATTGTTATTGATCAAACTAATTGTGTTTACATTTACAAACCTGGTGACTGTAATTATTGGGCTGCCAAGGGCCAAAGACTTTGGGTATTTTCCAAGAATTCATTCTTAATTTCAATTGTGTTGCGACTCCGGGTCAAGTGGGGCTGCAATTGTCTGCGCTCTAGCCCAGGGGATCGTAATAATGCCCAGTGTTGAGTTAGATCTGTTTTGAATCTATCCCATTTTGCACACTGGTAGTGCCACACAACACGATGAAGGGTATCCTCAATGTGACGACAGGACTTCTCTATGGTGTGGTATGTTTTTCCCTCTTGTTGGTTTCCTCACCATCACAGACCCAATCTAGCAGTTATGTCCTTTCGGGCCCAGCCAGCTTGGTCAGTGCTACTCAGCCACACTTGGTGATGGATATTGAAGTCCCCAGAGTACATTCTGTGCCTTTGCCACCTTCAACGTGGAGGCGCACTGATTCATCAGCTGACAGTGGAAAGTACGTATTTATCAGCAGGAGGCTTCCTTGCCCATGTTTGACCTGAAGCCATGAGACTTCATGGGGTCCAGAGGCGAGGTTGGGGAACCCAGGGAAACTCACTCCCGACTGTAACCCACTGTATCGCCAGCTCTGCTCGATCTGTCCTACTGGTGGGACAGCACATACCCAGAGATAGTGATCGTGGTGTCTGATGTTATCTGTAAAATATGATTCCTTGAACATGGCTATGTCAGGCTGTTGTTTGACTAGTCTGTGAGACAGCTCTCCAAATTTTGGCACATGTTCAGAGATGTTAGGAAGGAGGACTTTGCAGAGTCAACAGGGCAAGGTTTGCCAGTTATTTCCAGTGCAAAGTTTGAAGCTGCATAGTCTGTCTGGCTTATTTCCTTTTTAATGACTTTGTAGCGGTTTGATACACCTGAGTCAATCAAATTACTGTGGTCTGGAGGCACATGTTGGCCAGACCAGACCACAACTGACAATGGTTTCATGGTGCCCATTAGACATTTATTTCCAGATATTTATTGAATTCAATTTCCACCAACTGCCATTGTGGGATTTGAACCCGGACCCCCAGAGTATTACCCTCAGGGGAGTCACGGGTTAACAATTAATGTCTTTGTCGGTGGTCAAAAGGATTCCATTCGTTCACCATGCGCAAACGAGTTCTCAGTTATGCCTAGTCAATGGACGGAGGTCAGAGCCACATTGGTTCAATGATGTAATTCACAAGTTGCCCCCCTCCACCCACCGGTCTCCAGATGACACATCTGTGGAATGGAATGCTCCTGGGGTAAGGTAGCATGAGGAACAAAACAATCTAAGGTGCCAAAGCTGAGCTGCTCAACTTCTCCCACAGCTCTCTCATTCACACAGGGCCGGTTTTAAGCCTATTTGACCAATTTCATCAAATTGGGCCCCGCACCTTAAGGGGGCCCTGCGCCAGCGGCGACAGAGTTACCGTTTGAAGCCTTTTCTGTATTCTAAGAGGAACTATAGGGTAGTTTTTACTTTTGGGGAACGCACCGCATTACCGTCGACAAATCCTTCAGCCCTGCGCCGCCAAATCCTTCCGCCCGGGTAAGTAAGTTTCAAAATTTTAGTATATCAAGCATTTAATGGTTTTTTTTGGTTAAAGACGAGCCTACTACACGAAATATAAACATACATAAATTTTTACTTTTGTAGAGTAGGGGCCCCGCCATCACTTTTCTAATTGGGCCCGCAATTCCTAGCACCGGCCCTGCATTCACACCTTTGTACTCTGCGTCCTTTTCCCATTCTGACCTCCATTTTCAGAGAGGAGGCAAAACTGAGAATAGATCCAGTGGTCCAGGGAGCATTTCTACAAATCCTCATTGAAGGCAAGAGGTGAAGAAGGGAAGGGCTTCTGCGCGCAGCTCCAACAGGACGCATCGCGTGTGGCACAAGGCCAAGGGGAGAATGAGCATCAACAGGAGGCTGAGGAGCAGAGATCCAGGCTCCAGAGGATGACTGGCAACACAGCGGTCTATCGTCCATAAGTACCCTTTTTATAAATGGGTGAAGGTCAGGCCCGTCCAAGGCTGTGATTGTCCGGAGATCCTTTAAAAAATATTTTTATTGAACATTTTTTGAATATATAAATGCAGAACAAATACACACCACAAAAACAACCCCCCCCCCCCAACTTTTGACGGTGACCAGTTCCCTGAAATACCTGACAAATGGCTCCCATCTTATGTAAAGCCTCCCAACCCATCAATGTATATATAATAATAATCACCACTTATTGTCACAAGTAGACATCAAATGAAGTTACTGTGAAAAGCCCTTAGTCGCCACATTCCGGCATGCCGGTACGGCAATTGAACCTACGCCACTGGCGTTGTTCTGTATTACATGCCAGCTGTTTAGCCCACGGAGCTAAATCAACCCCTATAATATTCTCAAGGCATAAAACTCCATGAGATCCCCCAGCCACACCGAGGCACTGGGTGGAGAAGCTGAACTCCACTCTGACAGAACCCGATATGAGCAATCGGCGAGGCGAAGGCTAAAACATCTGTCCCCTCACCGGCCTGCAGCTTTGACAGCTCTGACACCCGAAAACAGCTCCCAGGGGACCAGGCTCCAATTCCCTTTGCAAGATCGACGACATGGTGCTGAAGGAGTCCCAGAAGTTCGTTAGCTTTGGACGTACCAGAACGTGCGTGTGATTCGCTGGGCTTCCCCCCCCCCCCCCCCCCCCCCCCACCCACCCTGCGCCCCTCAAACATTCAACTTGTTAATTGTGCCCAATGTATCACCTTTAATTGTATTAGCCCGAGCCTTGCACATGATTAGGTGACATTCATCCTTAACACCACACCCCTCCTCCACCCCCACCCACACCAGTTCTTCCTCCCACTTGGCCTTAATCGCCTCCAGCATTACCAGGTCCTCCACCAGAATCCTCCCATAAATTCCGGATGTACTCCCCTCTTCCACCCCTGCCTATAGCAGTACCCACTCACCAACGACGATGGTGGCAACACTGGGAAGGTTGGAAAAATCCTCCTAGCAAATTTCCGAACCTAAACGCCTCCGACTGCGCTAACCCGTACTTCTCCCCTAACTCCTCCGGACTTGCAAACTGCCTCTGCAGGAGTAAATCCCCCATTACTGTCACCCTCCCACCCTCGAAACCTGGCATCCAATCCAGCTGGTTCAAACATGTGATTGTCCCTAATCAGAATCAACTTCAACCATGCTGCCGTGATAGCCTCCATATTTTTTTTATTTTTGTTTTGTTAAATTTAGATTACCCAATTATATTTTCCAATTAAGGGGCAATTTAGCGTGGCCAATCCACCTACTCTGCACATTTTTGGGTTGTGGGGGCGAAACCCACGCTGACACGGGGAGAATGTGCAAACTCCACACGGACAATGACCCAGAGCCGGGATCGAACCTGGGACCTCAGCGCCGTGAGGCGGTTGTGCTAACCACTAGGCCACCGTGCTGCCCTGATAGCCTCCATATTTTTAATTGGCTACCACCACATGGCTCCCTGAAAGGTTTAATGGAGAAAACAGCAGCGGAGCTGCTACGAACGCCCGCAGCCCGAGCACGTTGCACGACCAAGCCTCCATCCTCATCAAGATTTCCTCCTGCAGTCCACACCAGCCCACTTCACGTTCGCCACCCAGAAATCACACATCAGGTTTGGCAGCGCCAGACCCCCCAGTCTGCCGGTCCGGCTGTAGGACCCTCTTCTGAATCCTCGCCATCTTAACCGCCTAAAAAAATGACAAGATCAAGCATTCCACCCCCACAAAAATGCCTTTGATAGAAACACAGGTAGGCACTGGAATAGAAACAAAGGTGTGGCAAAGTATTCATCTCACCAATTGCACTCACCCAGCAAGAGAGAGGGAGACTGTCCCACCGCTGTTAAATCCCCCTTAACCCGACTCACTAAACTCATCAAATGTAACTTCCAGAGCCAAGCCCAATCCCGAGCTACCTGCACCCCTACGTATCTAAGATGAGAGCTGGCCAAACAAAATGGCAGAACCCCCAGATTAACCCCACTCCACGACAGAGTGACCGAAAACATTCACGTTTCTTCAAATTCAATTTGTACCTGTAGAAAGACCCAAACTGCCTTAATAGTCCCATTATGTCCCCCATCGCGGGGACTGGGTTCATAATGTACAATAAAAGGTCATCGGCATACAACGACAGCCCATGCTCTTCCCCCACGCCCATCATTATCCCCCTCCATTTATCTGAACGTCTCAAAGTGGTGGCCAACTGCTAAATCGCCAATGCGAATAGGAGAGAGGATATAGGGCACCGTTGCCTCCTTCCTCTATGTAACCGAAAATAACCCAAGCCAACATTATTCATCTGAACACTGGCCCTTGACTCCTTGCACAATAGTTTGACGCGCAGCACAAACTTAGGCCCGATCCCGAACCGTTCCAACAACATAGACAAGTATCTGAACTCTACCCTGTCAAAAGCCAGCTCAGCATCTAACACCACTATCATCTCTTGTTATCCCCCCCTATTCCTGCCTGAGAGAGGACCACATTTCAAGAAAGCTTATGGAATGCTTGCTTTCATTGGAGGGGGCATCAAGTATAAAAACTGGCAAGTCATGCACCAGTTGTATAGAGCCTTGGTAAGGCGCACTTGGAATATTGCGCACAATTCTGGTCGCCACACTACCAGAGGGATGTGGAGGCTTTGGAGAAAGTGTAGAGGAGGTTTACTACGATGTTGCCTGGTCTGGAGGGTGTTAGCTATGCGGAGAGGCTGAACAGACTCGGACTGTTTTCATTAGAAAGACGGAGGTTGAGGGGTGACCTGATTGGGGTCTACAAGATTATGAGGGGCATGGATAGAGTGGATGGGCAGGCACTCTTTCCCCAGGTGGAGGGGGCAGTCACTAGGGGTCATAGGTTTATGGTGGGGCAAAGTGTCATGAGAATGTCACTTTGAGAAATGTCTTGTCTGCTCATGTTACTGCAGTGATGTCAGAGTGTGGGTGGAGCTGAGCTCTGGCTCTGCTTTTTAGTTTCACTTTGAGAAAAGCTTGGGTGTGCCTGTGTTTTTTTGGTTTCGTTTTTTCAGTGTCGGAGCTGAAGCCAGACCAAGCAGGTGTACTGCTGTTCTCTCTGCCATGAAAAGACTATCTCGTGATCATTTGGTGAATTCAGAATTATAAATGTTTTCAGTAGTGAATGTAAACCTGTTGTGCTTCTGTTAAAAGGTGTTTCTTTTGTCTTCTGGATGTTGTTTGGGAAGTTATTAAGGATTACTTAGTGTTGTATTCTTTGGGGGTTGTATTTGAATTGATGGTTGCTAAGATGTTTACTGTTTGTTTTGAAAAGGTTAACTTGAGTTCATAGAATAAACATTATTTTGCTTTAAAAAATACTTTTCCATTTCTGCTGTACCACACCTGTAGAGTGGGCCGTGTGCTCCCCATACCACAATCTATTAGAAGTTGTGGGTCAGGTGAACTCCATGATACACTTTGGAGTTCACTGAACCCTGGCACATAACAAAAGTTTAGAGGAGAAGTGCGAGGCAGAGCTTTTACACAGAGGGTGGTGAGTGCCTGGAACGCGTTGCCAGGGGAGGTTGTGGAAGCAGATACATTAACAGCGTTCAAAAGGCATCTTGACAAATACATGGATAGGATGGGTGGAGAGGGATACACCACCAGGAAGTGCTGAGGGTTTTGGCCAGTACAGGCTTGCAGGGCCAAAGGGCCTGTTTCTGTGCTGCATTGTTCTTTGTATTCAGTTGACGCCACACATTGGAAGATAACTGCCTACCCTTCACAAAACACGTTTGATCCGCTCCAACCACCTATGGAAGACACCCCTCCAACCTGAGCAGCAGCTCCTTCACCAAAACTCTACATCCACATTTAACAATGAGATTGGCCGATACGACCCACACTCCACCAGGTCCTTATCCTTTTTGAACAGAATTGAAATGGACACCTGACTCATCGTCTCCGGGAGCAACCACGGGCCACCAAGCTCAAAGGCCTCCACCAGTGACAGCACCAATCGGTCCGCAAACTTCCGATAAAATTCCACCAGGAACCCATCCAGCCCCGGTGTCTTCCCTAACTGCTTGCTTCCTATTGCCTTCCTAACCTTCTTCACCCCCATCGGCTCCTCCAACTCTCCACCTCCACCATGGGACACGACAACCACTACAAAAACCCCACCATATCTGAATCATCCTCCAAAGGCTCCGAGCTGTACAACTTCTTATCAGACACTTCAACCGACTGCACCCCTCTCCCCGGTCTGCCACCACCTTCTCCACCTGGAAATGAATTTGTTTATTGATCAAGACTGCCAACCCCCCCGGGCCCTATTATCAAATCGCCAGTGGAACACCTGACTTACCCAGCCTTTACAAAACCTTACCTGATCCGTCACTTGGAAATGGGTCTCCTGGACCAGGACCATGTCAGCTCAGATTCTTTAAATGTGTAAAAACACTCAACCATTTCACCCGGCCTCCCAACCCATGGACATTCCATGTCACCAGCCGGATAAGGGGGCTCTTACCCCCGCCCCTTCCCCCCCCCCCCCCCCTGCTCTCAGCCACCACCCCTCCAGGGGATGTTCCCATCCCCCTCCGAGTTCCACAGCCTGAAGCTCACACAAGATGGCGCCGGTCCCCACCCAACGGCGGACCCACCCCTCATCCCTTGCCACCATCAGCCCACTAACCCCTTCCTCCCCTTCCCAGAAACCTCCCAACCATTTCCTCTTCAAACCATCTCCTTTCCAGCAATCCCCCTCTCCCCACCATTCACACTTTCTAGGCTCACCAGAGGTACCTGTAAAAGACAAAATTACCAGTTTTAGTGGATGAGGTGAAGTTCAGAGCAGTTAGTGTGAATTGCTGGATTCAGTGAAGTAATGGAGTTGAAATCCATACTAGATTGTTGCGGGAGATCAATCTCTACATCACCACAGGAACAATTCTGCTCCTTACCGGCAGGTTCTCCAGCAATCTCCTCAATCTCATTGAGGGTGGGGATCTCTGCCGTCCCTGCCCCGTGTCTGGACCTGCTCACATTTATTGTACATTGGTTTGGCCTGTTTTTTTAAATATAAATTTAGAGTACCCAATTCATTTTTTTCCAATTAAGGGGCAATTTAGCATGGCCAATTCACCTAGCCTGCTCATCTTTGGGTTGTGGGAGCAAAACCCATGCAAATACAGGGAGAATGTGCAAACTCCACATGGACAGTGCCCCAGATGGGATCAAACCTGGGACCTTGGCGCCGTGAGGCTGCTTGGCTAACCCACTGCGCCACCGTGCTGCCTCTGGTTTGGCCTGGTTGAGGACAAAAGAAAGAAATGCAATCGGACAGAATGGAGCAAGGATTGGGTAAAATACATGTCCCCTGTGTGTGGTGCGGCCTTCCCAGAAGGGACATAGATTGGTGTTGGAGCAACTAGACAGATGGGATGACAGTGTTGTGAAACTCTTGTTGAGAGAGTAAGTGTTGATCTGTGTTTCCGACCGAATGTGTGAGATCCCTGAAGAGGGTCGTTGTTTTGAGTCCATGGTGCCATGCTGGGAGTCTGATAGTGGAGGAAGCTGAGAGAGAACTTACCCTGGAGAATGGTCGAGATTATTAATCTGCATCCTGTACTGAATGCCACTTTGCGGGAGGGTAGCAGCCTTACTGCCCTCCTGGGCAACGATCTCTCAGGCTGGATAGGTGAGGTTGGCATGCTTTCCTGAGCCTTGAGTAGAGGGAATGCTGGTGGTCCCCGAATAACGCCTTGAGGGCCCTGGCACTGAAAGCTTGCGCTGTCTTCTTCTTAAGGCTGTTATCCTTTTCCCTTTGTGTTGCTGATGTTGTCGTGGGCAGGACAGAATGATATGAATGTGCTCGACTGGTGTTTAAGTATAGTGCCAGGAACTTTGAACCCATCCGTTGATGGTGGGTAGACCAATCAGCTGCCGGCCCGCCAGGAGTTTCAGAGGGGAGCTCGCCTGTATGTAATTATTGAGGTTCCAAGCACCGAATCTGGTGCGGAATCCCACCATTCTGGCCAGCGGGAAAGGTGCCGCCGGAGCCACCAGCCACCAGCCACCACACTTCTGGCAGAATTCTCCCATTTTCAGACAGGGAGATGATTTAGTTACTATCCCCGCGGATGCCCCAAACTTTTAAAAAGATATTTGTGTTCCCAGTAACCGACCTAAAGGCACGACAAGTTTCAAGACTAACAAGCAAGCTAAAAGCAACATCAACTGAAGGAATGCGGCGGTGATGTTGCAGTAATGTCACTGGACTCGTAATCCAGAGGCCCAGGCTAATGGGGGATCACAACTTTGAATCCTACCATAGCAACTGGCACAATTTCAATTCAATTAATAAAATCTGAAGTTAGAAAACTAGTCTGGGTACTGGGGCAATGAAAACAGTGTCATAAAAACACATCTGGTTGACTAATGCCCTTTAAGGTAGGTAATGGGGGGGACGGGGGTCAATAGAGCTGGCTTTGAAAGCAGACCAAGGCAGGCCAGCAGCAAGGTTCAATTCCCGTACCAGCCTCCCCGAACAGGCGCCGGAATGTGGCGGCTAGGGGCTTTTCACAGTAACTTCATTTGAAGCTTACTTGTGACAATAAGCGATTTTCATTTCATTTTTTTTTCCAGTAGCACAGGACTGGGATTTTCCTGCACTGGTACAGCCGGCAGGTCATTCAAATGTCCATCCACTTCGACGGGACCAAAAATGGTGGGAGGCCATGAAATCCCAATGATTGTTACCCAAGAGTTGGAAGTGTTTTATTCGTTCTAACTTTTCCTGGTGGCTATCCTGTGAAGAGAATGGGAACAATTTGAAGTCTCTGATTTCAATTCTGGGCCATTGTCGAAGCGATGGAGAAATATAAGGAACACCTGGTGCCGGCATCAGATGAGAAAGGCGTAAGTGAGAAGTTTAGGAGCTTCTTCCTACACAGGAATGAACCTACCCCTCACTGCTTCTGACAGTGTGCGATCGTTAGAAATCGTTGACATGGGGGCGGCATGTGGCGCAGTGGTTAGCACTGGGACTGCAGTGCTGAGGACCCGGATTCGAATCTTGGCAGACGAGATATCTCAAATACAGGCAAAACTGTACAGAATAGATTCAGAATAGGTCAGTTGAGGAGCCAGAGTCCCTCGCTTAAATGCTGGATCAATCCAAAAATGAGGTAGCACAGCGAGTGAGGAAAAGAAGGCATGATCATATTAATAAGAAGGGTATGAATATTGGTCGCACATCCCAAAGTATAACGATTAAGACTAACAGCTTGATATGGATTTAATTGAGCCAAGCAAAAGCAAGTCAGCCAAAGCAGAGCCTATAAATTTAAGATATCTCATCTGCCAAGATAAATGGTTATAAAATTATATGTTATCAGAATATTCTATATCTGCTTATGTGAAGCCCTCACTGTGGATGGGTGAGGTGTACCCAATTTTTTTTTCCCTAATTAAGGGACAATTTAGCGTGGCCAATCCACCTAACCTGCACATCTTTGGATTGTGAGAGTGAAACTAGCGCATACATGGGGAGAATGTGCAAACGCCACACGGGCAGTGACCCAGGGCTGGGATTCGAACCCAGATTACTACAGTAGCTGTTACAGAAACTCTTTCCACTACCTCAAAGGATGAGGTTTCCATTCTCTCAATGTACAGCCTATATGGGTGGCACAGTGGTTAGCACTGCTGCCTCACAACTCCAGGGACAAAGGTTCAATTTCAGCCATGGTGACTGTCTATGTGGAGTTTGCACTTTCTCACCATGTTTGCATGGATTTGCTCCAGGTGCTCCGGTTTCCTCCTACAGTCTAAAGATGTGCAGGTTAGGTGGATTGGCCATGCTGTATTGTCCCTCGGTGTCCAAAGGTTAGGTGGGGTTGCTGGGTTACGGGGATAGGGTGGATGTGGGAGCCTAGGTAGGGTGTTCTTTCCAAGGGCTGGTGTAGACTCGATGGGAGGAATGGCCACCTTCTGAGCTGTAAATTCTATATGATCCTATATGTGACAATATGCAAAGGATCCTATAGATCAGTGGAAGATGTGTTTGAATGCCACATATTTTGAAACTTGGTTCTCCCTGATTTATGGGTAGAAGAAAATTCCATCAACAGATAACTTCTGGCTGACAAACCTCAGCCCTGTTCCCATGGAAAAGGATCTCACCAAACAGTTGCAGAGAAGCATTACAAAGAGTTATATGTCTCTATAAGAGTTCCCTTTAAGCAGATAAAGAGACAAATGTGATGCCTAGAGAAAACTGAAAGAGCTCTGCAATACTTTAGCTCTTGTGGCACAGATAGCTTTTGCCAAAATTCCCTCTCCTCTCCAAAGTATTTGATCGCATTATTGCATCGCAAGTCCATGCCACTCTTTCCTGGGACTCCATTTTTGTACCCATCCACTCAGATTTCCAGTTCTAAACTAACAAAGGTCATCGGTTTCCGAAAGAAAGCACTGAGAGGGGTAGTAGAATTTCATTATCAGTGGTAAAATGGAGTTTAAAATCAGCCCAGCGGTAAAACAAAGGGTCCATAAAATCATGCTCATCATAACACCAGCAGGGTAACAGGGTAGCAGGGTAGCATGGTGGTTAGCATAAATGCTTCACAGCTCCAGGGTCCCAGGTTCGATTCCACGGGCAACAGGGTAGCATGGTGGTTAGCATAAATGCTTCACAGCTCCAGGGTCCCAGGTTCGATTCCCGGCTGGGTCACTGTCTGTGTGGAGTCTGCACGTCCTCCCCCTGTGTGCGTGGGTTTCCTCCGGGTGCTCCGGTTTCCTCCCACAGTCCAAAGATGTGCGGGTTAGGTGGATTGGCCATGCTAAATTGCCTGTAGTGTCCTAATAAAAGTAAGGTTAAGGGGGGGGGTTGTTGGGTTACAGGTATAGGGTGGATACGTGGGTTTGAGTAGAGTGATCATGGCTCGGCACAACATTGAGGGCCGAAGGGCCTGTTCTGTGCTGTACTGTTCTATGTTCTATGTTCTATGTAAAACAAAGAAACTGATCTGTAAATGCCATGCAACAATTGCCTTAAAGGATTTTGTTTGGCTGCATTCTATGTCAATGGCACTAAAGTGCTCATCCAAGCTGGTATGTCAAGCATCCACACCATATTGTGATGGTCACTACTGAGTTGGGCTGCTCATGTAGCCAGAATTCCTGACACTCGCTTATCTCTTCTATGGAGAGCTTGATATTGTCTTCGAGTCCTTGGAGAAGCTCACCCAGGATTTCTGCATTGGGCTCAACCAAATAAAAAATGGTGCGGTTTTCTTAGAAAGAAAGTGTGTATCAGAGGCAGAGAGAAATCGCAAGGAGTGGAACCTTCCCGGTTTAAATTGTCCCTGACAGTCACCCATGTCCTCACAAGAGCCCTATCAAGGTCCCCAGATGACGAACATGGTCATCTTCACCTCCGGGGGCAGACAATACGATTTCAATGTCAATTGGTGAGGTGAGAATAATGAGGGTGTCATGTATTTACTGATGAAAATAGTATTGGAATAATTTCCAGTCACAAAATCCTGGGTTGCTTATAGAAATGAGGCTTCCTTGGTTCAGGCTCGGCTCGGACTAAAATGGCAGCTGGTGGAAAGTGGATGGGAAATCCTTCCTTGTGGGTTTGGTTTCACTATGACCCTGTTCTCAACCAAAAAATGCGGCAAAGTAGAGACCAAGATTATCATTGTGTACCATTGTAAGAAATGTTCTTTACTGCAAAATTATGAGGGCATAGACAGAGTGGACAGTCAGTTTCTTTTTCCCAGGGTAGAGGGGTCAATTACTCGGGGGCATAGGTTTAAGGTGCGAGGGGCAAGGTTTAGAGAAGATGTACGAGGCAAGTTTTTCACACAGAGGGTAGTGGGTGCCTGGAACTCGCTGCCGGAGGAGGTGGTGGAAGCAGGGACGATAGTGACATTTAAGGGGCATCTTGGCAAGTACATCAATGGGATGAGAATAGAGGGATACGGACCCCGGATTTTAGTTTAGACAGGCAGCACAGTCGGCGCAGGCGTGGAGGGCCGAAGGGCCTGTTCCTGTTCTGTACTTTTCTTTGTTCTTTGTTCTTTGTAACATACACAGCAATAGAAAGAAGGTGATAGGAAGACAGCATACCAAAAGATACAAATACCTGACAAAAGGCAATAAAAATCTAATAATTTCTCAACCCCCTGAGGATTCGGGGTTCCGGAAGCCCCAATTTAAAAAAACAATGGTTTAAACATGTTCTTAAAGTAGTTTCACGTTCATTTAATTAAAAAATATTTGAATGCACTAAAATGCGAATGATGTGTGACACAAACCACAAAGTTTCAGAAAGCAAATGAAATTTCATAGCATTTTATTTACAATAGAATAGGTGAAAATGAGGGATTCCATTTCCTATATTCCTACACTTCATTCATTCAGGAAAACATTTTTGCCAAAGATACATTCTTCAAAATGCACATAATGACATTGAATAAAAATACTTTCATGGCATAACCATAGAATTTCCACATATACACATATAGTGCAATGAATATCAAAATATAAATAATTAAAACTTATTTAAACTAAATATCTCACAAAGCAATACAATAAATAACATGTAGAAATGACAAATACAAAACAATATTAAATTATTTCAAACAGTGCATCAGTTTGCAATAGCTCTTCAATACAATACAATATGGAACCATTAAAAATTGCTAAACTGAAAGGCTTGTTTATAATCTGTTTAATATGGCTGATTAGTTATTGATGGTCCAACAAATCTAAAATTTTGGCATATGTGTGTTAGATCAGTTAATGGCTAGGGGCTACCAACTTTGGAAAGGATGTATCTAACACCCCACCCACTGGTTGATTCTGTCAATCTGAAGCACTCGTTTCTCTCTGATGTTGTACAGGAACTGAGCTGGTCCACGGAAGAAGTAAATATATCCTATAAAACAGAATAGAAAAGATAAGCTTCACCTCAAACTCTTAATTCTCATTATACTCAAATAATGTACAAGGGATAAAAGGAATTGCTCCACTCCAACATTCAATGTTCTTACACTAACTGACGGTATGAAGACCTTTCAATGTTGTGAAGGCCATAAAAATTAAAAAGTCAAATAAATGTGTTGACAATCCACACACACAATGCGCACATGCAAGCACACACTTCCAGCAGGGGTCACTAAATAGCAACTAAGAGCAGAATAATAATTGATTTTACTGTGCCTGAACCAGAGGCTTTGAACAAACTTGTACGGTGGTCAGTTAGCTCAGTTGGAGGATGGCTGATTCATGATGTGGAGCATCGCCAACAGTGCAAGTTCAAATCCCGTACTGGCTGAGGTTATCCATGAAGGATAACCTTCATGATATATAACCTTCAAGGCTCTCAACCTTATCCCTCACCTGAGATGCGATGACCCTCCATTAAATCACTGCCAGTCAGCTCTCTCAAAAGGGGAGAGCAGTCTATGGGCTTGGGGATTATGGCGACTTTATTCATTTCATTTCACTGTATAATTATACTGCCCAACCTGAGATCACATCACTGTACGGACCAGGGAGCAAACAAGGACCTTCATGATCTATGTAGCTCATGTGCCTATTGTCTTAACTCACTTAGCATTAAGAAACACTGTGCAGTATTTACTGAATATTTGGCAGGGTTTTCTGGCCCTGAAGGAATTTGAATTCAATTAACAAATCTTCCTCTCTCGCCAAAGTCAACCTGGACATAGGTTCCCTTCCCGGAAGGAGGATGGGCGAGCCATGCAAATTGCCATTGATTTCCACGGGACCAGAAGATGCCAGCAATGGCCAACGATGAGCGGTCTCTGAAAATCCACCATCTAGGGGCTCGGAAATTTGACCATTTTGTGTCCTTATTCATTGCAAGGTCAGTTAAATGTTACCTTTGTACTAGAAATTGGCACATTAATATTTGGACTATCTCCTAATACTTAAATGAATATTTGCTTTCAAATTACCATGCTGTTCAAATGCTGCATCCACTCTTGCAGGGAGTCCTGGCCAGTCGTCTGTTATGAGGTGTGGGTAACCTTCATCCATGGCTCGTTTGGTTTCATCAAAACTGGAAGGAGAAGCACATACTTTATGTAAACAATGAGACAGTGATGAAAAACTATTGCCATAAATATTCATGTCAGGAATGAACCATTACCTCCAATACTGGTCTCCTGCAAAGAATAACGTCTTTGATGTTGTCCTAATATGAACAGCTGCATCTATTTTCCTGACGGAGCTTGGAATGCCGAATCGACGGATGTTCTTTGGATAACCTGGCATGACATCATAGCCATTGATGGCCCAGTATTTGCTTCCTATAGGATTTCAAAAATTATGTTGTTATCATTTGAATATTAGTAAATGGGTATATTCCTTAACCTCACTGTCTCCTCATGTAGACACCATTTCTTGACCAAGATGCTGGACAACCATCCTAGTTCCAATCCTCTCCTGATCCTGCACTCACACTGATTTCTTTTTACAGTTCTACAGAAATTATTCTCCCTCCCTTGTTGGCTCTGTCTGATGAACCTCAGCATTACACTGCATTACACTTCACCACAGGCACAATCCGAAATAAAATTATCGTTTCAAATTCCAATCTTGGAAAACGTGTTGTAAAAATTTGAATTTAGCCCAAGTTCCAGAAAACTATGCACCTCTTCACTGTAACATTGTTGTCTCCAGCACTACACCAGCCCAGAAAACACTGTTATTTAGCAAAGAAAAGTAACAGTACTCAACCTTGAATAACAACAAGGAAATCCCTCTCAAAATTTTCATACGCAGCATCAATCTTTGCAGGAACCTTTGGCCAGAATGAGTTAAGTAAAGTCAGTTGAGCCTCAGGCATTTGTGGATGTCTCCTCCAGAAAAATCTAATGAATAACAAAGGATTTATTAGAATATCTCAGAAGTAATCCACTGCTGAACTACATTCTCAGCACATACCCCCACCTTAAGTTGCCATACTTAATTTGTTTTGTGACATCAAATTTCTGTTTTTCCAGTTCTTAGTAGATTCTTTTACCAAATAAAAGCAGACTGATCACAGGGCAGTGTGAATCCTCTACTGTATTACAAAGGTGACTACATTTCATTGCCGCCAAAGCCTGTTGGGGAAATCTGAGATCATAAAAGGCTTGATATAAATGCAAGCCCTTGCTAAGGACTTTTACTCAATAACCAGTCACAGGTTATTATAGGTTGGATTGGTTTTTGACATACCCAATGAAGCATTTTGGTCTGAATCATCATCACTTCCATAGATCTCAATGAAACAGGAACCCAGAATGTAGAGATTTGCAGTTTAAACAAAAAAACATACCTAGCATTCGAATGTAATAAGGCAGGAACATTTACCAAACGAATACCCAAATACTTTTGCTAAAGCTTTTCCGATATGAAATTGTATCAATAGAAATGTTGTGGGATATTCAACATAGGATATTCAACAGATTTTATACCTGTCTTTGAAAAATAGCATTTCTCCTCGAAGTCCAGCAACTGCATCAAAGGACAAGTAAGGATCACATTTTTCTGGTGTCTTTGGTGGTTGTGGTCTGGGGTTTGGGATGATCTCATTTGATGCACCTTGTGTAAAGTAACGACAAATCTTACTAAACAATGTAGAAATACTGTTCAAGGCAGAGTTAGTAATTCCAGATGTGAGTCCAATTCTAATTAAAGTACATTAACTCTAGGGGTAGAACTTTAAGGAGTGTCCGCGTGTAACAAACTACTGGTGACTCTCGGAAACCCATTGCCATTTAACGCTGACTTGAGCGTTGATTGGCAGCGGTCTGGACTTTCAGTTCCACCCATGAGACTTGATGGTGAATCTGATTGACCAGCAGCTCTCCAACCCCTCCAGGCACAGCGCCGCAGTGGCCAGAAGAGATACTGCAGTGCTCTGCCTTAAACTAAGTACATGGGGCTCCCGGGGACAAGATGGTAGGGGATGCCCTGGGGAGTCAGGAAGGGCGTAATCACATTGTCAGGGGTGGGAGGGGGAGCAGGTCCAAGTTCCATGAGGGGAGGGTTTTGGAGGACTTCAGATTGAAGCATTCCCCCCCCCCCCCCACTTCTTGCCCAAGGTGGAGAAAAGCTTTTTTCTCTATTTCCCCACCCTACCTGCAGCCTAAAGATTGACTAAAGGGTCTTAACAAGTGGAAGGGCGGGTTTCCTGCCCAAGGCCCTGTCCACCCAACCATGAACTTGCATGTCGGTCAGGACTTCAGGGGGAATACAGCCGGGACAATTTTACATTCTCCCCCCCCCCCCCCCCCCCTCCCCTTTGCGGAGAGAGTAAAACCTCTGTCCCCAGATCTGCTGCATTTCAATACCTTCTTCATGGAAGCTGAGTCTTTGATAGATGTCCCTAATTAAACTTGTTTTGCTCCCTTTCCATCTCCTCAGCAGTCAGGTGTGATGTCAGGAGATAAACTAAGAGCCCTCAACAGTTGAAATAGATGTCTGGTTCAGATAGTGGGCGGTACAATGTGGGAAAACTGCAGATTTTTATTTCTGAGTTTATTTCCAGGGCTGTAGCATCAATTCAATTGTCAACAAGATGCGAGCACTGAGAGGTTACCAGGAGTGGGTAAGCCCCATGTGTAATCAACCCTGTCCAATAGCAGTAATTTAAATGCAACACCAGCAAGCTTTAATATTTTAATTTACAGCAAGCTTATTCTGAATAAATTGTCATTTAGAAAGATAATTCATTCTTTATATTTCAGTAAGATCACATGATATTATCACCTTGATACAGTAACAGCTCTTTAATTATCTATATGGTCAGGAATTGTTTAGGAAAGAGTATTTCTGCCTTTATTTGAGGCTACCTACCATACAGAGCTTGGATTCCACTCACATCATCCTGAGAAAGCTGCAACTCATTCATATTTACAAAGGTATACGTGGGGTACATCAAAGCCCCAGGGTCACGAGAGTGAGCCAATCCCAGTGCATGGCCAAATTCATGAGCAGCCACAAGGAACAAGTTATATCCTAAATAAAAAATCACAAAGCAGCAAATTTAAAATCTGGTCAAACTCATTCCTCTCTGGTGCTTATTTAAAGTGATGATAAACCGACAAAAAAATCTAAATATTAATCGAATGGTATGCAACAGGAATATGTGCAGCCGGAATATGAACTTTAATCCTCAATTTCATGGAAAGACTGTGAATGGTTCATACCTTACAATAGTATTATGCATTTTAAATATGTTCCCAAATGTATTACCAAATGCAACTGGCCAGATATTCAGAACTAGATATAAGTCACAGTAAAAAGCTCTAGAAAATTTATAATCTCATGCCATTCCTTGGTGACATAAAATAAAATTGTAATTCTCAAGGCTCCGCTTAAGTGGGCATGGGAAAATCTTACCTCAATATATTACACAGTAAAAATACTCATAACATTACTAGCTAATAGCTATGCAAATTGGTTTCCTTTGTATTTTTGCCACTAATTATGTTAACAATTTCTGTACCATTTGATCCCATTGTCCAGGTTTCATCTTCATCAAAGTGGGTGTCTCCTCCAATGCCTGCTGCAGGAGGAAAAGCATGGGCCAGTAATCCATTAGCTCCGTCAAATGGATAATTGTCGCCATGTTCTGAAAATAATGGAACAAAGAACCGTCAAGGTGAATTCAGCAGCTGTGACTGGCTGACAATATGCAAAATTTAGCAAATAAAGTTAAATATACATAAAATAAGAAATTTCCATTGTTCACCAGTTTTTGCATTGCCCAATGGTTACTAGCAATGGCAACACGGTAGCATAGTGGTTAGCACAGTTACTTCACGGCTCCAGAGTCCCAGGTTCAATTCCCGACTTGGGTCACTGCCTGTGTGGAGTCTGCACGTTCTCCCCATGTGTGCGTGGGTTTCCTCCGGATGGTCCGGTTTCCTCCCACAGTCCAAAGATGTGCGGGTTAGGTGGGGCCATGCTAAATTGCCCTTAGTGTCCAATAAGGTTAAGTGGGGGTTACTGTGTTACGGGGACAGGGTAGAGATGTGGGCTTGAGTGGGGTGCTCTTTGTAAGGGCCGGTGCAGATTCGATGGGCCGAATGGCCTCCTTCTGCTCTATAAATTCTATGATTCTATCAGGTGAGCACCTTGTTAAGTGCACCAGCCAGGTTGCCACTCCTGCAGTGGAATGCCAGGTCCATTTGTCTACTTTAAGGGAACCAGCGTCATTAGCATGCTGTAGGCACCCTATGAGTATATTACTGAACCTCACAGTCTCCAAGCCAGTACTGTAATGGTGGCCTGTAGACCCACTCTTCAGAACTGCAATTGATTATTTAGGCCCTCAAGTATACTCCGTCATTCAATGAAATCCTGGCTGATTTTCAAGCCAGCTCCACATCTCAGCCTTTGCATCATACTTTGTAATACCATTGGTTAAAAAGTGTATATCAATATCAGATTTAAAATATAAATGACATTCCCCCTTGTTGGCTGTACAGCATATTGTTTTTATAGAACTATCCCAGAGACACTCGCTGCACTTTTGATATGTGCTAGCCTGCTTACTTCAATTTGTATAAGTTGAAACCATTTTATGTTTCTCTGATCTGTGCATTTATACACGTTTCCATTTCACAGCTGCTATGGGGCCGACACACAACTCCTAATTCACTTAATAATTTTTCTAATTCTTGATTCGACCCATAAAATCTGCACTGCCTGCTTACCTTTTGTTATATCCCAACTTCCCTTTGAAGTGTTTTTCTTAAACACTGAAGACTATTCCTCCCCCCTCTACCATTTTCCCTGTCGACATTATAAACTAATATATTGAGTCCAAGTCCTGACCTTTTTGTAACCAGTCTCAGTGGTGGTTACTAGACTGTAATCTCCAAGTTGATTTTGTGCCTGCAATTCATTCAATCTTCTGTATACTTCATGAAAAACATTAATTTGAGCCATGCTTCCTGATTTTGTCCTTTGCTGTAACATTTTAATCACATCTATTTCTTAATTATCTCTTCTGGTTTAATTACTTCCCTTTCTCTGTAGTACCTAACACTTACTGTTACTCAACCCCTTTGCTTTCAGGCTATTATGTCTGTTACCGTTTCCACTTGAGCCCTCCCTCCAATTAAAGTCCTTATTAAAGTCCTTGTGACCATCCTATTTATCTTTTCCTCTAGGACCTGGTCTCATTCACGTAGAGTCAGTCCCAATGGTGCAGTTCTTTCCAATGCCAGTATGGACGCCTGTGTCCCATGAAACATAACCCTCTGTCCCACACCTCTCCTTTAGCCATGCATTCACCACCTTAATCTGTGTATCTAACCCAAATTTGCATGTGAGTCCAGAAGTTGTAACCCTAAAGTTTGGTTATTTCATTTAGTTTTTACTTCTCTCCAAACAGAATTTCTTGTCTTCTCTTCCTTACGCTATTGGTCCCAAACATGGACTGGATGCTCCCCTTCCCTCTTCCCTCAAAGGTTTTGAACAAATTGGAAATGTAATCCCATGAATAAATAATTGAATGCATTTTCAGAATGGCAGAGATCTACTGTGTGTGTGTGAACTTCTATTCTTACTAAATTGTGAATGGCCTACAACATCAAACAACCATTAAACCATGATTGTGTATGTAGTATTTCCCTGGAATTTAATTTATACTGTTTATTTGTCTTTTATTTTTTGCTGTAAGATTGTTCACAAAATGATAAGAAATCTTGATATCTAAATTCACCCAAAAAGCAGTAATAATGTAAAAATTTTTTTGATACCTCGAGCCCCAAATGAGATCATGATGTCAGCTTCTCCTTCAAAGATTCTGGTGAACTTCAAAGGCGTGATGTCACTCCAAATCTTCAGAGCTCTCGAAATCGCGGTGTCCACATCGGTAGATGAAATGTCCGGGGTGTAGTTTACAATTCTTTATTGAAGAAAATGGAAAGTAAATTTTATGCGAAATGTTATGGACGAAATCTTGCTGGAGCAGGGCATCCTGCAAATTATGTCATTGGTAGACTTTTTTCCCACATAGATCCGCTCCGAAATATCCTATTCTGTTGGGAATGATAATGTGGGGAATCTGGGACCGCAGTGAACTTACACACCAGTGATGCATGTCTACAACCATACGATTTAGTATTGACAAAGGTTTAGAGGAACAAAGGAGAAAGAAGGTGAATTATAGAGTCAAATCAGTGACAGAAGAGAGAAGAAAAACTGAAACGAATTGTAAGAATTTTTAAAAAAGAAGTGTTACATTAAGTATTTTGAAATCTACAAGTAGAATTTACTACATGAATGAATTAAACTGAACAGTCTCAACCATTCCTTTCAGGGACACAGACTGATTGGCATTGAATTAACGATTCACACAAAATTAGTAAGTTACTTAAAGTCTTAATTACCAGCCATAAACGTTGGCAGTGAATTTAGTGGTCAATTCAGCTGCAAATCCAATAAATTCATAAAAATAATGCCAAAAGTAAATTACAAAGTTCTGCAAATCAAACAGCAAGTTCTGTAGTTTTACAATTCTAATCCCCTGAACTTGCTGGGCCATTTGTGAATTATTAACAGCGTGTATCTTTAACACACCTTTAATTTTACAGCAACACTGGACCCAATCAACTCCGGAAATGATGCTTTGAAATACCATGGGAAATATTACCTGTATGTTATTTTGTTCTTTTTCCATTTAATCGTTCCTGGAAAGTGATTATATTCAGCAACATCAGGGACTCCACATCGAGGTTGCTCCATGATTCCCATAGTTGCAGAATCCAGATTTCCAGTTATCTCAAGACCAAAGAATTCTTGCATTTTCTTGATCTTATTGGATAGGGAACTCTTCGATTTATAGTCTCTGCTCTTTGAAGCAAACCCTGCTGAACTGTCTTCGAGTTTGTAAAATTGGTTCAAATAGGTCTTTAATAAAATAAAAATATTAACGTTATTAGTCTTGACTTTATCTGTGAAAAGAAGAAAGATTAATCTGCTGAAACTCATTGAACAGTTGTCTTGTGTTAGTTACATTCCACACCGTACCTCTGCTAATTGCCAATCCTCTTCATTTTTCTCTATTTCTGAAAGTAGTGGAACAGCAGATGAAAAAGTTACAGAAAATAAAACCATCAACACTGAAAAGTAAAGGTGCTTCATCTTTCTGTTCTCAACTGAAAATTGAGAGAGAAATGTCTACCTCTGATTCTCTCCATGCAGCTTTTATAGTGTTGTCTTTCCCAAGTTATGTTAATTATAGAATGATTCAGATTTGAGTAAGAGCTAAAACCACAGCCCTGTCATGAGTTGTTAAGCAAAGCCAGGAAGTCCATTAAAGGACATGCTTCTTTTCCCTCCAGCATTTACAATTCTTTGACATATGTTTAAATATATGTCTACCAAGAAGCTGTTTAAAACTGTGTTCAAATTATCTAATGCCAACAAAATCTGTGTAAATGTTTATCTTATTACAACACACCAAGATAAATCTAGTTTTGCCAACCAATGTCCTGTACTTCTGCTCTCACCCCTTCCCATCCCTCCCAGTACCATGATGGAGTTCCCCCTTTCCTTACTTCCCAGCCCACCAGCATCCATATTCCTCCACCATTTCTGCCATCTTAGCCACCGACAAACACATCTTCCCCTTCCGTCCACGGATAGCATTCCCAAAGAAATTTTCCTATACCTCTTCTCTCCTCACCATCCAAAACTCCAAACATGCCTTCCAGGTGAAGTAGAGGTTTACTTCTACCTTCTTTCACATTATTATACAGCATTTGCTGCTCACAATCTTGCCTCCTCCACATTCAGATTGGGTGACCGTTTTGCAGAACAGCTCCATTGAGTCTGCAATCATCCCAAGCTTCTGGTTGCCGATGATTTTAATTTGCTACCTTCCTCTATCACTCACATTTCAGTCCTTGGCCTGCTGCAGTATTTTAGCAAAGCTAAACAGGAACCTTGGGAGGACCGTCATTTTGATTGACTGCACCCTCCCCGCCAGCGACAGCGGTACCATGTCCCACCTCTTAAATTCCTCCTCCATCTGTTCCACCAGCCTGGAAAAGTTCAACTTGTGGAGGGTCCCCCAGTTCCTTGCCACCTGCACCCCTAAGTACCTAAAGCTCTTTCCTGCTCGCTTGAAGGGGAGTCTCCCAATACCCTCTCCCTGGTCCCCCGGGTGTATCACAAAAACCTCGCTTTTGCCCAAATTTAGTTTGTACCCCGAAAAGTCCCCAAACTCTGCTAATAGTTCCATTATCTCCGGCATTCCCCCTTCTGGGTCTGCCACGTACAGCAGTAGACATCCGCAAACAGCGATACTCGATGTTCCTCCCCTCCCCTAGTCAGTCCTCTCCACCCCCCTGAACCCCTCAGTGCCATCGCCAACGGTTCAATCGCCAGTGCGAAAAGTAGGGGGGATAGGGGACATCCCTGCCTGGTCCCTCGGTGGAGCCCGAAATACTCCGACCTCCTCCCGTTTGTCACTACACTCGCCGTCGGGGCCGAGTAGAGCAACTTCACCCACTTAATAAACCCTTCCCCAAACCCAAACCGTTCCAACGTCTCCCACAGGTACTCCCACTCCACCCTATCGAATGCCTTCTCCGCGTCCAGCGCTACCACTATCTCAGCCTCCCCCTCCACTGCCGGCATCATAATTACATTCAGCAATCTCCGCACGTTCGTGTTGAGCTGCCGCCCCTTCACGAACCCCGTCTGGTCCTCATGGATTACCCCTGGCACATAATCCTCTATTCTAGCTGCCAGGATCTTTGCCAGCAACTTGGCATCCACGTTCAGAAGCGAGATAGGCCTGTAGGACCCGCACTGCACGGGGTCTTTATCCCGCTTCAATATCAGGGAGATCAGAGCCTGCGACATTGTCGGGGGCAGAACCCCCCCCTCTCGCGCCTCATTAAAGGCTCGTACCAGTACCGGTCCCACCAAGTCCACATTTTTCTTGTAGAATTCCACCGGGAACCCATCTGGCCCCGGCGCCTTCCCCGCTTGCATCTGACCTATTCCCTTGACTAGCTCCTCTAGCCCTATTGGCGCCCCCAGCCCTTCTACCAGCCCCTCCTGGACCCTTGGGAACCTCAATTTGTTTAGGAAGTCCTCCATTCCCCCTCTCCTCGTCGGCGGCTCAGACCGATACAACTCCTTGTAAAAATCCCTGAAGACCCCATTCACTTCTTGCCCCTTCTGCACTACCTTCCCGCCCCTCTCCTTCACTCCCCCAATCTCCCTAGCCGCATCTCGTTTGCGAAGCTGGTGTGCCAGCATCCTGCTCGCCTTTTCCCCATACTCATAGACCGCGCCCTGTGCCCTTCTCCACTGCGTCTCTGCCTTCCTGGTGGTCAGCAGGTCGAACTTGACCTGCAGGCTGCGCCGTTCTCCCAGCAGCCCCTCCTCTGGTGCCTCCGCATATCTCCTATCCACTTCCAATAGCTCCCCCACCAGCCTCTCCCTCTCCTGCCTCTCCTTTCTTTCTCTGTGTGCCCTTATGGAGATCAGCTCTCCCCTGATCACTGCCTTCAGGGCCTCCCAGACCATCCCTACCTGCACCTCACCCGTGTCATTCAAGTCCAGATAGCTCTCAATGCTCTTCCGGACCCTTTTACACACCTCGTCGTCCGCTAACAGCCCCACATCCAGCCGCCGCCAGGCAAATGTTTTATCCAGAAACTTATAGGTTAATAACTTCAGAAAAATAGAAAAAGCATTTTATTAATTAGGTTCTGCACCAATTACTGAAAACTATCTAAGAACTCTGTACGGAGTTCTTGCACCAATGCAACTCACTTTCTAAGTGAATGAATAAAACAAAAAGAGAAAATAGTCGCTTGGTCATGCAGAATTTGAGTAATACTGAAAAAGAAATGTACTGTCAAAGTTTTTCACCTTGCTCTTATCAGGGCAGAATTGCAGGGATACCAAATCTCAAATTCACTGTGTCATGAAATTTGCAAGCATGTGCTGGTTGAGTGCATTCAATATTTTGCCTATTGCAGACAGCTATAGTGACATGCTGTTTGACGCAATCCACCAGTCATTGGGATATATGACCTGCACACTTAGCATGGCAATTCCTCTACCCAATCAGAGTTCAATTACATACCAATCAGCACCCTCTTCTCGGGCGGTATAAATTGTTGTTCCCTCAGAAATTTGGTATTCACAAAGTTTCTGACTTAGTCAGGTTATCAATGAGAAAGAGTCTTTACTGGGCTGTATTGACAAGCTTCTAAACTCTGTCAGCCCCAGTTCTTTCACAGACTGAGAATACCAAGTGCCATCTGCTCAAATCCCAACAATTGTTGTTATCTGCACTCCCTGTGGTTATCAGCGGCCTAGACTTGAAGATGCACACAAAAGATCAATGTCAGTAATTGACCCAGAACCTAATGAGATGTTCCTCTAGCCAGTCCACACACTGCTAGCTTGGCTGAATTAGAAAGCAATGAGCATTGGATTTTCGTCAAATACATTTCTATCTTTTTGATCCAAAAGAGGTGTAATTTCCACATTTTGTGCAATTAAGTGAACTATTAGGGAAAAGGTTCACTTTGTACTTTGCAACATAAAGGGCAGATCTCAAAACTGTATACTTCTCCTCCTCTTCTTTTTCTCAGCCATCTCTCCCTTCCCACTTCCTGCCTCTGCTCTCTACCTCTCTCCCTCGCCTCTTCCCCTTCACACATCACTTCCCTGTATATTCCTCCCTCTTTCCTTCCTACTTTCTTTCCCTTCCTCCTCTCTGTCCTTCACTCTCTTTCTCTCTCCTCTTCCCTACACTCTTCTCCTGCTCCCTATCTTCCTTGAGGAATTATAGATTCAAAGAATGTTCACATCACAGAAGGAGTTCTTTCAGTCCCTCATGTCCCTGTCAGCTCTGAAACAGCCATTTAGCCAGTCCGGCTCCCCTTGCCTTTCCTCTCAGCCCTGCAACTTCTCTATTTCCTTTCTGAAAGTCATGATTGAATCTGCTTCCAAACCGCTCTTAGACAATGCATTCCAGATCCTAGGCACTCACTGCAGCAGTGTTTTTTTTCTCATATCACTGGTGGTTATTTTGCCAATAACCTTAAACTGGTGTCTTCGGGTTCTGAACCCTCTGATGATGGGAACAATTTCTCTCCATCTGCTCTGCCTGGACCCCTCATGAATACCTTTGAACAGGGCAGCACGGTGGCGCAGTGGGTTAAGCCCTGCTGCCTCACGGCGCCGAGGTCCCAGGTTCGATCCCGGCTCTGGGTCACTGTCCGTGTGGAGTTTGCACATTCTCCCCGTGTCTGCGTGGGTTTTGCCCCCACAACCCAAAGATGTGCAGGGTAGGTGGATTGGCCACTCTAAATTGCCCCTTAATTGGAGAAAATGAATTGGGTATTCTAAATTTATAAAAAAAAAAATGAATACCTTTGAACACCTCTATTCTCTCCTCTCAACCTGTTCCTCAACCCAATCTTTCCCAATCTATTATATAATTGAAATTCATATTCCTGGAACCATTGTTGCAAATCTTTTCTGTGCCCTCTTTAAAGTCAACACATCCTTCCTAAATGTGGTGCCCGGAATTGACCACAATACTCCATTTGAGACCATGTCAGTGTTTCATAAAGAGTCGTCACAACTTCCTGGCTTTGACTGCTTTGCTCTTGGCGTCACTCTTTATAAAGGACTAACTTCGTCCTTTGTACCACTCCACTCTTGGCTCTCTGACTACTCCTCTCCTGGTCTCTCTCTTTATCTTCTCTTCATACTCACTCTCCCCTTCCTTTTCTGCATCTCTCCAGATATCCCCCTCTGTCTCTCAAAGTGCTTGTGAGGTGTTTAAGCTGTGGTGCCGTGTGAACAATATTATGCTTCCCTGTAATGGAGTTCTTCCTTTGTCCGCTTAACTTAATAATGTAAATCAGTTGGCTGACATCATATTACATGAAAATGTGGAGTTGCAAAGATGCTTTGATTTCTAGTTGGTGATGTATAAATAAATGCAAGGGTCTTGTCATGTACATTTGTACTATAGTGGCAATGACAAGAGACCAGGAACCCAACGGAGAATGAAAAGTGGAGAGAGCATCACCATCTCTAAATTCCCCTCCAGCTCACACACCCTCCATTGTAAAAATCTATCTCCATTCCTTTTTTGTCACGGAGTCTAAATCCTGGAACTCCTTAGCTAACACCACTGCAGAAGCAACTTCTCCACACAGACTGCAGTGGTTCAAGGAAGCAGCTCACCAACATCTTCTTGAGGGCAATTAGGGAGGGACAATTAATGTCAACCTCAAAAGTAATACCCACGTCCTAGAAATGAAAAAATAAACTCTCCCAAAGACAGGATCAAAATTGTAGAAAACATAAATGGCCATTTTGAACCTGACAAGGAAACATTACTTCTGACAGCGTCTCAGATTTTGTAAGATTTATAATTTTGCCATTGTTTTATATCCATTTTGGAGATATCTTGAGAACTGGATTCTCTATGTGAGAACGATATTCATGAATAATGACAACATTCTTGGTCGCTTGTTAATTATATCCTAATTTGTTGCTGCATTTACTGTGCGGAGTGTCGAGAGGAAATTATTAACAGGACAAGATCAAAAAGACCATAATTTTATTTGTTTCAATTAGTCTAATTGGCAATCTATGAATGTATTCAGCGTTCACACTTCATTCGTATTATTCAGTGCCTCAGGGCACTCCTTAGTTATTCAACCTGTTGATACAAACAATGAACAACGATTAATACTGTAGATGACTCTTCCTCTACTAATGGGATTAAACCTTCTTTTCTTGCATCATACATTAAGTCATTGGTCGGGGTTTTCCACGACATCATCATGGGCAGGCTGCCACACAACCAGAACACTCAGCTTAGAAATTAACATGAAAGACAATAGCAAAATACTGTGGACGCTGCAAACCTGAAATTACAACAGAAAATGTTGGTTTATACTTAGCAGGTCAACCAGCATCAGTGGAAAGACATGGTTGGGATTCGTTGCTCCCGATTTATTCAAACGGGTTTGGTGACAGCAGAGGAGAATCTCATTTTATGTCAGCAGGATATCTTGCCACCATCTTCCCCTTCCCCGACCACTGACATAATGGGTTTCCCACCATGCAACAATGGGAACTGCATTTCCATTCATTCGCATCTCATTATCGGGCCTCCCCGCAGCAATAACTACCCACATTCAGACGGCACCAATGGCGGTGTGTTGTCATGACGGAGCGATTCATGTCCACTTTCAAAAGGCGTGTACCTGGTGAGTTGACTTCTGAGTGAAGTTTGGAGGTGAGCGCATAGCTTGTGAAGCGGCACGAGAGAGGGCGAGAGGGCACCGGGCACGTACTTGGCGGTTGCAGGAAAGGCCATGGGGGGAACTAACAGAGACTTCATGGGCACCAGGAGAAGCATGGAGGGTACCAGCAAAAGGTACCGGTGCAGAAAGGGGCAAATTCACCAGGACTGAAAGGGTTCAGGCACGGAGAAGGGTTCAGGCATCGGGGCTGAAGGGGTTCAGGCACCGGGGCTGAAGGGGTTCAGGCACCGGGGCTGAAGGGGTCACCGGGGCTGAAGGGGTTCAGGCACCGGGGCTGAAGGGGTTCAGGCATCGGGGCTAAAGGGGTTCAGGCATCGGGGCTGAACGGGTTCAAACACCGGGGCTGAAGGGGATCGGGCACCGGGGCTGAAGGGGTTCAGCCATCGGGGCTGAAGGGATTCAGGCACCGGGGCTGAAGGGGGCACCGGGGCTGAAGGGGTTCGGGCACCGGGGCTGAAGGGGTTCAAACACCGGGGCTGAAGGGGTTCAGGAACCGAGGCTGAAGGGGTTCAAACACCGGGGCTGAAGGGGGCACCGGGGCTGAAGGGGTTCCAACACCGGGGCTGAAGGGGTTCGGGCACCGGGGTTGAAAGGGTTCTGGCACCAGGGCTGTAGGGGGCACTAGGGCTGATGGGGTTCGGGCAGCAGGACTGAAGGTGTTCAGGCACCAGGGCTGAAGGGGTTCAGGCACCGGGGCTGAAGGGGTTCGGGCACCGGGGCTGAAGGGGTTCGGGCACCGGGGCTGAAGGGGTTCGGGCACTGGTGTCCAAGGGGTGCACACACAGGATTGAAGAGAAGCAGACGCCAGGGGCTAAAAGGCGCAAGCAGAAAGGCTGGAGGGCCAATATCACCACAGCTACTGGAACAATGGAACTGGGATAAAAAGGCAAAGGGCTTGGGGCCAAAAAAGTGGCACAGTTGGGACCAGAAGGGGGAAAGGGTGAGGGCCAGAATAAGGAGGGAAAACTCAGCACCAGAGAGGAGATGTAGCCAAATGTAACAATGATCATTCCTGGGGCTGTCTTCTTCTGCTACTGGGTCCTCTGCCTTCTTGCAGGCCGTAACACTGGAAGGAAAGACTGGGCCAGTGCAGTGAGTGGATGGCCAATCGTTATCGACTGAAAAATCTACACATATTTTGCAGGGGGTTTGCAAGCTCATTGCTGATTAAGGTAAGTCTAATGATAAAGCATGTCAGTGATGAATATTCCATTGCAACTGAGAGGGTTCAGCTATCACTCAGTTAACATGCCTGAAATCTGACTGTTCACCCAATTATGCCCACTAAATCACCACTGATATGTGTGAATGTCACTAATAGTCGCACAGCAGTTTGCACTTGGCATGCTGACCTCCACATTCAGTGACTGCTGTCGTTTCCCTCCACCATTGGCCAAATGGGACAAGCACATGCTTCAACGGTGAGCCAGAGCACAGTGGCTGAGGGAACACCCCAACCCATCAGACGCGGACGGAGGAGCATTAAGCAGGTGTCCATCGCATTATTAGCGTGGCGTGAGAGATCTTGGTGTGAAGCTTGGGGCAATGCCTGCGCCAGAGAGGGGAGCATGCAGTAGAGTGGCCAGAGTTGTGGTCAGTTGGTCAAATTGCGTGCGGCATGGGTAGTGTTGGGCCTTGTCCATTCAGCAAATGAAGGACTGGTCATCAATGTGGTGGCCAACATGAGTCACTGGCCATCGAGGCACAGCTACCGAAGGTGATTGGGCAAATGTTCAACCCTTAGACAAAAGCTAAGCGTCAACGCTCCCTCTTTAATTTTGAGTGATTTACATGAGGGAGAAGCCAATCGCCTGTAGAACTGGCTGTCATTGTTCTGAAGCATAGAGAGAAGAGAAGACATCAATAGAGGTGCCTAGCTCTCCAGAGAAATGAGGAGAACCCTAAGGAGGGAGAGGAGGCAGGGCCTGCTCTGCAGACACAGGAGGTACCCCAGAGGGCGGTCACTCAGAGACATCCTCCATGATCCAGGGTGTCCTGGCATCCATGGAATGTCCCTGCTTCCGCCTGTAGTGATCCTCGCCTGAGTGTGTACAGAAGGGGCTGATGGGAAATGGAAGTACCACCAGGGGGCAGCACGGAGACATATAAGAGTGACGCCGAAGGCCCGCCCTCGCTTACTTTGGCTGGAGAGACAGGGGAGCAGGACAGGACGGAAGTTGAGCTCAGGGCTGCAAGTGGTTAGGCCTAGTTGCAGAGCATAGAAAAGCAGCATCTTTACAAGTGCCATTCGGTAAGTAAAAGCAAATGAAGTAATTTATTGTGGAGCACAATAAACCATCCTTCAACTGCTGAACGACTTCTAGCATCCTTTTAAGGAACATAACATGGCCTGCTGCAGATCGAGGAGAGTGAGGTACTCATCAATTTGTGACCCCGAGGCTTCTCTGATCCTGGCACGTGTCTCTGCACTCGTGGAATGTGTAGGTGAAAATCCCAAACTCATTAGATTATTTAAACGACCTACTCCGTTCCCACCTCTACAAAACCTGGAAAGAATTGGAGAGGTTGGGATAGGAGCTTCAGATGTTTTTAAATTTTAATATCTGACCCAAACCCAAGCCACTTGTTTGTGCCTGGTAAAACACATCCCAACAGGATACCATGGCACTATTTGAAGAAGAGCTGGATAGTCTGCTGGCCAATATTTATCCCTCAACCAAGACCAATAAAACATTATCTTGTCATTTATCAATTGCCTTTTGAGAGACATTGCTTTGCACACATTGACTGCCATGTTCCTCCATCCCACAGCAAGGGCTGCACTGCAAATCTACTTAATTGTCTGGGAAGTAATTTTCACCTTCTAGAGGTTTTGAGTGTGGGCTCTCCTTCTCTTGGGGTTATCACAGAGTATGAATCTTCAAAGATGTGAAGTTATTGCTGATCATCGCCCGATTATTAGCATTTCATCAGCACAATAGTTGTGGATGGTAGGAGCCACTGTAAAAGTTAAACATCTACTTTAAATCAATGGAACGTGCAGACCCGTAGATTTTATTGCAACAGGAACTACACTACAATAATAAATGCTGTTGCGAAGGCAACTTCCTGAAGTAGTTCTGTGACGTAAATGCTCCATCCTACTCTTTCTCCGTTCCAAATAAAACCATTTGTTTAGTTTACTGGATGCAAGTGTGTAATTCTTTAAAAATTGAATGCCTGCTGGAAGCTAACTGAAAAGTTAACTGAATTTAAAGCCGAACGTCACTTTAATTTATTAGAACCATGCCCAACACCAAATTGAAATACACTTAAACAGGTCCAGTTACGTGCTTTAACTTGTCTGATTCATCTGGGCCACATGATCAGGCCTACTTGACTTTGAATGTGTTCTGTGATTTAATAAGTAGCTTTTGTTTTTGACATCCATATCTAACTCATCAGCTGAAGCAAGCTTTGTTCTAAAAGAATTAGGGTGGGAGTTACCACAAACCACAGACATGTTCTGTTCGGACTCTGTAACATTAACTAAACAGTATGTTGCACAAACCCAGGGAACAGAACTCAATGTTTGATGTTAGATCATTGGCTGTTTATTACTGAATGTATTATTTAGATTAACCTATCACAGGTTGTGGTAAAATTATTAGATCGGGATGTAATTTAACGGAAATGAAACAGAATCCCGTGTCGGGAGCGTTTAACCGCGTGCTGCCCGGCTCTGGCAGCGGCAAGAACAACCCCGCTATTAAACGGGACTCGGCTTCATTCTGGGCCTTGGTGAGGAATACCCGGCCAAGGCTGCATGGAGTCCCATTTCCTGCAATAATGAGCTCTGCTCACCAGTGCAAGAAGAGATCAGGATGGCGCGGTGGGCGCCATCACAGTGTGGCCTGGCAGACCCCGCCCAATGCACCAACTAGGGTGTCATCGAGCCCCCCCCCCCCCCCCCCTCCCAACCCACCTCATAAGGGCAGGCCACCAGGGACCCCCAGGCCTGACCCCAGCATAAGCAAGATGCCACCTGGGCTCTATCAGCCTGGCACCCTGTCAGTGCCCATGCCAGCCTGGCTGTGCCACCTTGGCATGATGGCATTGCACCAGGCTGCTATTGCCAAGGTTTCTGGGTGGTACTGCCAGGCTGACACCCTGGCAAAGACACAGTTCCAAGGTGGAATTGGGGTTGCCAGCGTACCAATCACCCAGGGACCCCTGATCCCCTTGGGAGACTTCCCCAAGTGCCCGTATGCCCGTTTGTGGAAACCAGTGCTAAACGGCGCCTGTTTGGAGTATCTGTAGCAAGGCTGCTATATCCTGGGCGCTGGGTTGATCCGACTTGGACATATTCAAGTGCGATTAATTGCTCATTTGGAGATGCAAATCTGGATCTTGAACTCAATGGGTGGGATCCAGATCACAATGCCTCACGAGATTGTGTTAGGTCTCACAACCCGTGACGAGGCCAGTAAATCTTGCAAGAGACTTCTCGTGGGACCCACCGCCCTCATCGCTTTCCGAGTCGATAGATCGCACCCCAGATTTCAATTGAATATTCATAGGAGATGGGGGAGACCATCTTCCCAGGATCATGGTTCCTTTTGCATAGCTGTAGGACACCTGGAATTTCCCTGCAGGATATGAGGATCCCTGTCCTCATCGTGGACCCCACCTACTGGGTTAGAGTGACTGGCTGCAGAAAGCAAGTATATTGGACTTGCTGTCCTCAAAGACTATTTAGACTGCTCTCTAGCCATGGTCTTTATGAGTAGCCAAATGTTTCTGTTGTCAGTGACAGATACACAAGCTAGATATGCTAAAGTTTAAAACAGAAACCGTTTGAAAGACAGGACAGGTCAATTAGCATTGATAAAGTTTTCATGATTTCATCAGTTCTGAGAAATAAAGGACAGTAAGAATGCTTACAACACCAGGTTAAAGTCCAACAGGTTTGTTTCGAATCACTAGCTTTCGGAGCACAGCTCCTTCCTCAGGTGAGGCTGTTCTCAGAAAGCTGCTGATTAGAAACAAACCTGTTGAATTTTAACCTGGTGTTGTAAAACTTCTTACTGTGCTCACCCCAGTCCAACGCCGGCATCTCCACGTCAGAGAAATAAAGGATCAGCAAACATTTTACTAAGTTTAGGAAATGAGAAAGAGTGAAAGGTAAAAAACAACAAAAACCTCCAAATCAAGAAGCAAAATGTTGCAGATGTTGGAATTCTGAAATAAAAACAGAAAATGCTCGGAGCATTTGTGAAGAGAAACAAGGATTCGTGTTTCACATCAATGACGTTATGTCAGAACCTCCATGAACTCAAATGTGTCCCTTCTGTTTCTCTCCATAGAGACTGCCTGGTATGTACTCCAGTAGGTCTGTAAACAGTTGATATAATCCTGCAGGCTTATCAAATGCTTAATGTCAAACTTTTGGTTGACATAAAAGTCTTTGCACTGAGGCAACGGAAAGTTTAGAAATAGATATGTAAATAATCAAGACGGTGAAAGAAGAGAGGCCCACGCAGTAACTGTGATTCAAAGGTAAGAGTTATTAGTCATTGTGATACCCATCCCAACCTACACACTCAGTGATTCAGTAATCTGTTGTGGATTGTATGGCCTTTCTTCGTCTACTTACTATAGATTGGTCATATGGCCATCTCTCTCCGTCTGCCCTGGGAGAGGAGCAAATCTCCTTTTAAATGTATTTTATGAATAATTAATACTCTTTATTAGTGTCACAAGTAGGCTTACATTAACACTGCAGTGAAGAGGGCAGCACGGTGGCCAAGTGGTTAGCATAACCGCCTCACGGCACTGAGGTCCCAGGTTCGATCCCGGCTCTGGGTCACTGTCCGTGTGGAGTTTGCACATTCTCCCCGTGTCTGCGTGGGTTTCGCCCCCACAACCCAAAAATGTGCAGAGTAGGTGGATTGGCCACGCTAAATTGCCCCTTAATTGGAAAAAATAATTGGGTAATTTAAATTTATAAAAAAAAACACTGCAGTGAAGTTACTGTGAAAATCCCTTAGTCGCCTCACTCTGGCGCCTGTTCAGGTACACTGAGGAATTCAGAATGTCCAATTTATCGAACAGCACGTCTTTCAGGACTTGTGGGAGGAAACCGGAGCACCCGGACGAAACCCACACAGAGACGGGGAGAATGTGCAGACTCCACACAGACAGTGACCCAAGCCGGGAATCGAACCCAGGCCCCAGGCGCTGTGAAGCAACAGCGCTAACCACACTGCTTCACATGTGTGAAAACAGTAACTTATATAGCAAAAACAACACACTCGACAACCTCACAATCCACAATTTGCACAATTTTCCCCCTTTTTACCCCCTAGGCTTCCCCCCCCCCCCCCCCCCCCCCCCCATCCCCCACAACAAACAGTTCCTCAAACATTGTCATGAACCATGTGGCATGCCCTCATCCGACCCCCTCAACTCAAATTTAATGTTTTCCAATCGGAGAAAGTTATACAGGTCCGCCAACAAAGCCACCACTCCCGGTGGCATATCCAATCTCCAATTCAGCAAGATTCATCGCCGGGCAATTAGAGAGGCGAAGGCCACAACATTGGCCCCCTTCCCCTCCATCAGCACTTCCTATACCCCAAAGATTGGCACCATTGTCCCGGCCTGACCTCCACCCCCACAATTTTAGATAACATCCCAAACACCGCTTTCCAGTACCTCTCACAGCTTGTCGCAGCCCTAGACCATATGCACATGATTCGCTGACCCACATCCACCCTCGACGGCCACGCTTTGTAAGAACCCACCCACCCTCGCCCCAGTCATATGCACCCTATGCACTACCTTGAACTGTATCAAGCTCACCCTTGTACAAGAGGAGATTGAATTCCCCCTACGCATCGCCTCACACCACAGACCTGAGTCTATTTCCCTGCCCAACTCCTCCTCCCACTTGTTTTTAATGCTCACCACTTGCGCCCCCCTGCTCCCCCAACCACCCATATATGTCCCCAATCCTACCCTCTTCCGACTCGACCAGGAGTAGCAGTTGCTCCAATTGGGTGTACCGTGGCAACCTGGGAAAAGTCTCCCCCTCCTTTCTTACAAAGTCCCGCAACTGCATATATCTGAATTCACTCCCCCTCGGCAACTCAAACCTTCCCTGCAACTCATCCAGACCCAGAAACTGCCCTAACAAATACAAGTCCCCCCTCCCTCCACTTCCCATAAACCCCATCTACCTCCGCGGGCTTAAACCTGTGGGTCTTGCACAATGGTGTCAACACAGACATCCCCTCCAACTTAAAGTGCCTCCTCAGCTTATTCCACACTCTGACCGTCAACTATACCACTGGGCTTCCCGGAGCAAATGGCAGTGGAGTCGTCGCCATGGCCGTCTCACTAGATCCCCTACAGGACTCCTCCTCCATCCTAACCCACTCCGTGCCCCCCCCCCCCCCCCCCCCCCCCCCATCACAATGGCTTCAACATGGCCTCAGGAGCAGCAATTCTGAATCTTACAGAGGGCCAGCACGGTTCTGGAGCGACCCACGCCGCTCCAGCTGCCGAACCCTGGCGGCAGATGGGCGCCGCAGGTCTGCACTTGTGCAGTACGACAAGCACGAATGCGCGCATGCACAGTGCGACCGGCGCGGTCACGCGCATGCGCGGTGGCTCCCTTCTCTTCGCCGGTCCCGGCGCAATATGGTGTAGGGCTACAGGGGCTGGCGCGGAACAAAAGAGGGCCCCAGCCCGAGAGACCGGCCCCGATCGCGGGCCAGGCCACAGCCGGAGTCGGAACCCCCCCCCCCAGCCCGCCCCCAGATGCATCCACATTGAGGTTCCAGCGGGTAACAGCGGGTGTGGACGGCGCCGGAGGGACTCGGCGTTTTTTAGTGTGGCCGCACTGCCCATCCCGGGCTGAGAAACACCAGGTGGCCCCGGAGAGCGTTCCCGACCGGCGCTGCGCCGACCGCGCCGACACCAATGGCGCTGATTCTCCACTCTCTGGAGAATGGGCGGACTGGCGTCGGGGCGGCGAGGCGTGATTCGCGCTGCTCCCGACGATTCTCCGGCCTGGTCCCGGGATGAGAGATTCCCACGCAATGGACGCGATTCTCCGAAATAGAGACCTTGGGCGCGATTCTCCGCTGCCCACGACAGGTCGGAGAATAGCGGGAGGGCCTTCCCGACATTTTTCCCGCCCTCCCGCTATTCTCCCCCCCCCCCCCCCCCCCACGGCCGCCCCACGACACGAATCGCTGCTCGCCGTTTTTTACGGCGAACAGCGATTCTCCCCAGGCCGATGGGCCGAGTTCCCAGGCCTTTACGGCCGTTTTCACGAACGCCAACACACCTGCTCTCACCGTTCGTGAAAACGGCCGCAAAGTGCCGTTCCTGACAACCATGGCACGATTGGCACGGCCGCACCACGGCCGTGCCAAGGGTGGCATGGGCCTGTGATCGGTCCGAAACCCGCGCACTCTTTGTTCCTCCGCCGCCCCGCAGGATCAGTCCGCGGGGCGGCTGAGGGGCATGACGGGGTTTGACGCATATGCGTGATGACGTCACCTGCGCATGCGCGGGTTGGAGCCGTCCAATCCGCGCATGCGCGGCTGACGTCATCGTGCGCGTCAGCCACCGTGACCCTTGGCGCGCGGGCTTAGCGGCGGTCGCTAAGCCTGCGATGCCGTACTTCGCGGGGGCCGCGCTGCTAGCCCCGACCGGGGGGGAGAATCGGGACCCGGGAGGGGGTGCGGAGGCTGCCGTGAAACACGGCCAGTTTCACGGCAGCCTTTACGACTCTCCGCATTTGCGGAGAATCGCGGCCAAAGTGTTTGCGCCGTCACGAACGCCGTCGCATTTCACGACGGCGTGAAACGGTCGCGGGCACTACGGAGTCTGGCCCCCACAAGGGGATGGCACTGGAGCGGTTCACGCCACTCCAGCTTCCCTTCCCGGTGCCAAATGGGCGCCGCGCCAACCCGCACATGCGCAATTGGGCCACGCCAACCTGCGCATGCGTGGGGGACTTCCTCAGCACGCCGGCCCCGACGCAACATGGCGTGGGGGTTCAGGGGCCAGCCATGTAATAAAATAGGGCCGGGGCTAGTGAGGCCAGCCCGCCGATCAGACAGCCCCGATCGTGGGCCAGTCGCCATCGAAGGCCCCCCCCCCCCCCCCCCCCCCGGTGAAGGAACGCTTTTCCCCGCCTCACAGGCCCCCCCCCCGACCCTGTGCGCATAGTTCCCGCTGGCAGCAACCTGGTGTGAACGGCGCCGGCGGGACTCTGCTTTTTCTGCACGGCCGCTCGGCTCATCAAGGCCGCAGAATCAGCGGCTTGGCCGCGGACAGTAATCCGCGACCGGCGCTGCGCCAAACACACTGTGCAAATAGTGCCGATTCTCCGCTCCTCGGAGAATCGCCTGCCGGCATCAGAACTGCGTCGCGGGAAACAATGGCGCAAACGGCTATTCTCCCATACGGCACGGCATGGGAGAATTGTAGCCATCTGGGATGGCCACTTCCAGAATACAAAATGGATGATCGCAATGACTGTAGGGAAATATGGACAATGTTAGGAAAGCAAGCAGGCACAGAGCCTGTATGCGTATTGAGAAAGCACCTCCCAGACGAGACTGAAACTGTAGGTCAATTAACATATTGATGGCCCATCTCCGGGAACAAGAGAAAGACATTCAAGCAACCGATACTGTTTCAGACATCCCGGCGCCAGTTCCCCAAACTGAAAGTGTAAACAAAGCCAGGCCAACGGCCACCAAAGACACGCCCAGCCATCAGGGCACACACCCCTTTATTGGTCAAGATCAATACCAGTGATCAAGATGCGGCCCAATTAAGCGGGGCCAAGTTCAAGGCCCGCCCAAAAGCGCGCGAAGCCCCTTCAGGTCTAAGAAGAAGTCCCCGAGAGAGAATCGCTCTCTTGGACTCGGCTCTCGAAGCGGAGAGACCCGTCCACCAGCAGCACCAGAGGCAAGTAAGTCCAAGGTCAACACTCGCTACCAGATGGACGACCTTAGTTGTTCTCCTGTATACCTTCGCACCAAACAGCCTCAGATCCGAACGGCCATTGATCCTCTGACTCAGTGGGCACCCGAAGTTAAGTATAGGCGTTAGCATTAGAGATAGTTTAGTTTGTGGTATTTTGTGCATGGGTAGATATTACTGTGTGTGTAAATAAATAGTATTGACTTTGAACTAACTAACTGGTGCATTGGTTCTTTGATCAGTATTCGGGTTTGAACCTTGTGGCGGTATCGAGAGATACCTGGTGACTCTAGAGCAAAACATTATTAGGATCAAGGAAGGCAACCATATTGACTGCCATATTTATAACCAGATAAATATAGCAACATTCAGAATCATGCCCAATGTGGCCCATCTCTTAAAATTCCCCTAATTTCCTCCACCAGCATTGTCAAATTCCACTTGTGCATCGTAGCCCATTCCTTCGTCACCTGAATCCCCAAAAACTGAGCCTTTTCCCAGCTACCTTAAATAGTAACACCCCCAAGTTGGGCTCCAGCACCGCCGCATTCACCGGAAGCACCTCGCTCTTCCCAAAATTTAACTTATACCCGAGAAGGCCCCAAACCAGTCGAATATTCCCGTGACCCTACCCACAGCCCCAGACGCTCTTCCAAAGCTTGCATCCTCTCTTTCTCCAACTTTGGAAAGTCCAATGCGTCCAGGAACAGTCCCATATCCACTCCCTCGCCACGCAGCCTTGTATAACCTTTCATAGTACCCCCTGAACACCTCATTAATCTTCCCCAGCTCTGACACTACCTCCCCCTTTTCTGTTTGCACAGGTCTGTAAATTTTCCCTGGATGCAGCGTGTCTCCTCAGCTGGTTGGCGAGCATACGACTCGCCTTCTCCCCATATTCGTATTAACCCTCCTCGCTCGCCTTAACTGTCCCACTGCCTGCCCCATCATCAACCGATTGAACTGCCCTTGCAACCACTTTCACTCCACCAGCAACTCTTTAGTAGGGGCCCCATGTGTCTTCTATGCACCTCGACTATCTCATCCAAATAATACCATGCTCTTTCCACCTCCTCCTGTCCTTGTGTGCCTTGAACGAAATAATCTCCCCTTGGACCACCGCCTTCAACGCATCACAGAATATGGCCGCTGACACCTCCCTGTTGTGATTGATTTCCACATACTCTCCGATTGCTGACCTCACCTTTCACAGAACCCCTTATCCGCCAAATCCGAATCTTGCCTCCATCCCGGCCCCTGCACCTGCCCCTTGTGAGCCTCACAACCAACCAATGCAGCGCATTATCGGATATCACAATTCCCGCATGCTCCACCCCCACCACCCCAACAACAGACCCCGGATTGTAGGGGGGTCTTTTCCTCCTTTTCCTCTACTCATGGTGGTCTCAGCTACCACTCTTGGATGATTTCACAGCAGAGAGAGAGAGAAAGTGAGCTACAGTTTATGCCTGACCAGTGAACCCACTTGAGTGAGCGTTTTCGAGGCGGCCGGACCCCCACAGTTCTAGACTCCGGAATTATGTTCCAGCTCTGTGATTCACCAGAATGAAGGGAGAGACAAGTGGGTGACACAAAAGGCCAGCTTTTATTTCGGAAGGAATGAAATTAACCAGACCTGTCAACATGCATATATAACAGACTACATACACATCTATGGAAGGAAGAGATTATAAAGACGCAACGGATATTTTCAGGTTTACACAATTTTACACCATTCCCAAACACCCTTCCTCAACACTTGGCTAATTGGGGATTTCTGGGTACTGTAGAATATACTCATCATTTTTGGGACTAAAAGGGCAGTACTACCTTTAAGAAAAGGTCAGGGCTGTCTTGGCTTTAGGAGACATGCACCGTGGTTGCGTGGTCAGGTAGGTATAACATTCTTTCCTGCGCAACCCAGGCCTTCAGTCTAGGGTTGTGTCCACAGATGCAGTTTCTTGTGTCTTGGATCTTTGCTGGTAAGTACTTGTTAAATGTCTTTCCTTGGTAGTTTAGGAGTAATTTTAGAGTCTTTTCAGTTGTTGGAGGTGGATTGGCCATGATAAATTGCCCTTAGTGTCAAAATTGCCCTTAGTGTTGGGTGGTGTTACTGGGTTATGGGGATAGGGTGGAGGTGTTAACCTTGGGTAGGGTGCTCTTTCCAGGAGCCGGTGCAGACTCGATGGGCTGAATGGCCTCCTTCTGCACTGTAAATTCTATGTCTAAGATTGCAGCTCAGTCAAAGTTGGCTGGTTCTAGTCGTTGGTCCTCAGGTTCGTTGATTGGTTGGTTGAGTAGGCCTGATAGGTGAGGTTTTTCCACTGCGGGTGGATGGAAACAACTTCTGGTGGTAGAGTTGCGGGTTTCTTCTTGTTGGTTGTTCCGGGGTGTTCGATCTTCAGGCCTTGTTGCTGGCTATTCTTGGTTGTGATAGGCCAGAGGAGAGTTCCTGACTGTAGTCATGAAGAAATGAACTCTGGTGTGCTCCAGTGTCCATATATTTAAATGCCATTCTCGCGGGCGCCTAAAATCCGAGTGTCCCTTTTCTTAATTAAATTTGAAAAGATGCAGCCTTTGAAATTCTGGCGGGCTTCTCCCAAAGACCAGTCGAATTGATGAGTGCTTAGAGCTGAAGGGGTGCAAAATGGTTTGGATGGGCCTCAGGAGGTGTTGATCGCTTTTCCATTGAGATGGTTTTACAGGACACATCCTGGGCCCAAACCTGTTGGATTTCGCAGACAAGTTGGAGTCTATAATGTGTACTGACTATAGATGTTGCTATGGATAGCATTGTTCTTTGGTTTCAAGCCAGGTCTAGCAGAGCCCATTTTTGCACAACTAACAGGCTAGTTTTGCCCATGACTCATTGTCCTTTGTCAGCTCAAGCAACTCCCAGATGGATTTGATAAGGCTGTTTTTCTCTTTGTCTGTCGATGCCTCGTTTGCAGCCATTTTAAGTCCATGTGTTTTGAAATGCAGAATTTTAAGTTTGTCTGTATTTCAGCCAGCTTTGTCCATGTTTCATATATTGTATTAATGTCCATAACAAGGTGGATTTACCTCAGCTTACAGGCTCACCACAAAGAAATCAATTCTCGAGTACACTTTTTACACATGTGAGAAGTGTAAACCCCCCGCCCCACTCCGGTTCTTAAACCTCCATGGGTCAACCATTCCCATCTGCTCCATAAACACTCCCAACTTCTTCACCATCCTCAACCTTCCCATTGACTCGGGGCTCAGTTCCATCACACAATTAAAATCTCCACCCAAAATCCATTGGTCCAGATCCAGGATCGCTCCCACAAACGCCTCACAAACCCCACATCCTTCCAATTTGGTGCATGCACATTGACTAGCACTACTGACGTACCCTCCAGCACCCCACTTACTATTGCATATCTTCCCCCTGGGTCCCATACTTCCTTGCCCCCCCCCCCCCCCGACAAACCCAGTTCTTTCATTCAACAAAATGGTCACTCCCCGTGACTTTGAGGGGAGGGGAGTGACGGCTACCCTATTACAAACTTATAACTCCCCAAGTACAGTAACATCAACAGACAAAAGAACAGATAACACCCTCCAACCAGAATTTCCAACTTTTACAGATACAGCTCCTCCACCTCAGATCTCCCCCAGTTTATGGTCCCTCATAAAGTCATTAGTCTCTTCTGGTGTTTCAAAATAGTACACCCGGCCTTCAAAAGTGGCCCACAGTTTCACCGGATACAATACCCAAACCGGATCTGCCTTCGGTACAGCACCTCCTTGGCCCTGTTGAATCCTGCATTCCTCTTTGCCAACCCCGCACCAATATCCTGATACATTCAGACACGGTTGTCCTCCCATTTACAGTCTTGCTTCTCCCTGGCCCATCATAGGATCTTTTCCTTCTCCATGAATTTGTGCATCCGGACAATCACTGCCCGCTCTCGGCCGCTGCCTTAAACACCTGTGGGCCCTGCCCACCCTGGAGTCATGTCCAACACTCCCTGCTCCACCAGCCTGGCCAACATCCTTGACACATAATTTGTGGCACTCGTCCTTCCACACCTTCACATCCATAGGTTCTGCCGCCTGGACCTGTTTTCCTGCTCCTCCACCTTCACCCTCAGTGGCCTACTAAGGTTCCCCAGGGCCCCATCTCCACCTCTCGTACCTTCGCCCTTTGTGCCTCAAGTCACTTCTCTACTTGGTCCATCAGTCCTCGCAGAGATGCTCTAGCTCCCTCTCTGGCCTCTGACCAGACCCTTCCATCTGTTTCCTTTGCTGTCGAAATTCATCTTTGATGAAGGCCATCAATTATTCCATCTGGGCCATTCCCAGTGGCATCAACCTTTCCCCTTCGTCATTTTCACAACTGTCGCTGCATCACAGGCCCCCTCCAGTTCCTTAGCCAGGTCTTTGACTGTTTTTTGCCAGGTCTGGTAGCCAGTAGACATACCAATCTTGGGAAGAACCTCTCCTTCTACACCTTCTGCACCACTTTCCTGCCGGAGCTACCCCACTAACGGGTATAAAGTGCCCAAACCGACGCCTTCAAACCAGAGCTGCCCTGTGTGCGACCACTCACACCATGGCAGCTACCAGAAGTCACCTGCAGGCACTTCTACGGATGTTCCAGTCACTGGGTGCTCATCAGCCCCTTTCCCCCTTTTTTTAGTATTACGATCTTCTCTGTCTCTGTCTCTCTCTCATATCTCTCTCTCTCATCTTCGTCTCATACCACTCCACTGAAACATTGTTTCTTCCCCTCCTCTTTTGCCACTGATTTAGCCATGTTAAAGATTTTGGGCGGAATTCTCCGACCCCCCCGGGGTGACGGAGAATCTCCCGGGTCCGCCGTCAATCCTGCCCCCGCCGTGGCCCGAATTCTCCGCCACCCAGGAATCGGCGGGGGTGGGAATCGCACCACGCCGGTCGGCGTGCCCCCCCACAGCGATTCTCCGGCCCGCGATGGGCCAAAGTCCCGCCGCTGACAGGCCAATCCCGCCGACGGGAATCAAAGCACGTCTGGTGCCAGCGGGATTGGCGGCGCGGGCGTGCGCCGGGGTCCTGGGGGACGGCGATTTGGCCCCGGGGGGTGCCCCCACGGTGGCCTGGCCCGCGATCGTGGCCCACCGATCGGTGGGCGGGCCTGTGCCGAGGGGGCACTCTTTTTCTTTTGCCCCGCCATGGCCTTCACCATGGCAGGGGCAGAAGAGACCCCCTCCCCTGCACATGTGCCGGTATGACATCAGCAGCCGCTGATGCACCGGCGCATGCGCAGACGTCCGCCGGCCGGCGAAGGCCTTTCGGCCCTGGCTGGCAGGGCGCCAAAGGCCGTTTGCTCCGGCCGACGGAGCGGGAGCCACTCCGGCACGGGCCCAACCCCTAAAGGTGCAGAGAATTCGGCACCTTTGGGGAGGCCCGACGCCGGAGTGGTTCACGCCACTCCGTCCCGCCGGGACCCCCTGTCCCGCTGGGTAGGGGAGAATCCCAGCCGTTAGGAGGGAAATTCTTCCTGGTGAAAAAACAGCTCCTCAGCACGGCCAGCCGGTTGGCTAAGAGCCTGAATCCATTGCTTTAACTTTGAGAGATTGCCACATCAATGGATTAAATCCTGGTGAAGCAGCACTGGCAGATATTTCTAACCATTCCAACAATATCCAGAGACACTGTCAAGTTCACTGATAAACTACATAGAACATAGAACATAGAACAGTACAGCACAGAACAGGCCCTTCGGCCCTCGATGTTGTGCCGAACAATGATCACCCTACTTAAACCCACGTAACCCGTATACCCATAACCCAACAATCCCCTCATTAACCTTACACTACGGGCAATTTAGCATGGCCAATCCACCTAACCCGTACATCTTTGGACTGTGGGAGGAAACCGGAGCACCCGGAGGAAACCCACGCACACACGGGGAGGCTCCATGTGCAGACTCCACACAGACAGTGTCCCAGCCGGGAATCGAACCTGGGACCCTGGAGCTGTGAAGCATTGATGCTAACCACCATGCTACCGTGAGGCCCCTGTGTGGCAAGCTGTGTGGCACAACCACTCCCACCTCATCATTATACTGGTGATGGTCTCTTGTTATACTGCTCTTCATTTAGACCATGATATCTTGAATAGAAACTCACAGCTTAATTCATCTTGACCTCTGAAGCACAAAGAATTGAACCCAACACCTTGAGCACAAGATTCACCTCTGTAATACTGCGTGAAAATGGATTACTCCAGTCCAAGGGGTTTGGTGCAGTTGCATAGGTTGAGAATGCTGGCACCTAGACAACTTCAACTACATTGAGAGGCAAGACTTATTTCCTTAGAACAGAGGAGGTCAAAGAGATATTTGATAGAAGTATTCAAAATTATTCAAAATTGAGAGCGAATAAAGAGAAACTGGGCTGGATTCACCGTTTTGAGACTACGTGCGGAGGATCTGTGGTGCTTTACGTCAAAATAACCGGCGCCGTCCCCTCACCGATCCTGCGATCGGTGAGGGGCTAGCAACCGCGCCGCATAAAACTCCCGGCTCTCACAATAAAAATGGCTGGAACATTTCATCGATCATAGAATTTATCGTGCAGAAGGAGACAATTCGGCGCCGGCCTTTGGAAAGAGTATCCCACTTAAGCCCACCCAGGGCAGTGTGGGGAAACAGGGCCGCCTGGGGAGAGCTGGGCTGCGTGGGGAGAGCAGGGCCGCGTGGGGAGAGCAGGACCGCATGGGGAGAGCAGGGCCGCATGGGGAGAGCAGGGCTGCGTGGGGAGAGCAGGGCTGCGTGGGGAGAGCAGGGCTGCGTGGGGAGAGCAGTACTGCATGGGGAGAGCAGGGCTGCGTGGGGAGAGCAGTACTGCATGGGGAAAGCAGGGCTGCGTGGGGAGAGCAGTACTGCATGGGGAGAGCAGTACTGCATGAGGAGAGCAGGGCCACGTGGGGAGAGCAGAGCTGCATGGGGAGAGCAGAGCTGTAGAACTAATTGAAGAACTCTGTCTAAGAGCCAGCACCGGCAGAATGGGTGGAATAGTTTGGTTGCATTGTAAGTTTCTATGATTAGGATTAAGGATATAGGAAAATGTTGGATTTGACACCTATTGATCTTTGACCTTCAAGAATCCCCAGTTCCAAGCTCATGCTACTGGTTTTCCCTACCATCCAGCCTGCCAATTTGGTCCATTGCCAGGTAGGGATTGGCTACAGAGAAACAATAATGTTTTGCTGCCATTTTGTAAGGCCTCCATTTCCAAAGCCTTCCTTACATTCATCCAGTTTCATCCGCCTGCCTTTCCCTCCCTGCAACCACACAAATTATGGGGCGATTGGTCCCTCAATTTTGAACATTTTGCTATTCCTCTTTATTTTTGATTCCAACTTCTCATTCGAAATTGGATGCAGGTGTTTGCATAGAATTTGGATCTTTGATTAACTATCTCATCCAGTTCACTAAATTGATCTTTTCCTGCTTTTGTTCCCTGGTGAAACCCCAGAACTTCCAACTTTTCTGAAGGAATGTCATGTCTAACTCAATCTTAACTGTTTCTCCCACAACAGATGCTGAGAATTTACTGCATTTTGTGTTTTTATTCATGAACTATCTTTAACTTCCCTCATTTGAAATAAGGCCCTCTGCAAACGCAGACTACAGATAATCAGCAACGCTTCTATTTCTCTTCATCGATTTATGAGGACAGCTCTTGCGCTGAGCTCCTTGTCATCCAGAATGATCTTCAGTGACTCAGTAAATCATCCCACTTATATCAAATAAAATTCTAATGGTGCAACTGTTCCATCTTCTATCGAGGCCCCTACATTGGAAATGTCTCCCACCACTGAACTCTTCTATCACAATGAAATGTCTCCTTCTTGCAAAATAATCTGTGATGGCTCACCTTCTGAAACCAGGTCTGACTTATTTTGCTTACTACTCCTGACGTTATTGGCCTGAAATGGTAACTCTGTTTCTCTCTTCACAGATGGATCTGACCTTCTGACAAATTCCAATCATTTCCGCCGAATTTTCTATTTTATTTTCCCAAAGTGTTGGCACAGCTGAGAAGGGCAGTGTGCAGCAAGCCAGCCTTCCCGCCATTTTTTCAAACACTGCCGTCAGAGTGGTGAGGAGCCGGAAAAAGCCAGCAGTCGGGAATCACGAGAGCTATGTGTCCTTTTTAAAGATCTCCCCGATCTCTGATATAAAAGAGGCGGACCCCCCCCCCCCCCCCCTCCCTCCCCCGTAGTGAATGTATTACTGCTACCATTCATCATTGTATTGCATTACAATGTATTGTATTATGTTGATGCCCTTGTGGGCTCCGCCTATGGCTCCGCCCCCTCGGGGGAGGTATATAGATCTGCAGCCTGTCGGCAGCACTCAGTACAGAGCAGTCCCAGTCAGGCACAGATCTAGCTGTTCACTAGGGGCAGCAGGGTAGCATGGTGGTTAGCATAAATGCTTCACAGCTCCAGGGTCCCAGGTTCGATTCCTGGCTGGGTCACTGTCTGTGTGGAGTCTGCACGTCCTCCCCCTGTGTGCGTGGGTTTCCTCCGGGTGCTCCGGTTTCCTCCCACAGTCCAAAGATGTGCGGGTTAGGTGGATTGGCCATGCTAAATTGCCCGTAGTGTCCTAATAAAAGTAAGGTTAAGGCGGGGGTTGGTGGGTTACGGGTATAGGGTGGATATGTGGGTTTGAGTAGGGTGATCATGGCTCGGCACAACATTGAGGGCCGAAGGGCCTGTTCTGTGCTGTACTGTTCTATGTTCTATGTTCTACTCAACGTCTCATGTGAATTGATCGTCGCATCACCCGCCCCACACATACACACATAAGGGGACCACCATATGGAGCACTCCAGAGCTGCCCCTGGCACTGCCAGAGTGCCAAGGTGCAGTGCCAGAGGCAGTGCTAGAGAACAGCCCGGCCATGTCCCTCTCTTCCCGGGGGGCAATACTTACCCATGTACCTCCGGCGAGTTACCTTGCCTGCTTCACGTTTTGTATTACCTGTTGTAAACCTCGCGGACCTGACGGGGGCATTCTAAATGCGGGGGCAGGATTGGGCAGGGAAGCCCACTAATTAAATTTAAATGCATTAAAATTAGGTTCTCTTTTTGGGCGGGAACCTCGATACACCATGAACGAGGGGCAAGGAAAATCAGAACCAGACCTCGCCAGTGAAAATCGTGTTTTCTGATTCTTGCACATTTTGCGGCCATGTCGCTATTCACATTCGCAGCAGACGCTGGCACAAATGTGCGGCCCTTGCGTTTGATTCCAGCATTTTGCTCCTGATTTCTGATCTTTATTATCCACAATATTTTGCTTTTATATAATTTGACTAATCTGACATTTTTGTAGCCCTGAATTTGCATGGACCCATTGGGTGACTGGAACCTCACAACATTGGCACCAGAAGTGTTCGATCTACAGTTTGCAGTGATGAAAATGGACAGACAAATGCTGAGTATAAAAGTGATGAGAACTAGCCTTGTTTCAATCTAAAATGGTGTTAAATTGAGCCTGTCTCAATTTCATGTATTTTTACAGCTCACCCTCCCACCCAACTTGGCATCATCTGCAAATTTGGAGATTTGACATTTTGTTCCCTCATCTAAATCATTAATATATATTGTGAATAACTGGGGTCCCAGCACCAATCCCTGCGGTACCCCACTAGTCACTGCCTGTCAATTTGAAAAAGACACGTTAATTCCTATTCTTTGTTTCCTGTCTGCCAACCAGTTTTCTATCCATCTCAATACACTACCCCCAATCCTATGTGCTTTAATTTTACAGGCTAATCTTTTATGCGGCACTTCGTCAAAAGCCTTCTGAAAGTCCAAATATACCACATCCAATGGCTCCCCCTCATCAACTCTACGAGTTACATCCTCAAGGAATTCCAGTATATTTGTCAAGCATGATTTCCCCTTCATATATCCATGCTGACTCTGTCCAATCCTGCCACTGTTTTCTAAGTGCTCTGCTATGAAAGGGAGCCTGTTATTGAACAATGCCGTCTGCTAAAGCCTGGCCTGCAGAGAACTTCCAATACATTGATGGTCTTTTCCAGTGTGTCTTAGTGCTGCTGTGCAGTATATGCTTCCAGGACTCTGGGTAAGGGAATAGGTATGGACAATAATGAGTTGATGAATGTCTTCCCCAATTATTTCCATGAATCTTATCCAAAATATCTGTGTGTCATCTTCCAATTGCAAGTTACCCTCCGGATGCTCACTGATTTTCTGTAATTGTGAGAAGCCTCTTCCTGGATGTGCACACAAGACATCCAGATGTTTACAATTAGCAGATCACCCAGCCAGCTGACAGTGCTTCTTGGGTGTGTAGATTGCAAAATGCTTAATCCGTACGTTCTTGTGGTGATAGGTTCACAGTCCATAATGTTAGGTTTCGTAGCTAAAGCCTGAGAAAAACTATATGCCCGTTAGTCTTTCAGAAACTATGCAGTGAGTAGAACAGTGGAAAGATTGACTGACGCTATATTTTCAATGTCACCCGCTTGATGATGCTGCAGTTTCCAGTTCTTGTTGCTGTCCTGCACATGAGTGAGGATGAGGCAGATTTTCAACTTGTCCCCAAGCCTCTACCACCGTTCCCTTCCCCCCCCCCCCCAAAATATACTGACATAGTATCTGTTATTAAAGAAAATAATAATGCAGATGCTGTAAATTTAAATTAAAAACTGAATGGCAATTAATGCCCGCTTACAGGCCTCATTCTGTGGCGATTTAACCTTCCCCCATTGGCCTCTCAAACCGCAATCCCCCAGCCTCGTCACTGGGGACTGTCAGCTTGGGCAAGACTTCAAAACATACCTGCTTAATTACAATATCCAATCAATGCAGACACGTACATGCTGTCTCCTAATATTTAACACTGGCCCCCCATAATCAAGAGCGTCGTTATCATTGACCTCCCTTGTCCAAGTATAATGGCCTTCCCAAGGTAAAAGTGCACACTGCAATAACAATTCTATATGATTATGTCTTTCCTCCAGACATCCTGACACTAATACAAATGGCGAAAAGACCCCACATTGCTCATTGCCATCTTTGATAATGACCATCTATTGTTTGTCTTTTTTCTGGGCGGCCCCCATCACCAGCAGGCTGTGTCCTTGGGAGTATAATTCTTGCAGCTCGTAACTTCAACTAAAAGCCGATGTGATAGCCAAATAGAACTAGAGTTTTAAAACTAATTCTGATATAATGTCTAAAACTACACCCTTTTAGTTACAATAAACTGTCCTGTTAAATGTTAAATTGCTCTCATCAGACTTCTTTATACCTTCTCTAAAACATCTTGACTCCCGCCAAACCCTTTCAGTTTTCTAATTAACAACAGATGCTGACAAGCCTTTTTAAAGATAAAGTTGCACTTTCTGTGCAACTCCAGCTTCTGGTGACAAACTTTTGGGGCAGCCGAAATGGAGGATGATGCTCCCCAATCCTCATGGTTGACCGTGTCAAAGGCTTTTGTGTGGTGAAAGAAGGCCATGTAGTTGCTGCACAGTGAAGATCATGTCTGCTGTGTCTCTTAGTGGGTGGAATTCACATTGCGATTCTGGGAGGCGCTCTTCAGCCACAGGCAGAAGGCGATTAAGGAGGATTCTTGCAATGACCTTCCCTGTGGCCGACAGCAGTGACATTTCTCTGTATTTGCTGCAGTCGGATTTGTCACCTTCCTTGAAGATGGGCCCCATTAAGGCAACTCTGAGATCCCTGGCATGTTCTTCTCCTTCCAGATAAGGGAAATTAGATAATTTGTTCATGCCATTAGTGTTTCTCCGCCATAATTTGTCATAATATCCACACATGTATATAATGAGATGCAGACAGGCAGTGATTGACACACAGGATGACCAATGAACACACAACACAGAACAACCAATCACCAGACAGGACACCACCACTATAAAGCCCACAGGGCATTAAGACTCTCCCTCTCTCAGGACCCAGCTACTGAGACAGTCAGAGGGCACAAGCCAGTCAGCACTATTACCATGCGGTAGCTAGCAAGTCTGGTCAAGCCAGTAAGAGGTCATCAGTTGGATTAGTAGAGTGTCAACCCACAGCTGAACATGTACAGCAGTCCACTAGTTAAATAAAACAGTGTTGGATTATCTCCTGTATCAGACGTCGGTTTCTAGCTTCACTGCATCCAGTTGCAGTCAACGTCGAACCAACCTGCCTAACACATCATGGTAGCAGAGTTATATTAATCCTGCAGAACCTACCTTGAGTGAATCTGCAACGACCAGCAAGCGGCCATCCAGCGAAATGGAAAACATCCAGCCTCCTCCGCAGCTCCGCATCTCCGGCAACCTCGCCGCCAATTGGAAAATCTTCAAACAAAAGTTCCTCCTGTATATCGAGGCCACCGACCTTGAGGCAGCATCTGTGCCAGGAAGATCGCACTATTCCAGTCAACTCTGGGGGATCATGCCATCCATATCTACAACTCTCTTACGTTTGCCGATGGCGAAGACGAGATGAAGTTCAAGACAGTTCTGCTAAAATTCGACAGCCACTGCAATATTGAGGTGAATGAGAGCTTTGAACGGTACATCTTCCAACAGAGGCTTCAGGGTAAGGATGAACCTTTTCAGTCCTTCCTGTCCCATGTCCGCATCCTGGCGCAGTCATGTAATTATGGCTCGACGGCTGATTCCATGATCCGGGATCAGGTCGTTTTCGGGGTCCACTCCGACTCCATGCGGCAGCAGCTCCTCAAAATCAAACAGTTGACCCTCTCCATCGCTATCGAGACGTGCGTTGTCCATGAGCATGCCAAGAATCGTTACTCCCACATCTGGGCGGCAGAAACTGCAAAACTGACCTCCCACGGGGCAGAACGGGTATAGGCCATTGCAAAAATGCAAGGCCTGAGCATCGAGGAGAGTGGCTGTTTTGCGCACTTTTCCCGGGTCCCTACGCATGCGCACCACGACCGGGTGGATGACGAGGCCGAAAACCCTAATGCACAGGTGCGTACGTCGGCCGACCACACTGCGCACGGAACGCACTGACGTCAGCGTCATGACGTGTCCGAATTGTGGCTCCACCCATTTAAAGCGGCAATGTCCAGCCAAAGGACGCCGATGTCTACAGTGTGGGAAGCCTGGCCATTACGCAGCCTTCTGCAGGTCCGCTCCACCAATTATCAGCCAGCGATCCCATATATGACACAGAAGTGTCCGCTCGGTACAACAAGACATGCAGGATTCTGATCCCGGCAGCCCAACGGACCCCGATGCTGACTGCCTCAAGTCTCCTTATCGGGTGGGTATCATAACCACACACGAGCTGGTCTCCATTGAGCCTGCGAACCGCCTTTCGATCCTCAGTGTGGATCCCGACGTCGAGTGGTGTGCTGTCCTCACAGTCAACCAGGCTCGCATCCGATTTAAACTGGACACCGGCGTGTCTGCGAACCTCATATCACAGTCAGATCTCGACAGCATTCGTGACCAACCCAGCACTCTTCCACCAGTCTGCCAACTCCTTGACTACAATGGCAATGCCATAGCTGCCAGTGGATCTTGTCAGCTAGAGGTATCTCACAAGGCAATCAAGGCAACATTACAATTCAAGATCGTTTAGCCTGACATGGCGTCCCTGCTCGGTGCTCACGCCTGCAAGCTCCTGAATCTGGTCCAGCGAGTCCACACCATGTCCTCGACACCGGCGACTGCCTCGCCCGATGTGAACCTCCATGCCGAGATTGACGACATTCTCACACAATACCACAACGTGTTTGATGGAATGGCCACGCTCCCATATCGCTACAAAATATTGCTCGAGCCGAACGCCACCCCAGTGATCCATGCACAACACCGGTGCCAGCTCCTCTCAAGGATCGTCTGAAAAAGAAGCTACAAGACCTCCAAGACCACGGCATCATCTCGAAGGTCACGGAACCAACAGACTGGGTCAGCTCCATGGTCTGCGTAACAAAAGCCCTCTGGTGAACTCCGCATTTGCATTGATCCCAAAGACCTGAACTGCAACATCATGCGGGAGCACTACCCGATCCCGAAGCGTGAAGAGTTAACCAGTGAGATGGCTCATGCCAAATTCTTTACCAGGCTGGACGCCTCCCGGGGTTTCTGCCAAATACAGCGTCCAGTTGGAAACTATGCATGTTTAACACTCCGTTCGGCCGCTATTGCTGCAACCGCATGCCCTTCGGTATCATATCAGTTTCCAAAGTATTTCATCACATCATGGAGCAAATGATGGAGGGCATCGAGGGGGCGCGAGTCTATGTGGAAGACATGATCATCTGGTCCACAACGCCCGAGGATCACATTGCCCGCCTCAAACAGGTCCTCCAGCGGATTCATGAAAATGGCCTCCAGCTCAACGGTCATTTGGTCAATCCGCTATCAAGTTTCTGGGTGACAACATTTCACAGCAGGGTGTGAAACCTGATGCCGACAAGGTGCTGGCGATCAATGCCATGAAGACCCCGGAGGACAAGAAGGCGGTCCTCCACTTCCTCGGGATGGTAGATTTTCTCGGGAAATTCATTCCCAATTTGGCAGTCCACACCACGGCCCTCCGGCATCTTGTAAAGAAGTCAACAGTGTTCCAGTGGCTGCCCGCACATGAAAAGGAGTGGCTCAGGCTAAAGGCGAAGCTCACCACAGCCCCAGTACTGGCGTTCTTTGACCCAACCAGGGACACCAAGATATCTACTGATGCAAGCCAGGACAACATTGGGGCGGTGCTCCTCCAGCGAGACGACTCCTCGTCCTGGGCTCCAGTGGCATATGCCTCCAGGGCCATGACGCCGACCGAGCAACGGTATGCCCAGATCGAAAAGGAGTGCTTGGGTCTCCTGACAGGAATACTCAAGTTTCATGACTACATATACGGCCTGCTGAAGTTCACGGTGGAAACAGACCATAGGCCTTTAGTCCACATAATCCAGAAGGATTTAAATGACATGACAGATCAGCTACAGCAAATTCTTCTTCGTCTCCGCCGATATGACTTCAAACTCGTCTACACACCGGGTAAGGAGCTGATCATCGCGGATGCCCTATCCCGATCCGTCACCACGCCGTGTGAACAGGGCGACTTCATCTGCCACATAGAGGCACAGGTGCAGTTGTGTGCCAGCAACCTCCCAGCCACTGATGAACGAGTGGTCCAAATATGTGAAGAAACTGCCAAAGATCCTCTACTGCAGCGCGTGATGCAACACTTCGCCCATGGCTGGCAAAAGGGACAATGTCCCCAGTTCTTTAATGTTAAGGACGAGTTAACGGTTATTGAGGGAATCCTTCTTAAACTTGATAGGATCGTCATTCCTCAAGGCATGCGAGCTGTGGTGCTCGGACAGATCTATGAGGGTCACCTTGGGGTCGAAAAATGTCGATGCAGAGCTCGGGAGGCAGTTTATTGGCCGGGCATCAACCAGGACATTGCTAACACGGTCCTCAACTGCCCAACCTGCCAGAAGCTTCAACCGGCTCAGCCCAAGGAAACACTGCAACAGCACGAGATTGTGACCTCTCCGTGGTCTAAAGTGGGGGTAGATCTCTTTCAGGCTAATGGGCGTGACTACGTGCTCTTGGTCGACTACTTCTCCAGTAAACCCGGAAGTGGTGAAATTGTCGGACCTCACGTCCAGGTCAGTCATCAAAGCCTGCAAAGAGTCATTTGCCAGGCACGGGATACCACTCACAGTAATAAGTGACAACGGTCCATGTTTCTACAGCCAGGATTGGTCCGACTTTGCACGATCCTACAACTTCAGTCACATCACCTCCAGCCCACATTACCCGCAATCAAACGGGAAGACCGAGAAAGGGGTCCATATTGTCAAGCGGTTGTTGTGCAAGGCTGCAGACTCAGCCTCCGATTTCAGCTTGGCGCTATTGGCATACAGGGAAACCCCTCTGTCGCCTGGTTTGTCTCCTGCGCAGATGCTCATGAGCCACAACCTGAGGACGACTGTTCCAGCCATCCATGTTCCAGACCTTGACCACCTCACGGTGCTGCAGAAAGTGCGTCGGTCCAGGGACCAGCAGAAGATGAGGTATGATGCTCATGCCACGGATCTGCCTGCGCTGGCTCCAGCAGATGTTGTTCATGTCCAGTTGCCTGAGGGAGGTTGGTTGGCCCCAGCTGTTGTTGTCAGAAAGGCCGCCCAAGGTCTTTCATTGTTCAAATGGCTGACGGCTCCATTCTCCGGTGCAACAGGAGGGCGCTGCGGAGAGTTCCCCGCCCACTGCCTAACCGCATTGCTCCGCCGGCTATCATGCCTCCTCCGGACGTCTCGTGCCATGAGGCCACCAATTTGCCAGCGATCCCACCTGTCCACAACACCATTGCAATGGCAGCAATCCCGCCTGTCCAAGTGCCGGCGTCTCCTGCTCCACCTCAGCGGCGATCGACAAGGATTCGTCGCCCGCCTCAAAGACTGAATCTACAGACTTAATTTTTGTAAATTTTGTTCAGTTTGTTCTGTATCTGCAAGATAGATACCTTCCCATGTACATATATTCGTTAACTCACCACTTATACACAGTCAGGCATGTATATACCTCCACGTTCCAAAACTTATTTTTAAAAAAAAGGGGAGATGTCATAATATCCACTCATGTATATAATGAGATGCAGAGAAACAGTGATTGACACATAGGATGACCAATGAACACACAACACAGAGCACCCAATCACCAGACAGGACACCACCACTATAAAGCCCACAGGGCATTAAGACTCTCCCTGACCCAGCTACTGAGACAGTCAGAGTGCACAAGTTAGTGAGCACTATTACCATGCGGTAGCTAGTAAGTCTGGTCAAGCCAGTAAGAGGTCATCAGTTGGATTAGTAGAGTGTCAACCCACAGCTGAACATGTACAGCAGTTCATAGTTAAATAAATCAGTGTTGGATCATCTCCTGTATCACACGTCTGTTTCTAGCTCACTGCATCCAGTTGCAGTCAACGTCGAACCAACCTGCCTAACACATCATGATTCAGTGTTTCGGCAGGGATTCCATCTCCTCCTGATGTATTGTTGTTCTCTAGCTGTCAGATGGCCTTTTTTACCTCTTGCTGGGTTGGGGTTGTGCAGAGATAGTAAGGGTATGATGCTGTGGGATGAAGCTAAGGACATTCATGGTGAAACCAGGGTCTCTGTTAAGGAAATCTTCAAAGTGCTCTTTCCATGGACACTGACTGTCTCTCAGTTCTTGCTGAGCACCTCTCTGTTCTTGGTCAGCAGTGGGGTGGATGCTTGAGCCATAGGTAGTTATTTACTGCACTAAAAAAAAACCTGGCGCATCTTGGTTATCGGCTAACTGCTGGATCTCCTGTCCTTTCTCCATCCACCATCAGTTCTTTAGGTCGTGAGTTTTGTGCTGGAATTCAGCCTCCATCTGCTTTCTTGCTCTCGAGTGCTGTGTAGTACCACATGATAAGTCCAGCAGTGCAGTTTAGGCAGGCTGAAGAAGATCGAGTCCAGGTCCAGAAGCTGAGAATAAAATGCTGCAGCTGTTTCTGTTACTCGAAGATAATGGGCGGGGACTTCCGGTGGCGGCAATGAGGAGCTAAGCCGCACATTCGGCAGCTCCCTCTGAGAACGGACTTTGGGGCTCTTTTCAGGGCCCCCAACGGAGCTGTAGCGGCAAATCCCGACGGGGTAAGAGGTCAGGAGTCGACCCCAATGGTCCTATGGTCCGGACCAGGAGTGGGGTAAGGAAAAAACCGGAGAAAGCACCCCTGAAAAAACGGGGGAAGAAAGACAAAATGGCGGCCGGCGAAGGCCTTGAGGAGTGAGAAGTGGGCCCAGGAGCAGCAGGCGATTCTGCTGCGCTGCTTCCAGGAGCTTAAGTTGGAGCTGCTGGAGTCGCTGAAGGTAACCAACAGGGAACTGATGGAGACCCAGACAGCCCAGGGGGCTGCGATCCGGGAGCTGCAGCAGCAGGCCTCCGAAAGGGAGGATGAGGTTGTGGCCATGGCGGGGAAGGTGGAGATGCACGAAGCGCTCCATAAAAGATGGCAGGAGAGGTTCGAGGAGCTGGACAACCGGTCGAGGAGGAAGAATTTGCGGATCCTGGGCCTCACGGAGGGGCTGGAGGGGTCGGACCTAGCGGCCTATGTGGTGACTATGTTAAACTCGCTGATGGGGGCTGGGTCCTTCCAGGGGCCCCTGGAGTTAGAGGCGGCCCACAGAATTCTGGCTAGGAGGCCCAAGCCGAACGAGCCGCCGCGGGCGGTGTTGGTGAGGTTTCATCGGTTCGTGGATCATGAGTATGTGCTCCGGTGGGCCAAGAAGGAGCGGAGCAGCAAGTGGGAGAACACAGAGGTGCGGATCTTCCAGGACTGGAGTGCGGAGGTGGCGAGGCAGAGGACCGGGTTTAACCGGACGAAGGCGGTGCTCCATAGACGGAGTGTGAAGTTCGGCATGTTGCAGCCGGCGCGTCTGTGGGTCACCTATAAGGATCGGCACCATTATTTTGAGTCCCCGCAGGATGCGCGGGCCTTTGTGCAAGCCGAGAAATTGGACTCAAACTGAGGGTCTAGGATGGGGGATGCTGTATAATACTGTATTTGTATTTGCTTGGTTTAGTGTAAGATGTGGGTTGGCCTTAGGGTGGGTGGGGTGATGTCTTTTCTATATGGGTTTTCATGCAGGGGTCGGGTGGACGGGTCCGGGCAGAGGGGTAAACGGGGAGTTTGGGGAGCTGGTGGGGGGGACTGACAATGGGAGTAGCCCTGGAGGAGGCGGGGCCGGGCAGGGCGAAAGCGCGGGCTTTCTGCGGGTTTCCCACGCTGGGAGATGGTGGGGGCGGGGTCGGGGCTGAGAAGCGCGGGTCGTTGCTGGCTGTTTTCTTCTCCCGCGCAAGAGCGTGGGGGGGGGGGGGGGGGGGGGACCAGTTGACGGGCACAATGGAGATGGGGCAGTCCCACGTGGGGAGGAGTCAAAGGTAGGGCGGGAGTCGCTGGGGTCAGCAGAAGTTAGCTGGCTCACGGGAGTGCTATGGAGGGAGGGGCGCGGCTAGGAGGGGTCCTAGCCTTGGGGGGGGGGGGGGGGGGGGGTACCAGGTTGCTGCTGAAACGGTCAGGAAGGAGATGGAGGACGCAGGGGGTGCTGGAGGGGGGAGTTGCCGCCGTGGGAAACTGGCAGAGCGGGTGACGCTGGCCGGGGGTGAGCAAGGGATGGGGTATGGCTAATCGGCAAGGGAGAGGGGCAGGGAGCCCTCGGATCCGGCTGATAACCTGGAATGTGAGGGGGCTGAATGGGCCGGTCAAACGGGCCCGGGTATTTGCGCACCTGAAGGAGCTGAAGGCAGATGTGGCCATGCTCCAGGAGACACACCTGAGAGTGGTGGACCAGGTTCGGCTGAGGAAGGGATGGGTGGGCCAAGTACTTCACTCAGGGCTGGATAGGAAGAGTAAGGGGGTGGCGATCCTGGTGGGGAAGAAGGTGTCGTTTGAGGTGTTAAATGTGGTGGCTGACAGTGGCGGGAGATATGTGATGGTGAGTGGCAAGCTGCAGGGGGAGCGGGTGGTGTTGGTGAATGTTTATGCCCCAAATTGGGACGATGCGGGGTTTATGCGGCGTATGTTGGGCCGCATCCCGGACCTGGAGGTGGGGGGCCTGATCATGGGGGGGGACTTCAACACAGTACTGGATCCCCCATTGGATCGATCCAAGTCCCGGACGGGTAGGAGGCCGGCGGCGGCTAAGGTGCTGAGGGGATTCATGGACCAGATGGGGTGGGGTGGACCCCTGGAGGTTTGCGAGGCCAAGGGCCAGGGAATACTCGTTTTTCTCCCACGTACATAAGGCCTACTCGAGGATTGATTTTTTTTGTCCTGAGCAGGGGGTTGGTGTCGAGGGTGGAGGATGTGGAATTCTCCGCCATTGCCATTTCAGATCATGCCCCGCACTGGGTGGACCTCGGGCTGGGGGAAGAGAGGGACCAACGTCCGCTCTGGCGCTTGGAGGTGGGTTTGCTGGCAGATGAGGAGGTGGCCGAGAGGGTTCGGGGGTGCATCGAGAGATACCTCGAGGCCAACGATAACGGGGAGGTTCGGGTGGGGACGGTCTGGGAGGCATTGAAGGTGGTGATGAGGGGGGAACTGATCTCCATCCGAACCCATAGGGAGAGGGGGGAGCAGAGGGAAAGGGAAAGACTGATAGGGGAGATGGTGCGGGTGGATAGGAAATATGCGGAGGCCCCAGAGGAGGGATTGCTGGCGGAGAGGCGTAGCCTTCAGGCCAGATTCGACCTATTGACTACCAGAAAGGAGGAAGCTCAGTGGAGGAAAGCACGGGGTGGTGTATGAATACGGGGAGAAGGCGAGCAGGATGCTGGCGCACCAGCTCCGGAAGCGAGATGCAGCCAGGGAGATTGGGGGAGTGACGGATAGGGCTGGGAAGGTGGTGCGGAGGGGAGTAGATGTTAATGGGGTCTTCAGTGACTTCTATGGGGAACTGTACCGGTCGGAGCCCCCGGTGGAGGGGGGTGGAATGGGGCGCTTCTTGGACAAGCTGCGATTCCCGAGGGTGGAGGAGGAGCAGATGGAGGGACTGGGGGCGCCGATTGAGCTGGAGGAGGTGGTCAAAGGGATAGGGAGCATGCAGTCGGGGAAGGCGCCGGGGCCGGACGGGATTCCGGCGGAATTTTATAAAAGGTATTTGGACCTGTTGGGCCCCCTGTTGGTCCGGACCTTTAACGAGGCAAGTGAGGGGGGGGCTTTGCCCCCAACTATGTCACGGGCGCTGATTTCCTTGATTCTGAAGCGGGACAAGGACCCTCTGCAGTGCGGATCATATAGGCCGATTTCGCTGCTGAACGCCGACGCTAAGCTGCTGGCTAAGATCCTGGCCACTAGAATAGAGGATTGCATGCCCGGGGTCATCCATGAGAAGATAATGGGCGGAATTCTCCGACCCCCCGCAGGGTCGGGGAATCGCCCGGGGCCTTCGGAAATCCCGCATCCCGCCCCCGCCGTGGCTGGAATTCTCCGCCACCCGGGAATCAGCGGGGGCGGGTATTGTGCCCCGCCGGTCGGCGGGCCCCCCACGGCGATTCTCCGGCCCGCGATGGGCCAAAGACCCACCACTGTCAGGCCTCTCCCGCCAACGGGAATCAGAGCACCTCTGGTGCCGGTGGAAGCAGGCGGCGCGAGCGGGCACTGGGGTCCTGGGGGGTGGCGCGGGGCGATCGGACCCGGGGAGTGCCCCCACGGTGGCCTGGCCCACGATCGGGGCCCACCGATCGGCGGGCAGGCCTGAGACGCGGGTGCACTCTTTTTCTTCCACCGGCGCCACGGCCTCCACCATGGCGGAGGTGGAAGGGACCCTCCCCTACCGTGCATGCGCCGGTGGTGACGTCAGCGGCCGCTGGTGCTCTGGCGCATGCACGGACTCACGCCGACTGGCGAAGGCCTTTCGGCCAGCCCTGACGGCGGTCGGCAGGGCACCAGAGGCCATTGGCACCAGTCGGCGGAGCGGGAGCCACTCCGGCGTGGGCCTAGCCCCTAAAGGTGTGGAGAATTCCGCACCTTTGGGGAGGCCCGACGCCGGAGTGGTTCTCGCCACTCCGGTATGCCGGGACCCCCTGCCCCGCCAGGTAGGAGAGAATCCCGGCCAATATTAGTGGATCTATGCTATCTGGACCAAATTCAGCTTATTCTGCAGATAGGTGAAGGCTGTGCCCGTGGTACTTAGGTTGGCTGTGCGCTGCTGTTGGCTGGAGATCAGAATACATGCTAGAAGGAGTTGAAATTCCTTCTGAGGAAGCCAGAGTTTTGATGGATTTTGTGACTGAGATTGATGTTATATATGCTGTGTGGACTGCCGAGTCAAATTGTAAGATGTGTCTTAATTATATTCAACATTTAATGTGTAATTTATGGTTTATAATTAACAACAAGTTTCCTGTTAATTCATATTTAATGTTTGCTGAAACCAGGTATTAGAGTATAGGACGTTATCTAAGATCATATTTAATGTTTACTTTGTTTGATTCTTGTATAATAAAAATTCTTCTGTTTTAAACTGGAATTTTGTGGCTTCATTCTTTTAGTAAATAGCTGGGAGTTTGGATCTCATTTTTTAATAGAAAAGTTATTGGTCTCTACTGAGCTTGTAACACTCTCCAGAGATGTTGCCAAAGGTGTAATAGAACCTGGCCAACATTTAATTCCATCGGGATTAAGTGAAAATGATCCACATTATTGGTAAATGCCTTGTTGTATCTCAGCTGAATCAGTGGAGAAAGGAAATCACTGTACACCTTACCAGCCAGGAAATGATGAATTGTGACATGAGAGCATTGGTGAGAAGAAGTGAAAATCACATTTGAATAACAGGTAAATAGAGTAAGCTGCACATTTGCCTCCCGTTTAGTCATGATGTTTTATCCTTCACTTTCCAAAACAAGCACACCCCAAATATTTGCTGCCACTTCAGTAGTAGTCTCAGGCTGCAGGAAGGAATATCTGAGGAGGTTAGAACATTTAGGAGGCTATTTTATTCTATCATATCTTTTTTTAGAACATTACAGCGCAGTACAGGCCCTTCAGCCCTCGATGTTGCGCCGACCTAAAGATAGAGTAATTTTACCTGCATTTAAATCTCTTTAGCACTAAAGTCTTTGCTGTCCAATCACAGCATAAGTCTTCATTTGCTGCTGTATGATGGCAGAAGACTCTCCAATTCATTCCTTTGTATCTTGATATTAAGTTGTGCAAGGATTGCTGTCTATTGTCATATTATTTTGTTCATTTTGTTAGATTTCTCGGTTGTCCTGTATATATTATTCCCAAGAATAATGGGCTACGGAGATAGGGTTGGCAACGTTGACTGGACATTTTCCTGGAAATTGGATCATATGGCACCTTATCATGTGACACTAGATCACAAAACATCTGTCCACGTTTTACAAATGATATATTTGTTGAGTTCCTTCATCACCAAAATGAAATGTCAATCCTTTTGTGTTGTAGAAACCAAATATTTTAGTGAGATGAATTACAATATATATAAATCAAGGAGCATAAAAGAATATAAAGATTTAAGGATAAGCAATATTTCAATAATTTCTTTTTTGTTTTTTATTGAGTTTTCATATTTTATATTGAACAAATTACAAATTATTAGAGAGAGAAAAAAACACGCAAAAATTAACATGTATATTTACAGGTAAGCATCTTCGTAATAACAACTGTGGCCGCCCCCTTTAGCCGGCATACATATTTTACATTCCCCAATATGGCCGAGGCACATGTTTATAGGCATTTATTTACAGTTTGGTTTTGGGCCTTAGCTAGCCATCAAACCCCCATAACGAACCCGTAGCCCCCCCCCGGCTACCTTCCCCCGATTCCCGTCCATTTTTCCCTGATTCTTGGCCACCCGACTATTCTTCCTCTTGTACGTTGGCCACAAACAGGTCCCGGAACAATTGCATGAATGGCTCCCACATTCTGTGGAAGCCGTCGTCCGACCCTCGGATGGTGAATTTGATTTTCTCCATTTGGAGAGATTCCGAGAGGTCGGACAGCCAGTCTGCAGCTCTGGGCGGTGCTGCTGACCGCCAGCCAAACAGGATTCTACGGCGGGCGATCAGGGAGGCAAAGGCAAGGGCGTCCGCCCTCCTCCCCAGGAATAGATCTGGCTGGTCTGAAACCCCGAAGACCGCCACTATCGGGCATGGCTCCACCCTCACCCCCACCACTTTGGACATAGCCTCGAAGAAGGCTGAATATTTCAATAATAACTACTTATTAGTTATTGGCGGAATTTAGTTCCCATCCCTTGTAAAAAGTTCTTCTCACACTTTGGTGGTAATCCCTGTACCTACCACGGTAGGCTATTGCAGAAAATACAGAGGCATGGGATTCAGGGTGATTTAGCAGTTTGGATCAGAAATTGGCTAGCTGACAGAAGACAAAGAGTGGTGGTTGATGGGAAATGCTCTGACTGGTGTCCAGTTACTAGTGGTGTGCCACAAGGATCTGTTTTGGGACCGTTGCTGTTTGCCATTTTTATAAATGACCTGGAGGAGGGCGTAGAAGGATGGGTGAGTAAATTTGCAGATGACACTAAAGTCGGTGGAGTTGTGGACAGTGCAGAAGGATCTTACAAGTTACAGAGGGACATAGATAAGCTGCAGAGCTGGGCTGACAGGTGGCAAATGGAGTTTAATGCAGAAAAGTGTGAGGTGATTCATTTTGTAAGGAATAACAGAAAGGCAGAGTACTGGGCTAACGGTAAGATTCTTGGTAGTGTGGACGAGCAGAGAGATCTCAGTGTCCATGTCCATAGATCCCTGAAAGTTGCCACCCAGGTTGAGAGGGTTGTTAAGAAGGCGTACGGTATGTTAGCTTTTATTGGTAGAGGAATTGAGTTTCGGAGCCATGAGGTCATGTTGCAGTTGTACAAAACTCTGGTGCGGCCGCATTTGGAGTATTGTGTGCAGTTCTGGTCACCACATTATAGGAAGGATGTGGAAGCATTGGAAAGGGTACAGAGGAGATTTACAAGAATGTTGCCTGGTATGGTGGGAAGATCATATGAGGAAAGGCTGAAGGACTTGAGGCTGTTTTCGTTAGAGAGAAGGTTAAGAGGGGACTTACCGTAATTGAGGTATACAAGATGATCAGAGGATTAGATAGGGTGGACATCGAGAGCCTTTTTCCTCAGATGGTGATGTCCAGCACGAGGGGACATAGCTTTAAATTGAGGGGAGATAGATAAAGGACAGATGTCAGAGGTAGGTTCTTTACTCAGAGAGTAGTAAGGGCGTGGAATGCCCTGCCTGTAACAGTAGTGGACTCGCCAACACTAAACGCATTCAAATGGTCATTGGATAGGCATATGGACGATAAGGGAATAGTGTAGAGGGACTTTAGAAGGGTTTCACAGGACGGTGCAACATCATGGGCCGAAGGGCCTGTACTGCGCTGTAATGTTCTATGTTCTATGTTCTATGTTCTTTGCATTTGGATAGTGATTTAATTCCATGAACTCTTGCAGCTACTGCCATGATAACACAGCCAAATATGTTGCCAGCTATTCTTACCAATCCTTACAATATGCTCAGAAGCAGTCTATTGGCTCAGTGTGGACTTCCCCACCCTCTGATTCAAAAGATCTGGGTTCAGGTCCCACTCCAGGATTTGTTGGCCTTGGAAGTAGATATTCCTGGTTAGCCAAGCTTGATGCGGGGTGGCACCCCTCAAGCTACACCCACTTGTTTCTCTCTAAAATAAAAAGATGCCCACAGTCCTTGGAGGGCTATGGTTAATTACAAACTGACAATGTGCTCATCACGTGCGATCACCTACACTAAAATTTCAGGCTTCTGTTGGATTATGAGCCAAGGAATGGCTGAGGTAATGCCTCCTCAGAGACACAGAAAAGTTTAAAAGTGCAACTTTGTATTTCTTGCTGGAATGGACCTTGAACACCAACAGACTTTTTTTCTATTGATCATCTATGAGGCAAAAAAAGCTCTTCAAATATCTTAATGCTGGTAAATGAACAAAGCTCCGTGACGGATACTTTCAGGAACCTCTTTCATCGAAGAGATATATATATTGCAATCAAGTTGCCTTATCTTTTTCTCGCTAACAGAGCTTGAGAGTAATCTTTTTTGTGACTAATACTCATCTATCCCTTTATAAAGAACAAAGAACAATACAGCACAGGAACAGGCCATTCGGCCCTCCAAACCTGTGCCGATCACGTGCCCTATCTAGACCAACCGCCTGTATCCTTCTATGTCCCGTCTGTTCATGTGCCTATCCAGATAAGTCTTAAAGGTCGCTAACGTACCTGCCTCAACCACCTCACTTGGCAATGCATTCAAGGCCACCACCACCCTCTGTGTAAAACACTTCCCCCACACCTCTCCACTGAAACTTTTCCCCCTCATCTTGAACTTGTGCCCCCTTGTAATTGTAATTTACGTCCTAGGAAAAGGCCTCCAACTGTTTGGCCTCTCTATACCCCTAATAATTTTATAATCTTCTATCAGGTCGCCCCTCAGCATCCGTCTCTCTGGGGAGAACACTCCCAGTTTATTCTAGGTTACATCCTGGTAAACCTTTTCTGTACTCTCTCCAAAGCCTCCACATCCTTCTGGTAGTGCAATGACCAGAATTGGACACATTGACCGGGGTTCTCTAAAAATCGGCTAAGTGTTGACACCGGAGTAAACACCGGAATGTTTCACAGCGACGTCAATGGCTCTCTTGGCCCACAGGGGTCCAGCCTGGCGCTGAAGTGCTCTGCACTGCCGTACGCGGTCCTACACTGCTCGCCGCGGGTCCGCGCAGCTAGATGGCAGCCGGACATGGGTCCCGGCCACTTGTGCACCGGCGCCATGCAACATGGTGGAGCCACACAGTGGGCCGGCGCGGAAGAAGGTAGGCCCAACCAGATCGTGGCCACCAGCCGATCGGTGAGCCCCGATTGCGGACCTGGCCGTCGTGGAGGCCCCCCCCCCCCCCCACCCCACCCCCCGGAGACTGATCCCCCTGCTCCCCACCAGGACGGCCACCACAACCACGACACCGAGCTCCCGCAGAGTGGAAGCATACGTGAACCATGCCGGCAGGAACTCGGCCGGTCGACAGTGGAGAATGGTTGCAGGGACCTCTTTCAATGGTCCCCAACTGGCGCAGCGTCGACCGCGCATGCACGACTGGTGCCAATTTTCCGGTCGCCAGAGAATCGCGTCTTGGCGTCGGACCTATCGTGGGTCTGAGGCCCCATTCACTACCCCCGTGCCGAGCGTCATTTCGGCACAGAGGCTGGGAGAATCCCGGCCAGTATTCCAAATGCGGCCTAAGCAACGTTCTATATAATTGTAATATAATTTTCAAGCTTTTATATTCGATACCCCGTCCTATGAAGGCAAGCATGCCATATGCTTTCTTTACCACTATTTCCACCTGTGCAGCCACTTTTAAGGATCTGTGGACCTGCACGCCCAGATCTCTCTGTGTCTCTATGCTCCTGATGGTTCTGCCATTTATTTTATAGCTCCCACCTGAATTGGATCTACCAAAATGCATCACCTCACATTTGCCCAGGTTAAATTCTTTTACTTTCAGGATAGATGGGTTGCTGATTGGCTGCCCTAAGGTTCACACAGACTTTTCCAGTCAACTAAATGATTGAATTCACCATTCAGCACTGCTATAATGTCTTTCCTAGCTACATAGCCAAAATATTCTTATCCCTGCGGCACCCTTCTTTCTTGCTTATTGTCCAGTTCTGGTGTCTAAGTCTTCCAAGGGTTCTGTCATATATAAAAATATATTCACAGACATTTATCAACAAGTATTTAATGCTGTTATTTGTGCTAATGCTTGCAGGCTATTCATGTGGAAACAGGAAAACATTGAAGTAAACAACCAAATCAGTAGTTTCTTAGTCAGTTCAGATTTAATAATCTGTTTTCCACCCCACCCATTTCCCCCCATCCCCCTCCAGTAAAGTACAGCAAATCCCACAATAGATCCTGGAAGCAACACTCGCGAAATGATGAAAAACGTACTCACTGAGGTGAGTCACAGTCTACCCCGAGGGAGGGGGACTCCACCTAACAGTTTGGCTCCAAACAGAAAGACTCACCACAAATATGTGATTCAGACTCCAGACTTCAGCAATGCAAGGAGAGACACGATCTACCGTGCTGTTTGAACCATGGGCGAGACTTGCCGCCCCTGATGGATTCAAGATGGCCGGAAGAGAAAATTAATTTAAATTAATTAATATGGCACAGTATATCTTTTTACAGAGTGTGGGTGCCCCATAGCACTCACCAAGACACTGCCCATTGTATGTTATATTTAAATCTCTATAACGTTGAAAGCTCCATTTTCTTCTCACAGTGAACGTTCCTACAAAAGAGACATTCAGGGCTCCAAGGCAGTTGCCCACCAGTAAAGGTGAAGTTAATGGCCAGATTTACTGGTCAGGATTTGTATTTCTTTTTTATTTCTGCTATTTCACTGTTGTCTGAGTTCTTTCTCTCTGATTTTTTTTTTGTCCTGATATTTTGACCTTGTAGCAAATGAGTTTCCCTTGAGGGTTCCCATTGTCCTTGTGGTGGTATGATTTGCATAGCTGTCTGCCATTGGTGCAGAACACCGGCTTACCATTGGCCCTGGTCAGTCATGTGCCTCTCGACCGATTGGTTGAGACCAGTCATGTGACGGCTCTCCGATTGGTCGAGAGGCTGAGTTAACCACGCCTCCATATCGAGGTATAAATAGCCAGAATGCCCGGCAGTCGTCCATTTACTGTAGTCGGCCGCAGGGTTAACTTCTAGCTTATTAAAGCCTAAATTTTGTACAGCAACTCGTCTCGCGTTCGATTGATGGTTCATCAATTTAATAAGCTAGAATTTTGAAGATGGAGCTCCGGATCAAGCCCGAATGCCTCCGTATCAGCCCGCAAATTCAGAACGCTTCAGAAATCTTTCAACATTGGCTGGCATGTCTCGAGGGATACCTGGCATCTGCAAACAGCCCCCCCACCATGGCACAGAAGCTTCACATCCTCCACTCCAGCGTGGGCACGGCAACCTACGCGATGATCAGGGAAGAAAAAGATTATGATGCGGCCATGCTTAAGCTGAAAGGACAGTTTCTTAAACCAGTCAACAGAGTATTCGCCCGACATCTGATGGCCACCAGACAACAGCTCCCCGGTGAGTCATTAGACCCATTTTACCAGGCCCTCGCTGTCCTGGGGAGGAATTGCTCCTGCGTCCAAGTTTCAGCCACGGAGCACATGGAACTTCTGATCAGAGATGCTTACCTGGCTGGGATGCAGTCCACCGCTATCTGCCAGCGGATGCTGGAGAAAGACGACCTCAACTTAACTGAGGCACGGACTCTCTCCCCCTCTCTGGAGGGCACCGATTTAAACGCCCGCGCATATGTCCCCAGCCGTGCTGCAGCACCCTGGGCCTCCTGGCACGCTCCCCCACCGCCATCCGCCGCTCCTGACCTCCCTCAGGCCTGCGCCGCGGGACACCCCGACAAGTCCACGGGGCCCCGCTCCTATTTCTGTGGTTTCGCGAAACACACTCGCCCGCGCTGCCCAGCCCGCTCCGCCCTCTGTAAGAGCTGCGGGAAGAAGGGCCACTTCTCCTCCGTCTGCCAGGCCAAATTGGTCGCTGCTATACCGCGCAGCGACCGGGGATCCCCCCTCCAGGCCCTTGCTGGCCCCTCCAGTATGCCGCGCCGATCTCTCCCCCCCCCGCCCGCGGGCCCCTGCGCCTGGCCTGCGCACCTCCCCCTCTCCTCCGGGCCCTTCCGGGCCCCTCCAGCGCACCGCGCAACTCTCTCCTCGCCGCCCCCGGGCCCCTGCGCCTGGCCTGCGCGCCTCTCTGCCCCCGCTCTCAGCCGCTCCGGTCGGCCCGCCGGCACCGCTAACTCCGCCCCCCTCAATCACGAGGGCCCCACGGGCGCCGCCATCTTGGGGCGCCGACTCCACGTGCGGGTCCTGGGCGCCGCCATCGTGGGGCGCCGAATCCACGTGCGGGTCCTGGGCGCCACTATCTTGGAGCCCCGATTCCACGTGCGGGTCCTGGGCGCCGCCATCTTGGGGCGCCGAATCCACGTGCGGGTCCTGGGCGCCACTATCTTGGAGCCCCGATTCCACGTGCGGGTCCTGGACGCCACCATCTTGGGGCGCTGAATCCACGTGCAGTTCCTGGGCGTCGCCATCTTGGGATCCCGACTCCACGTGCGGATCCTGGGCACCACCTTCCGGGACTGGCACGCAAGGTTCTGCCAGCACCTACTCGGCCGACGACGACTGCGACGATGGTTCTTCTCCACGGCTCGCGGCCATTCAACTTGACCAGTCACGACCACGCACGCTCGCCAAAACAACAACGCTGATCCACCTCAACGGCCACGAGACGGGCTGCCTACTGGACTCCGGGAGCACGGAAAGATTCGTTCACCCTGCCATAGTAAGACGCTGCGTGCTCCCTGTCCATCCTGTAAAACACAAAATCGGGTTAGCCTCAGGTTCGCACTCCGTCCACATCACTGGCTGCTGCATCGCGGACCTCACGGTCCAAAGGAAGGTTTTAAAAAATTACAAACTCCTTGTCCTCCCTGACCTTTGCGTACCGGCACTCCTAGGACTGGACTTCCAGTGTAACCTGCAGAGCTTGACTTTCCAATTCGGCGGCCCCATACCCCCCCTCACTGTCTGCAGCCTCGCGTCCCTCAAAGTGGACCCCCCCTCCTTGTTTGCTAATCTCACCCCCGATTGCAAACCCGTCGCGACACGGAGCAGACGGTACAGCGCCCAGGACCGGTCCTTCATCAGGTCCGAGGTCCAGAGGTTGCTGAAGGAAGGGGTCATCGAGGGCAGCAACAGTCCCTGGCGAGCCCAAGTGCTGGCGGTCCGGACTGGGAAGAAAAACCGGATCGGCATCGACTATAGCCAGACTATCAACCGGTTTACGCAACTGGACGCGTATCCTCTCCCCCATATTTCCGCCATGGTAAACGATATCGCGAAATACAAAGTCTTCTCCACTGTGGACCTTAAGTCCGCTTACCACCAGCTCCCCCTCCGCGCGAGTGACCGCATGTACACTGCGTTTGAGGCAGATGGGCGCCTCTACCACTTCCTTAGGGTTCCATTTGGTGTCACAAATGGGGTCTCGGTCTTCCAACGGGAGATGGACCGAATGGTCGACAAGTACGGATTACGGGCTACCTTCCCGTATCTCGATAATGTCACCATCTGCGGCCACGACCAGCAGGACCATGACGCCAACGTCCAGAAATTCCTCCAAACCGCAAAACTCCTTAACCTCACATACAATAAGGATAAGTGCGTGTTTAGCACCGACCGTCTAGCCATCCTCGGCTACGTAGTGCGTAACGGAGTGATAGGCCCCGACCCCGAACGCATGCGCCCCCTGATGGAACTCCCTCTCCCCAATACCCTCAAATCCCTCAAACGCTGCCTGGGTTTCTTTGCTTACTGCGCCCAATGGGTTCCCAATTACGCTGACAAGGCCCGTCCCCTCATTCAAACCACGACCTTCCCGCCGTCGACAGAGGCCTGCCAGGCCTTTAGCCGCATCAAAGCAGACATCGCAAAGGCCACAATGCGCGCCATCGACGAGTCCCTCCCCTTCCAGGTCGAGAGCGACGCATCAGAAGTAGCTCTGGCGGCCACCCTGAACCAAGCGGGCAGACCCGTGGCCTTCTTCTACAGAACCCTCCAGGCTTCCGAACTCCGCCACCCCTCTGTGGAAAAGGAAGCCCAGGCCATAGTCAAAGCTGTGCGACATTGGAGGCACTATTTGGCCGGCAGGAGGTTTACCCTCCTCACAGACCAACAGTCAGTAGCCTTCATGTTTGATAATGCACAAAGGGGCAAGATTAAGAATGACAAGATCTTACGGTGGCGGATCGAGTTGTCTACGTACAACTATGAGATCTTGTATCGTCCTGGGAAGCTCAATGAGCCTCCTGATGCCCTGTCCCGCGGTACCTGCGCCAGCGCGCAGATAGACTGCCTCCGCTCCCTCCACATGGACCTCTGCCATCCAGGTAGTGACCTGTCTCTACCATTTCATTAAGGCCTGCAACCTGCCTTTCTCCATCGCGGAAGTCAGGACAGTAACCCGTGACTGCCACATCTGCGCAGAGTGCAAGCCGCACTTCTACCGCCCCGAGCGCGCACACCTGATCAAAGCATCCCGCCCCTTCGAACGTCTCAGCATTGACTTCAAGGGGCCCCTTCCCTCTAACAACCGCAACATTTACTTCCTGGCGGTAATCGACGAATACTCCCGCTTCCCCTTCGCCATTCCCTGCCCCGACATGACCACATCGACCGTCATTAAGGCCCTCCTCTCCATCTTCTCCCTGTTCGGCTACCCCGCGTACATACATAGCGATCGGGGGTCCTCATTTATGAGCGACGAGCTGCGTCAATTCCTGCTCAACAGGGACATTGCCTCTAGCAGGACGACCAGCTATAACCCCCGGGGTAACGGGCAGGTCGAGCGGGAGAATGGTACCATCTGGAAGACCATACTACTGGCCCTCCGGTCTAGAGATCTCCCTATTTCCCGATGGCAAGAGGTTATCCCCGATGCCCTACATTCTATCCGCTCACTCCTCTGTACCACAACAAATCAGACACCTCATGAACGTCTTCTTGTTTTCCCCAGGAAGTCGTCCTCCGAATCCCCTCTCCCGACGTGGCTGGCCGCCCCCGGACCCATCTTGCTCCGGAAGCATGTGCGGGTGCACAAGTCCGACACGTTGGTGGAGAAAGTCCAGTTACTCCACGCTAACCCGCGTATGCGTATGTGGAGTACCCCGACGGTCGGCAGGACACGGTCTCCCTCCGGGACCTGGCACCCGCCGGCGTGCGGCCTTCCCCCCCCTTCACCACAGACACCCCCCCCCGTTTTTTTTCTCCCAGCGCCCCACCCTGGCCACCCCTTCCCCATCCATGGCGTCTCCACCGCCAGCTCGGGTGACGGAGACTGTTCAAGGACCATCGCTCCTGGACTCCAGGATGTCAGCGGAACCACCACCATCGGCTGAACCAACGTCACCAACTCCACTGCGGCGGTCTGCCAGAACGTCACGGACCACGAAAAGACTGATCGAATCGATTTAATTTACAACAACTCCATGGACCTTGTTGGGACACTTTGTACTATTGTTAATTGTCTGGGCCAGTGGGAAGCCAAAAAAAAAAAATAATAAAAAAGAGAAAAAAAAATGTCTCCCTTCTTTAGCTGCTACTATTAACACCAGTTCTCTCTCCCCCCCCCCCCCTCCCCCCACCCCCCGGCTTTCATTGATACCCCCCCCCCCCGGCTTCTTTCTCCGCATGGGGTGAATGTGGTGGTATGATTTGCATAGCTGTCTGCCATTGGTGCAGAACACTGGCTTACCATTGGCCCTGGTCGGTCATGTGCCTCTCGACCGATTGGTTGAGACCAGTCATGTGACGGCTCTCCGATTGGTCGAGAGGCTGAGTTAACCACGCCTCCATATCGAGGTATAAATAGCCAGAACGCCCGGCGGTCGTCCATTTACTGTAGTCGACCGCAGGGCTAACTTCTAGCTTATGAAAGCCTAACTTTTGTACAGCAACTCGTCTTGCGTTCGATTGATGGTTCATCAGTCCTCTGCTACGAAGATAGACAAAGGGAAGAATCTAGAGGATGTATACAGGAATATCAGGATGGTCAGACAATGTATTTCATCTAGCCAATACACACAGATATCCACACATAAAGGGGTTAAACCAGAAGCTCATAACATGGCAATTCTTGAGAAAGCTGTTCTTCCCTCATGGGGCAATAACTGTGCTATGCCACCATTAGAAACGTGACCTCCAGTGCATCTCGAGCAGAGACCACACTCTAGTGGCAGGAAAAATGCCATTGAATATCTAGGCCCCAAGTTCCCTTCAGACGGTATCAGGTAGAATTGTCCAGGCAGCCGTACATTAACAGTAATGTATCATTTCTCCATTAGCCCACTTGATTTCATTTTTCATGAATTTATACAATATCATGAGAAGGCTCTCAATTATTATTCATCAGCTGGATTTATCCAGGTGCAGAATGTGTGTAGACTATATACCTGCATTTCCACTCACCCACCTTTCAAGAATGCTGTAAACTTATGCAATGGGAAATTCCTGTCAAGCAAGTAAATGTTCAGCGAACCAGGAAGCTGTCATTACTCTTTTACTCCCAGTCACAAATGTATCAGTAAACACAGATAAAAGGCAGGTGTCTGGATGGTTGTTCGTGATCAAGCCTACTCTTTGTCAGTATCGGCTTATGGCAACAGTTCTGGTCCTGAGGTCACTTGGGAGCACAGTCGGATGAGGTTCATGCTGGACCAGGAATATCACTGGGTAGGACAGAGGATTGGGATTGTGTAGACAGGCTTCTTGTGTTGTTTTGATAAATCACTGTTTACCACAGTGCTCACGCATTACTGGGGTCCTCTCTATTTTGCACAAGTTTGCAATCTGCAAATAAGTTTCAGTTAATGTTGCAGAGGATGAAGATTAACTAAACCACAAGATTTCCATGGACATGGGTGAGGATGAGAATGCATGGTGAGAACTCTTTGCCAACTATTACTGTTGGCAAAGCGTAAAGAAAACCTTTAACCTACTGATAGACTGATTCTTCTGTATTAATTCCAGTGGAGGCCAGGTTAAATGAAAGAAAGGTTTATTCTTGAACAGGAATAAAGTTGCAGCATACAAAGCTAGCGACCCGGCCTGGGACTGTCGGGAATGCCGGTCCAGCGTTGGGACTGAATTTAAAGCCGCATTTGCGAGTCCCTATTGTGCGAGCCTCCGCCCGCTCAACACGGGAACTCACATTCCACAAAGCCCATGGGGAGATTAATCAACGATTTGTCTTCATGGGGGGCATAACATCTTCCTTATGGTCACTCTTTTGAATACGCACCCAGTCAGTCACGTACTGATATTTCTCTTTATTGCATAATTACCAATATGATCAGTATCGCCGCTGATTATTAATCTTTCACACAGACATTCCCCTATTATTTTGCTATAAGTCAGTCTCCACATCTCTTTAATTCTCAGATATCTGGGGCTGGATTCTCCATTTTGGAGACTAAGTCCCCATGCCGTTGTGAAAACTGTGGTCTTTTATACCAGGAAAACTGGCGTCAAAAGGCCACAGATTCCCCGTGTAGCCCGGGGCTAGCAGGGAGCTGTCCTGGAGCTCACAGTTCTAGCTACCGATACGGCCCTTAGCACTTCCAGGTCAGAGGCCACGGATACGCACGGCGGCAGCCCAGCATCGAATGAGGCCCTCCTTTGCCCGCCGATTGGCACGTCCTGACTGTGGCGGCCCCGGTCTGAGTCAGCACCCGCCATGCGAGGATCCCGGACGGTGTGAGCACACGTAAGCCACGCCATCGGGAATTCGTCCAGTCGGCAACCGAGCATCGCGGGTGGGGCGTTAGGCAATGGCCTGAGGCGGTGGATACTCACCGCAGCTTGCTCCACGAGTACGGCAATTTTCGGGGGCGGAGAATTTAAATACCTGCGCCGCTCCCGATTTCAGCGGCAAAATATATTCTCCTCCCTGTCGCTGAAGACGATTGTGGCGTCATGGAGCAGAGATTCCAGCCCATGTTTATTAGTTTTGTCACCGAGTCCCTCCTTGATGCCTGAAAACTACATGTTCTTATATACCCAGTCTCCTGTTTCTTCTTTGTGTTTCATTGGTGGCTGTAGGCGTGTAAACTGGATGGCTTAACTTCAGGAGCCACTGTCGACAGAGCTGGCACTCACCCGAAAACAGAGAAGATCCAAGAGATACCTGAGACAGACTGGCTCCCCTGCTGCAGTCTGCCCTTAGCCACGTGCAGGCTGTTGTAGGGCCTGGCAGGTGGGCAACATAGAGTACTGTGCTGAGAGAAAGCATCAAACTGCATGAGACTCCTGCCAGATACTATATATACATTTTGCCATGCATGTCCCTTTTCAAAGTGCTATAAACATGGTTAACAGGAAAGGACTCTTGTTGGGAACTGATGAATTGAATGCTAATCAATTGATTCCAGTACCTACAAACATAGGAGCAAGACCAAACAGTTCAACCGAGCAAACTTGCGCCAGCCAATTAAGTCATGGCAAATCTGTACCTCAGCACCATTTGCACAGCTTTTACTCCATATCCATAATCTTTTGACCTTACACTTTGAAACTTTTAACTGACCCAACATTCACAAACATTTCAGGGCAATGTGTTCCAGATTTGTACTATTCTGCGTGAAAAATGCTTCCCAATATCTCTCCCGAGGGGTCTAGCTCAATTTTTAAGCCTGTGTTTGGGATTTTCCCAGCTTGGGAAATAGTTTCTCTGCTTCTAGTCTTTCTATTCCTTTATCATTTGAAAGACCTCGATTGGATCACCTTCTCAACCTTCTAAACTCAAAAGAAAACAAGCCAAATTGATGGAACCTGCTCTCACAATTCAACATCACAAGTCTTGCTTCATTCTGGTGAACGTTTCTGCACCACTTCAAAAACCAATAGATCTTCTTGAGGTTTAGTGCCCTAAACTAAACAGTCACATGTTCAGATCTGTCAGGAGGGCAACACATTGTGCTGTCCTGAGAGGGAACATCAAAGCAAGTATGGGCTCCTCCTCCCCCCCCCCCCCCCCCCCACCCCCTACATGGCATGTTTTCCGGTGGCGGAGGCAGCTTGCCACTGATGCTGGCAGTAACTTCCGGTTCCAGCCATGTCGACAACGTTTTGGGCGCGATTCTCCGGAAAGATCTCTAAGTGTGGTAGCGAGCGAGAACTGTCATGAACTTCCCGGTGCTCTGCCCAGCGAGGCCGGCAACACGATTCAACATTAATTGGTCCACTTAACGTTGCCTCACGGGCTTCTCGCCGCATATGAAGGCTCGCCAGCTGATTCGTCGGCACCGTGCTCGCCAGCCCTGCGCTAACAAGGTCGAGCAGCAGTTAAACAGCACTTGCTCAGCCAACCCCAGCCAACCCCAGCCAGCTCGCAATAATGGCACTGAGGAGACCGGTCCCAAGATTCTAGGGGCAGGTCTGGGAGGCTCCGAGACGCAGGGGAGGCCAGAGGGATGTCCTCTTCCCCCGAGGGTACTGGAGGTCAGCCATAGGGCAGCCAGTGCTGCCTGGGTCGAGGTTGCGGTGGCTGTAATCTCCGGCAGGACCAGGGGGACTGGCCTCCAATGCCGCAAAAAGGTCAACGACCTATACCAGGCAGCAGGAGTGAGTAGACACCAATGCCCCTCCCCATCCCTCCCAAGACCTTTCCACCCCCACACGAGCATCCACCCCCCCAACTCTCCATGCGACCCCCAACCCTTCCTTCACCCACCTCCCTTCAACCCGTCCCAAACATTTCCTTCATATCCTGCCTGCTACCATGATGAACCACGCATGTGGCTAATGTTGCCCTCTCTGTCTCCTCAGGAAAAGCTCTCCCACAATCGGCAGGAGAGGGCCCAGACTGGCGGTGGGGTGCCGGGATTAAGAATCCTCACCTCCTTTGAGGAGCGGACCCTGGAGGTGACTGGTGTGGCCGAACTCAGGGCGGTCACCCATGCAAAGGTTGACGGATTCCACCCGGAGAACCTGTCAAACGTGAGTTGTTATTGCCTTACTGACTGACCCATCCCTCCCACTGACCACATGTCCATTCTTCCGCAGCTCCTCCAGCCAAAGGTGTCGGCCCATCCCGGGTGTCCCCCCTCTCCAGCCTCCCAGGAGACCTCCTCAGAGGAAGACACAATCGAGGCATCACAGCTGTCATCCCCACCCTCCACCAGCACAAATACTCGCACCTCGGTGGGAAATGTTAATGGTTAGGCTTTTGGAGCACAGTCTGGTGAGCACCACACTGCAGCACATCAGGTGGAGGCAGGAACCCCTAGGCAAGACAGCAATCGGAGGGCTACTGGATCCCTTGACCCAACTGGGTCCCAGCCTGATGCTGAGCCTATGGAAGAAGTATTTCCAGAGCTGACGGAGATGATAGGCAGCAGTAAGGACGTTCAGAAGGAGATGTCAGTGACACTCCAGCAGATCCATAGCAGCTTGGAGAAGTCCCAGAGGCTACAGGCACGGGGAACTGAGGCCAACACTGCTGGGCTGGCAATATAGAGCCTGGTGCATGACATCAGCACCATTAGTGAAGGTGTCCATGACATCATGCAGGCAGCGACTGGCGTGGCTGAGGGTCTCGGCAGAATTTCCAACTCACTAGGGGATGTTATCCAGGACCAGGCTGACCTTGATGAGGTTTTGCGGGATATGTCCCGCTCTGAGAATGACTGAGGCACTGCGGAGCTTGTTCCAGCCGCAGGTGGGCATTGCAGAAGCGGTGCAGAGCATGGTCCAATCACTGAGGAGCATCGCCGAGGGTATCAACACGATGGTGCTGACTATGGGGAACCGCCAGGGCTGGCAGAGCCAGATGATGCAGGACAGTCGAGGCTCGAACCAGCTGCCCCTCTGTCCCAAGGTGAACCCCGGGACTCTTTGGGCACTGTCCGGGAGGAGGTGCTGGATGGCAACCCAGATCTGTGGCGACGGTGGCCATGTCTCACAGACAGCACACGGGACAGGGCGGCTTGGTATACATGTGCACACATAGATGTAGCGGTAGAGCTGGAAAGCAAAGCACATGGAGTCTCACTGAGGGCACTGGGGGAGGGGGAGAGGGTAGGTGGGGGGGGTAGATAGGGGGTGAGGAGGCGGGGAAGGGGATGGCATCATCGGGAGAGTGGGGAATGTTAAAGCGCAATAAACACCCTTGACCACAACCAGTATGACGCCTCTGTCACTTTCTTCTGCAATGGGGGCCAATCTCAGAATACTCGGCCCATCTTTCCAGGCATCTCCCCTCCCCATAGCACTCACCCACCATCCGGCTGTGGCCATGACCCCGGAGCTGTGTCCCATCCCCTGGGTGTTCGGATATTGGCTGCTGCGTGTGTGGTGTTGCCTCCCGCAGTGTTCAAGCACAGTGTCCATACATCAACGTGTGACAGGGATGCTAGTCAATGAGCCCCACATGCTACATGGACTGTCCACCCACAGCAATCCACTTGGTTTGTGTGAAGTGCTTACGCAGGTTTAGCACAGTGGGCTAAACAGCTGGCTCATAATGCAGAACGATGCCAGCAGCGAGGGTTCAATTCCCGTACTGGCCTCCCCGAACAGGCACCGGAATGTGGTGACTAGGGGCTTTTCACAGTAACCTCATTGAAGCCTACTTGTGACAATAAGCAATTATTATTATTATTATTATTATTATTAAACACAATTGCCAATTCCCTATTAGCGATAGCGTTCAGCTGCATGGCCAGACGCCTCGGCAATCGGTAGGGGTTATAGGTGGTGGTGGTTCAGATGGGCAGGTGATTGGGTTGCCCCACGGAATGGGTACATATGACCCAGGGGTTGGCATGTTGGTGCCGCGAGTGGTTGTCCTCCCATTCACTCCTGCCCCTTCCAATAGCAGCCCACCCCTCCAGGGGGTGCCCACCCAGCCAAGGGTACACTCACTACCCGCCGAGCACTTGAGGGGCAAGCCCAGCACCGCGAGGCTCTTTGCCTGTGAACAAAGATGGCTGCTAACCTCCTCGGCTCCCACTGAAGCCCTTCTGCCAGGTTCACATTTTTCAAAAGGAGGACTATCGTCACCAGCGTGACCACTTGCTGGGAAGGCCGGTGAATGACAGGGGGTCCATTGGATATGGGGTGGCTCCCATTAGAAATAGGGCTTAAGTGGTGATAATTGGTTTCTCCGCACTACGGCGAGATCCCGATTTCACCTATCGGAACGGGCCGGTTGCATCGTAAACTGTTTGCCGCCTAGCGCGGTTCACATTTTCGGCCTCACCCGCTATTCACCGGCCTTGTTCCGTTCAAGCGAGAGCACAACGAGGCCGGAGAATCGTGCCCTTTGTGTGGTTTGCCTGTCCTGCCGTCAGGAAACCTGCCGCAGGGTTGCCTTCAGCGGGACCAGAGGATCCCGCCAGTGGGGGTTGCCGGAAAATCCCAACCGTGCTCCGTGTAAGTTAATAAGTAAATGCTGTAAAATTTACCACACTTGTTCGGGCAAGTCCTGATCTTTTCATTGATGGTGCACAATCGGACTGTTACGTGAGCACAAATATGTAGCACTATAATTCTATAAACTCTGAAATAGTTTCAATGTTCAGTGCTTTTCAATAACATGATTTAACATAATTTATCACTACTATATAACCATCGTTTTTGTGCACATCCTATAAAAACAGGAGTCCTAAATTTCCCTAAAATATCTGTTGTTCAATTTTAATAGTTATCAAAAACAATTCACCTGAGGTTTTGAAATATGGTGCCTCTTCAAGTGCTTGCAAAACACATTCATGTCACTGATTATTTGCGAGGTAGCAGTCTCCAATGTCTATGGCAGCAGTCCCAGTTGCCATGCCTGAATTTACATGGAGGCCTTGGACCTCACCATCCCCATGCCACCCCATCCCATCCCCGGGTATTGCATCTTATGCTGGAGCTGCAATGCACATCAGAGTTGACTGACTGCCTGTGCACATGACCATCAGCTGAGCCACATCAACAGCACATTCTAGGACACTGTCTCCTGTGGTTGAACATTGGTTTGATGTTCTGCAAGTAGCATTCTTTTCCCTGTCTTCCTGGACACACAATCAGTGTGTCAGCTCTTCCTTCCGTGAAGCAGAATGTAAGTCAAGTGTATCATAATTTGCGTGAGCAATTGGAACCTCCATCCAGACTTTCACTGAGTAAGGCAAGTGAACTTTCAGCTAAACTTTCAGGGAGAGAGATATCTTTGGTCCAGTTTAATCTGCCTGACAGCCCTCATTGGCCCTCCCCTCCTTCCTTGATGAACTCATGAATGGTGTCTGTTGCAGCTGTAACCAGGGGCTGGTTTAGCTCACTGGGCTCAATCACTGGCTTTTAAAGCAGCCCAAGTAGGCCAGAAGCACGGTTCGATTCCCATACCAGGCGCCGGAATGTGGTGACTAGGGGCTTTTCACAGTAACTTCATTGAAGCCTACTCATGACAATAAGCCATTTTCATTTCATAATGGAACTCTGAGATGAAAACAACTGCCACAAAGGTGCCTGAAAACTGAAGTGGCAGCAGAAAGAATTAATAAGGTTAATTTAACTTTTTTTTAAAAGGAGGAATGTTGCAAAAATGGTTTCAAAACTGTTCACTGAATCTTTCTACTGCACTATTAAAATGAACTTTTATCAATAGCTGATCTCTGGGTGGCATTGTCACGCAGTGGTTAGCATTGCTGCCTCATGGCACTGAGGACTTGGGTCCGATCCCGGCCCCGGGTCACTGTCCGGCACAGTGGTTCAATTCTGCCCTCGGTTGACTGTTTGGAGTCTGCACGTTCTCCCCGTGTCTGCCTGGGTTTCCTTCGGGGGCTCCAGTTTCCTCCTACAGTCCAAAGATGTGCAGGTTAGGTGAATTTGTCATGCTAAATTGCCCCATAGGCTGGAGTTGTAGGAATAGGGCAGGAGAATTGGGCCTAGGTAAGGTGGTCTTTTGAAAGGTCGGTGTAGATGTGATGGGCCGAATGGCCTCCTTCAGCACTGTGGGGATTCCATGATAAGGGTTCAGAAGCGAGAGTGTCTTGAGAAATGTCCTACTGCTATGTGCCCTTCCTGCATCTTTCCACTCATTGTCCAACCACAATCTCTAACTAGCCAAGTATTGGACAGCATTTTTCTGCATTTTAGTGAAGAACTGAACAGTCAAGGTGAGTCTTTCACCCCATTTAAAGTGACAGACTGAGCATACAGTACATTGGTCAGGACCAGCATGCACTTGGTTGCCTGCTGCACCCAGGTGGCTATTTTTTCCATGGAGATTGACATCCGCACAAAAGCCTGAGACCTCATGGATACCCATGTTTCAGATGGACTCCTGAAGCCTCTCTCCAAGGATGCACAGTACATCTGGAAATTCTGGCAGAACCTCACATATGTTTTAGAACATAGAACAGTACAGCACAGAACAGGCCCTTCAGCCCTCGATGTTGTGCCGAGCAATGATCACCCTACTCAAACCCATGTATCCACCCTATACCCGTAACCCAACAACTCCCCCCCTTAACCTTACTATTAGGACACTACGGGCAATTTAGCATGGCCAATCCAGCTAACCCACACATCTTTGGACTGTGGGAGGAAACCGGAGCACCCGGAGGAAACCCACGCACACACGGGGAGGACGTGCAGACTCCACACAGACAGTGACCCAGCCAGGAATCGAACCTGGGACCCTGGAGCTGTGAAGCATTTATGCTAACCACCATGCTACCGTGCTGCTCCAGATTTATCCTCCCTGTGGATCACCCTTGAGGCTCAACACCTGCGTCCAGGTGAGCCCATTCCTCCCCACCCCAAATAGAAACCCTCACTGCAGTCCCTGAGTCCCACATGTGTTCCTGCTCACTTATAATGTATACCTCATCATGCGACTACCTAGCTAATTCCATCCGAGGTCCAAATATGTGTATCTGCACTGGTGGAGGAAGCGCACAGCTTATGAGGCTACTTCCTCACAATGTGCAACCTCCTCCGAGGAGTTCTTCACCTCCCCTCACTCCAGCTCCTGTGTAATGCTTGAATGACCTGAGGGAGATGAAATATGTGGATTAGAACTGATGGGGGAAAGGATTTAAAGTCATTATTGTGCAGATGTTCACATTTCCGTTATTGACCAGTTATTGATATTGGTGATTGTTATATGTCAAATGACAGTGTTCTTTCGAATTCTGTCACCAGCTAGCTACCCTGATCTCTATGGCCTTCTCTATGGCAGTGGTCAGGGTGGCTATCACTGGAGGGCCGTATCCTGTGTCTCTGTCCCTGGCGTTGTACACTCTCTTCTGCCCGGGAGAAAGCAGTTACGTTTACGAGAATTGGGTTGTGTGGGAAGGTTGGAATAGCCACATTTGTGGAGGGGTGCCTGTGACGATGATTGTGAGCTGCCAATCAGATGAGGGTGAGTGTTGGCTGTTCCAATGGGGAAGTGAGGAGATGCTCGAGTGAGAGTGATGAGTAGCAACTGTAAGGTCTCTCCCTCTGAGAAGTGCTGTGTGGAAGAATCCTCAAGAAGTCGCAATGTGGATGTTACCACCTTAAAGTGGGCTGCCAGTCACCTCCTCTGCACTCTTGAGGCCATTGAACCTCTTGTGATACTGAACCCAGGTGCAAGGGATCACATTCCTCCTGCTTCCTGCCGGCACACCTGTTTGTTATGAGAGGCTGGCCTTTTCCTCCAGGCTGTTGGCCTCTGTGGGCCCTCCAGCTCCCTGCAGCAGGACCTCCAGAGATAAAGCAGAGAACCAGGATGGGGGCTGCCTTCAATCCCACATCTCCCTTCTATTCCTCTGCTTTCTGGAGCCTCTGGAATCAATCTAGAATGCAGCCACTCAGACATCCTGCTGGGGTTCCATTGAATTGGAATCCTGTGGACAGCGACAGAGCATCATTAATAATAATAATAATCTCTATTGTCACAAGTAGGCTTACTTTACCACAGCAATGAAGTTACTGTGAAAAGCCCCTAGTCGCCACATTCTGCCACCTGTTTGGGAGAATTCAGAATTCTTAGCCGGTACGGGAATTGAACCCACGCAGCTGGCCTTGTTCTGCATCACAAAGCAGCTGTCTAGCCCACTGAGCTAAACCAGCCAATCCTGCACTCTGATTTATTGGTGTCATGTCTTCTGGTTCCCATACGTTAGGGATTTCACACTTCAGACTCAGAAGGTGGAACTTCAGCGAGTGCATTTGTTGCTGCTCTCCATGTGACTGGTAAACTGCGAGACATTATTACTCAGCACATTGTTATATTACGTGATAGTAATATGTCGTTAGTCTTTTGCTTACTTCCAGAATGGTCTGATGGTTGATGTTCAGTAAAACTATCAGTCTTCAAATTAAGCAAATAACATTTATTGAACAACGAATATAAATATCTATGAGTTTGTTCACTGTTCTACAACTATAACTGATGATTCAGTAAATAAGAATAATTATATGTAATGTTTAATTACACGTGCCAACTAAGCTATATCTCTAACATTCTGCTCACTAGTCACTCCTGATACGAAGAAGCGGGAATCTGCTCTGAGTGCAGTTTATATACATGGATCTGGTGCTGCCATCTAGTGGTTGTCGAGCAGTATCTTACAGTTGTTAACTCTTTACATACCAGCAGATATGCTACACACATGGCTGAGTGTGACAGTCAAATGTGACACCCCAGGATATATATTCACATAACAAATGGTTCTTTATAAACAATATAACAATGTAACCGCAGCAATGCATGCAATTTGAGACTTCGATTAGAGATGTTTGGCTAGGATGGGGAGGTGGAAACGTGGCTGAGAGGGTCAATCAAAGGCCTTCCAGCTTGAGAGGAGCATAAGTCGTTTCTGATCAGAAGGCTGTAAAGTAACAGAGGAGACCTCAACATGGAGGCACTCTGTCCAACATTTTCAAGTTTTTAAGTGAAAAACAGATCCAGCAGCCAGGCCCATATTGTGTGGAGAAGTGGGGTGAAGGGGGGTGGGGTGGAACGTCCCTCTAAAAAGTGTGACCAGTGGCTATTCTCACATGCAGACAGGCAAAGGGGCCTTTAGGTCTGGTCGAAAACTGGCCTACTTAGTCGGCCATCATCAGCTCACCTTCAGGCACCTAAACTGCTCCCCATCAGTCCAAGAAACTGGAGGCTCACTGGAAACACAGTCAGCCTGCCAACTCCGAAACCAGCACATTTCCTTTCAGGGACAGCATCAGGAAAGTGGCATGTCAGCAAGCTGCACCTTTGTGCCCATCCTCCTAGGTTTCTGTACCTCACAGGGCCTGAATATTCAACCACATATGAATATTGTGAGTTATGTTTCCAAGGAGCAATGTGCAGATGAATACGTGGCCAAGGACAGATACTTCGAGGACTTTGTAGGCAGTGTTTTATGAGCAGAAGGGGATACTATTTCTCAAAACACTCCTCTTATAAAAGGACAAGTTAGAGTGGAACCAGGCAATGCAATCCCGCTGGGCATAAGAGCTAAGGGGCTGGCTTTGCCACACCCCGACGCCGAAATCGCAGCCGGCGCCGGGGTGGAGAATCCAGTTTGACGCCAAAATCGGGCCCAGTGCCAGTTCAGCGATTCTCCAGGCACCAAAAAGTGGTGTCACCGGGGAGTACGCCGTGGGCCATTGCCAGAGGCCCGCTCCGACATTTTCCGCCCCCGACCGGCCAAGTTCCCGATGGCGTGGAACTAACCTGGTATTGCCGGTCAGGATGCTCGCGTGGCAGCTACGGACTCAGCCCGTGGCCGCCCTGGTTGGGGATGGGATGATCGGAGGCCAGGGGAGGCCTTATAGGCAGCCTGGGTGGGCCGCCCTGGTTGGGGATGGGACGGTCGGAGGCCAGGGAGGCCTTATAGGCAGCCTGGGTAGGCCACCCTGGTCGGGGGTGGGACGATCGGAGGCCAGGGAGGCCTTATAGGCAGCCTGGGTGGGCCGCCCTGGTTGGGGATGGACGATCGGAGGCCAGGGAGGCCTTATAGGCAGCCTGGGTAGGCCGCCCTGGTCGGGGGTGGGACGATCGGAGGCCAGGGGGGCCTTATAGACAGCCTGGGTGGGCCGCCCTGGTCGGGGGTGGGACGATCGGAGGCCAGGGAGGCCTTATAGGCAGCCTGGGTGGGCCGCCCTGGTTGGGGATGGGACGATCGGAGGCCAGGGAGGCCTTATAGGCAGCCTGGGTGGGCCGCCCTGGTCGGGGGTGGGATGATCGGAGGCCAGGGGGGCCTTATAGGCAGCCTGGGTGGGCCGCCCTGGTCAGTGGTGGGATGATCGGAGGCCAGGGGAGGCCTTATAGGCAGCCTGGGTGGGCCGCCCTGGTCAGTGGTGGGATGATCGGAGGTCAGGGGAGGCCTTATTGGCAGTCTGGGTGGGCCGCCCTGGTCAGAGGCGGGATGATCGGAGGCCAGGGGAGGCCTTATAGGCAGCCTGGGTGGGCCGCCCTGGTCGGGGGTGGGATGATCGGAGGCCTGGGGAGGCCTTATAGGCAGCCTGGGTGTACTTGTGCAGAGTTTGAGGGTTGGGCGCGCGGCCGATTGGGGTCTCTTTATCGGGTCCCACTCCGCTGTCCGAGTCCGCCATACGCATGACCCGGAAGTAGGGGGGCCCGTATCTGCAGCAAAAGCTGTGAGATTCACTCCAGGTCCCTGCTAGCCCCCTGCTAGGGCGAGGAATTCGTGTCACTTTTTCCAGGATTTACAGGAGTAAAACTCCACCATTGTGACGCCGTGGAGAATCCAGCCCAAGGCATTTTAAAAGGATGGTGTGGTTGGTCACGTCAGAGAAATTGAGTCGGATGAAACGTGCTCCTGCGACATGATCACAATCACAGTCAATGATTAAGGGCATTGGAGTTAGGACGGCCAATCATTTGGTTTTATACCAATAGTTAGATTTTTAACCGGTCTAGCTTCTGTACAGCACTGGATGGCTTTATGATCAGTATTTTGTGCCTTAGTTCACTTACCTCAGTGAAGCACTGGCAGGGTTGTGTGGTTGTCCCTTTCCCCGTTTGCAGAAGCCTCAGGGACATATTAAGCAGGTTGGGGCTTTCATCGTTTTTTCCACATGCCCGAGCTCATTGTCTCACTTACCTTTACAATTGCACCTTTCCCATCCTGAACAGTGAGGATCTCTATGCGTGATCATGCCACCTCTGCCTGTGATTAATTCACCCCATGTATGATGCCATCACCCCGTCGCAGCAATATCCGGAATAGTGACCTCAGTCAGTGGTCACCCTAGTTGCATCCTGTGGCAAGGATGACAATCTGATTGCTTCTGATCTTCAACAAAGAAGAATTGGGGGACTGTTTTCCTTTTCCTCCTTTTTGATGCCCTTTTGCTTTACGTAGGGTCAGCTTTGATTGATGCTTCTCTATGTATTTATGCTGAATTAGTCAGTACAGATTTTTCATTTGCCTTTTACAGAGGTGGCACTAAATAACCTCTTGCCAGTCAATTTGCTTAAACCTTTTCCTCAATTCTTTGAGGTTGTTTGTTTTAAAACTGCAATCCTGGCTGTTGGCCCTCGGTATTGCTGAATCCCCAAACAACATCAATCTCAGACAGACTGCAGTCACAACCACAACTTCCATTTCCTGTGTGTTATCTGCATCACATACCACCGTTAACCCAACAGTTTTATTATGGCCAGTAACAGATGAGGTCAACTGCAGTGATCTTTTGCCTCGATTTTAGCCCACGAGGGAGTGTGGTGTGTGCTGAAATAATGAGGTGGCTCAGTGGAAGCCAGGTTTCGCAAAGGCGGGAGGGAATCCGCTGTCTGGGACCTATGGGGAATGGCCTCTTGTGTGAGTTCATTAGCGAGGAGGGATTACTGAGGTGTCTGCAGTCGAGCGGGAGGATAGAGGCATGAGGCAAAAGAGTTTCATCCTGAACCACAAGAAAACCTCAGAATAATTCTAAAATGTCACTGGCTTTGGCCTGTGTTAGAACTGATTCGACCTCCTGTTGTGACCCCCTGGGATGTAGGGGAGTGTTCACCATCTGGTTCCCATTAACTCCTAATCCCCCCTTAATTGGGGGCGGGACTTCCCCCATTGTATAAAAACCCCCGGCCTGGGTGGAGTTGAGAGCATGTATCATAATAAACCTTTTCTTTGTATCCTAGCATGCGTCCAATTAGTCTTTCTCCCCGTCAGATTCTCCACTGGTGACGAGGCTGAAGTGGAGTTGCTGCCGGCAACAGGTGTTCCACACCCGGACCACTATGTCTAGGTCACAAAGGCCTTACCTAAACCGACCAAGCTGCCTCACATAGGAAAGCTGGAGGCCTTTGATGTGAGTAATGATGATTGGGCTCAATATATAGAGCGTATGCAATTTTGTATTCGACCAACATCATAATTGGAGATGAACGACAACAATCCTACTAATGGCTATTGGTGGACCGACGTATGCATTTATCAAAAGCTTGACACTTCCGGACTTGCCTGACAGTCGGGGCTGGATTCTCCGTTAGCGGGATTCTCCGTTGCGCCGGCAGCACACCACGCCCAGGGATTTCCCGACGGCGTGGAGCCGCCCACGATGGGAAACCCCGTTGGCCGGCTGGCGGGACAGGGAATCCCACTGCCAGCGGGGGTGCGTGGCATCAGGAAACTGCCGTGGCAGGACAGGGAACTCGCCTCTAGTCTTTTGCAGCTTTGATAGCCTTGCTAGAAAACCACTTAATCTAAAACCGCCACTCATCATTTGCCAATTCCGCTTCCACACTGCCAGAAAGCTTGCTGAGACTAGCGAGTCAGGCATACCCTGAGCGAATCCTTTCGCGACCGTTTTGATTGCGGGATCTAGGAGGCCACAACGCAGAGCAAGTTGCTGGCCGAAACCCAGCTGACTTTGCAGCGGGCAATTAAGGTTACCGTCTCCCACGAGAGCGCGGAGCTGGGAGCCTAAGAGCTTCAGAAGATGGCGGTACTGAACCTGGGGCACTCAGGAAGATGGCACCAAGATCCATCTCGGCTGAAGGACCTGGAGACCTGGCAGTGGGGTGCCCGCCCAAAAGATGGCAGCCACCACCGCAGAGCAACCGCGGAGCGCAGGGACGAATCCGCAGAGCAGGGGTACCCAGACAGATGTTCAGGTCCAAAGCCAAATGGGCCACGCGACAACCAACCTGCCTTCTGCCCCTCCAGACAATTCCACCCCCTCATGACAGGGCGTACAAGCTCGCCGACTGCAAGGAGGAAGCTTATCAACAACTCCTTAGTGTTACGGCACCCCGAGTCACCCCAATTCGTGTGTACCTTTTGGTAAATGGGCATCCCATCGACATGGAGCTGGATACTGGAGCAGCTGTGTCCATGATCAGCTGACATATTTGAGGGCATCCGCACCAGCCTCCATACATTGACTTTCCGTGACACAGAGGCCACGTTGGCCACCACACCAGAGGGCTGTTGGCCATTGATGTCACCACCCAGATACCAGTGACATATGGACACCGATCCGCTAACCTACCATTGGTGGTAGTCCGTGGTGGAGGACCAGGTTTGATGGTTCAAGACTGGCTACGCCATTTGATACTCAACTGGCAGAGGTTTTTCCACATATGCCTGCATGGTTCTGAGGTGGTCCTGGCCAGACTCCCCGGGGTCTTCGCAGACGGACTGGAGACACTCAAAGGGGCCATGGCCCGAATCAGCGAAGATCCACAGACACAGCCTCGTTATTTCCATTTATGCAAATATACCCGGTTGCCATTTGGGGTCTCATCCGCATGCACTACGTTCCAACGTGTGATGGAGACCATCCTGCGGGGTTTACACAGGGTGGCCGTCTACACCTTCAAATTTCTGGAGCTCAGCGTGAAGGACGGTGTACTCCTCTGGGGTATCAGGGTGTTCATCTGGGATGTGGGCGAGCCACCTGACTACAGGACATCCACAACAGACACCCGGGAATGCCCAAGGTAAAGATGCTAGCCTGTAGTTACGTCTGGTGGCCGGGCATCAACATGAATATAGAGAAGGTGGCGGATCATGTGAGGGGCACCAGAAAGCTCCAGCAGTGGCGCCGTTGCACCCTTGGGAATGGCTGGGACGACCATGGTCACGCCTTCACATTGACTCTGGTGGTCCTTTTCAGGGTTTAATGTTCATGGTCATTGTAGATGCACACTCAAAGTGGCTCAACATCCACAGGATACAAGAAACTGTAGACCGCCTGCACTACACCTTCAGCACACATGGTATCTCAGAGGTACTGGTCTCCGACAATGTTCCCGCTTTCACTATTGCGGCGTTCGAGGCATTTGTGGCCGCGAACGGGATCGGCCACGGACTGCCCCACATCACCCAACCTCAAACAGACGGCCCGAACAGTCCAGACATTAAAGAGGGAAATTAAGCTGACCAATGGAACCTGGGAAACTCAGTTGGCCTGTTTTTTGTTTAGTTACAGGACCGAAGTACATGTGATCACAGGGGTGGCACCAGCTGAGCTACTCATGGGTCAATCAGGAGTCCAAGATGCCCGGCGCCATTTTCTCCGATCATGACTCGGACTCCGATATGAACATCCAGCTGCGGGAAGGCACAGATCTGAACCCATCAACACCACGCCGATACCCGTGCCCACTCCTCCTCCGACTCATGTCCCGATGCTCGGTGTGGAAGCGCCGCTCACCAATCAGGTATATGCCTCCTGGGCCAACCCTTCAGCGTTGGAACGCCGACACCAGACAAAACAGACAAAGGTTCCCCCAGATTGGTCTGAAGAGATGGACATTTCTCCCAACCAGGGGCGGGGTGGGCGTGGTCATGACACCATGGGATGAAAGAGATTGTGCACCATCCGGTTCCCATTTACTCCAAACGTACATAGAACATAGAACAGTACAGCACAGAACAGGCCCTTCGGCCCTCAATGTTGTGCCGAGCCATGATCACCCTACTCAAACCCACATATCCACCCTATACCCCTAACCCAACAACCCCCCCCTTAACCTTACATTTTATTAGGACACTACGGGCAATTTAGCATGGCCAATCCACCTAACCTGCACATCTTTGGACTGTGGGAGGAAACCGGAGCACCCGGAGGAAACCCACGCACACAGGGGGAGGACGTGCAGACTCCACACAGACAGTGACCCAGCCGGGAATCGAACCTGGGACCCTGGAGCTGTGAAGCATTTATGCTAACCACCATGCTACCCTGCTGCCCCATGTATGAACGTGTATGAACTCCCCTGGTATTGGGGCGGGACTTTTCTCTTAACAGGGAAGGTGGGACAGTATGAAAACCCTGTCCTGGGTGTAGGTCAGGGAGGTGACTCTTCAGGGTGGGGTCAGGGAGGGTGACCCTTTGGGGTGAAGTCAGGGAGTATGACCCTTCGGGGTGAGGTCAGGGAGGGTGACCCTTTGGGGTGAGGTCAGGGAGGGTGACCTTTCGGGGTGAGGTCAGGGAGGGTGACCTTTCGGGGTGAGGTCAGGGAGGGTGACCCTTCGGGGTGAGGTCAGGAAGGGTGACCCTTCAGGGTGAGGTCAGGGAGAGTGATCTTTTGGGGTGAGGTCAGGGAGGGTGACCCTTTGGGGTGAAGTCAGGGTGACTCTTCAGTGTAAGTTTAGGGAGGGTGACCCTTCGGGGTGTGGGAGTTTCATGGTATATCTTAATAAATCTTTTCCTTTCTATCCTACCGAGCATCCTCCGACTGTATCTCACTCATCGGATTCTACACCTCCCACCAAATTTCTCTGGTGGCTCCAGTGCTGGAACTGTACTAAACAGTTTGAGTCACCCGAACAGGACATTTTAATGTTGACGAGGTCCTTCACCATGGCTGGGGTTGGCGAGGTTAAAATAACACGTGGGAATGCACAGCAAAAATAACCCACCGGCTACTTTAAGCACCCATTTTGTTCCTACTATGTGACATATAGTTGGGCCTTTTATTTTTCTGAATCATCTAAGAAAACATAATTTGTGTGACTGCAATTAGTTGGTGGGAGGGGAAGGTGAACTTGAAATAGTTCCTTTGGATCTCATCATTTATAACATGACAGCTGGCTAATTTGTTCACAGGTTAATATCATCTGAGGCCCTGTGCTCAAAACACATTGAGGAATGACAGCTTTATTTTCTACTTTTGTTCCCACTCTTTTTCTAAATACAATGTCGTTTCTATGGGTAAAAAACCTATTGTTCTTGAAAGCAATAGTAAAGGGAGTTGGTAAAAACTGAGCACTATTTTAAATGCCTTTCTATTTAAATTTATCTTGAGCTGTGAGGTAATATAACAACAGTGAGCCATTCCTGGTGTGCCTTCAACAATTTTTTCAATCATTAATGGATTGAAAATTATTCATCTCAACTCTGTTGATGCGAAAATGTAAGTGAGCATCAACATTAACTGGGTGGGTTTTGCCCTGTGATTGCTTGTGTGACCATGCAAGCTTGTTGAATAAAGAAGCTCTTCAGGGACTATGGCCTTTATGTTTTCTCATTGCCTTTTCAATATTTTTAAATGATGTTTTTCCACATTCATGAAATTCTTTTTTAAATATTTTAACCTGCATTTATTTTGAAAATGTCTCGACGTACAACATGAAGAAAGGGCCTGCCTGAGAAATCATAAGGTTCTCCAATCCATATTTGTAGCCCGTGTGTAGCGAGTTGTCAATGGCCAAGAAGAGTTATCCACTCTTACTTCGAGTCACCAGGGAGCTCTGCCATCTGCAGCATGCACACTGGGCAAAGCAATGCTTGCAACATAAGAGTGCCAGTGGGTGGCAAAGATGCTACTGCCCTCAAATGTTATTACTATGTCCCACTCCCAGCTATCTCTATACTGTCAGCTTAGTGTTGTTCATGCATTAAGCAAACATGGTTCCCAGCAGCAATTTCACTTTTCTTCCCCCTCCAGAACAGCATTATATTGCCTCCCAATGTCACTACATGCTGCATTTTCCAATGTATTGGGAGTTTGCTGATGTCGGCCAACCTGAAACCTATCAAGGGCTGAATGTTCTACTTCTGCTCCTAGTTCATAATTCTGTCTGCTAACTCTATTTCTTTCTCAAACCTGAGTGTTTCCAGCATTTTTGTTTTTATTACAGATTTCCAACATTTGCAGTATTTAGCTTTTGTTTTGTGCCCTGGTAAATTATGAATGTACGTGAATGCAATGAAAATGTTGTCTGGGCTTGGTCAGGAGGATCAGTAGAAGTAAAACGTGTTGACAGTTAACATTCTGTATGGAATCTTGGGCCAACCACATGACGTGTGATATTATCGAGCAATCTTGCTTTTCCAGATGCTTTACAGTCTATCATATCTTTCGGCACATGTCCACAAGTCCGGTAGTTAATGTGCACAGCACTGAACCTGTGTTGCCAATTTGCAGCGGAGGTGCCAATAATGTTGCCCTTTTTAATATTGAGTGATATTGCTTTTCAGAGTCGCCAGGTATCAGATGAAACCACCACAAGGTTCAACCGATATTGATCAAAGACCCAACAACTAGTCAGTTAGTTCAAGTTCAATAATAGTTTATTTACGCACAAGATTAACTCACACATGCAACATAAAAACACTACAAGTTAAATTATACCTAACACTACAACAACCTGTACTTAACTTCAGGCACCCGGCTTTGACAGAGGAACAAGGCCTTTGTTTGGATCTGGAGTGGCTGGGTCTGGAGAAGTAACTTCAGTTCTGCTGGGCTCATCCGTCTGGTAGCGATCGTTGATCTTGAACTTGTTTCTGGTCGTGGTGCTGCAGATGGTTTCAGGTGTAGTCCGGGCCGAAGAGTGTGCCAGGACCAAAAGAGATCGAACTTGACAGCGTCTCTCTTTATCCTTTGGGGTTTCGCGCTCTTTTGGGCGGTCCTTAGCTTTGGACCCAATAATTCGGCAGGCTTCGATTGCTGCCTTCGATTTGAGCCAGTAAAGGGGCGAGTGCCTTGATGGCTGGGCGTGTCCTGAGCGGTCATTGACTTTGGCTGTTTGGGCTTCCTGGGTGAAGGGAGTGGTGTCAATGTGTCTGGAATTGTATCTGATACCTGCGTACTAGTCCTTTGTCCTGGGGAAATGGGTCATTAGAATGCAAATCGGCCGGGTGTTACGATACTGTCTGGTTCTCTGTTAGAAAATATACATTTAGGTCCTGAGTTTGCCTGAATCCTGTATTGGCCATATTTCCCATGAGTCTTTGCAAGTATCCATGTTTACTTGTAAGTGGCCATCCCAGATGGCTACACCTGGCCACTATCACCCGCCATGTATTCTACACTGCTTCCTTTGTGGGAGAAAGCCCTGGAGTGCCAGACAAGGCAAACATTTCCTCACACACAGCTCACGCAGTGACATGCCCGCTCCAACAGTATTGTTCAGTTTCCATTTCAAACCTCCACATTATATTAGCTGAACATTATTTTGGACTGCCACTTCTTTACCTTGTCGCAGCCGCTGGGAAAACTGGAAATTATTTTAACATTTTCAGCCCTTCAAGAGGTTACAACAATAAGAAAACCACCCATTTTTGAGAGATAATGTACTTTTACATGTTCTGCTACCCCTTAAGGCCTGCAATATCAGGACAGACTCAATAGAGCCCATGACAATGGTCACATTTAGGCCATTCTAACATGTTGAGTTTTGTGTAGTTATTGTGAAGACCCATGTAGCAATTAAGTTCAAATACTTTGATACAAAATCATATTATACCTCAGAAACCATTGTAATACTGCCACATTATGTCTCCAATCTGATTTTTTTTCTCAACTTTCTTTTTATCCATATTTATAGCAAGGTGTCTAGGAAACATATTATCTAATGAACAGTGTGAATAGTTTCAAATGGTCTCATGAATGAGAGTTATCCCTTCATCAAGCTACCTTAAGTGGGCAATGAACGGTCTTCACGTCTTAGACAACTGGACAAACATGACACTGTTGGACCAATTTGTTCATGTCAAGCAGTCAAATTTCTCACAATAAAAGCAATTTATTTTCCTGAAACAAATTCAGTGTTCCAGAATATAAAACAGCTTTATTCTTACAATCCTTAATCCTGGGCTCTTGTGATTCAAGAGATGCAAGTCTGTGCCTCTCAGGAGCTGCCTCATCCCCATGACTTGGAAGTGGAGGGTGGAGGTGAGTAACGTGGATATGAATACTCCTGCAGGACCTAGGAGGACAAATTCAACCATCAATCAAAACCTCAGCAGACAGAAGATGGTGCTGGAGAGAAAGTATTAATAATAAATATGCTTCTTTGACCTATATTTATATCTCGAGAGCACAACCTTAATTGACTTGTACATTCTGATCAAAGGAAGCTTATCATTTCCTAAGTGTTAATTTTGAGATAATAATTGCCTGTTAAAAATATTTTCCTGATGGGTAAGCGAGTTTAGATAATGGGTGGGATTCTCCGTTTGGAAGACTACGGGCTGGATTCTCTGATTTCGAGACTAGTTCCTAAACCAGCGTGAAAGTGGTGGCGTTTTACGCCAGGAAAACTGGTACAAAACAGCCATTGATTTCCCATTTACGCTGCCCAGCAGGGAGGCACCGTAGAACACCCGGCTCTAGCTGCCGCTACGGCCTGGAGAATAACTGGGTCCATGGCCGCGCATGCGCTCAGCGACGGTTGCTTCATGGCAGATGTCGCTCACGGACCCGGTCCACGAAATAGTCCCCCGCTTCGAACGGCTCGCGCACCATGGACCACCTTCCCCACAGTGCCCCCATCCCCGAATATGTCCCCCCCCTGCCCGCAGATCGGCCCTCCCCCGACTGAGTCCACAGCCACACCGAGTTTCCGATGAGTGAGACCACACGTGTCCCACTCCATCGGGAGTTCGGCCGGTCGGGAACGGAGCATCACAGGGCAGGCCTCAGCCAACGTACGGAGGCCGTGGGTACGGCCTGCAGGGAACACCACTTTTCAGGGGGTGGAGCATCACGAAAGCAGCGCCGCCCCTGATTTCAGCGTCATCAGGGATTCTCCGCCCCATCGCCGAAAGCAATTTTGGCATCAGGGATCGGAGAATCCAGCCCTACGTTCTCCCGTCGGAGGAGAATTCCAACCGATTTACGTTCTCCCTTGGAGCGCATATCGGAAAGCAATCCCGTATCCCTTTCCATGCAAAAGTATGCATGGTGAGGAATACAATGGATTTCTGAGGGAATCCCGCTATCGGGCCGCCATTTTCAGCGGGCAGCCCAATAGTGAATCCTGCGGCTGCCCCGCAATCCAGAAAGCAGCCCCCGACTGCTAGATTTCCTGTGTGCCTCCCCCCCCCCCCATTTCTCCAAGTAGGGGATGACCCAACCTGCTCCCCAACCCCCAGGGACTCGCTACCAAAGGAGATCCCCCCCCCCCCATGGACCCCCCTTAATAGGGAGGCTCCCCTCCCCCTTGGGACCCCACGTAGTAGGGAGAGCCTCCCATAGTGAACCCCTTAATAGGCAGACTTCCCCCAGGAACCCACTAAATAGGGAGACTCCCCCCCCCCCCATGGACCTGCTAGCTGAAGGAACCCCCCTCAGAAACATTCTAACTAAAGGGACCCCCCCAAAGGGAGCCCCCAATGAAAAAGAATATCTAACTAAAGGGATCTCCCCCGCCCACAGGGACCCCCTAACTAAAGATCACCCCCCCCCACATTGGGACCCCCTAACTAAAGGGACACCCCACAAGGTCCCCCAGAATAAAAGGACCCACCCCCCTCATGCACCTCATGACTAATGGAACCCCTCCCCAGTGACCCCCAAATGCAAGAGTGTGATTGCAACACACTTACTGCTCTTTAATGTGGTTGATGCTTGTAAACATTGGGATTTCAGGACTCAGAGTTACTCATCCATGAAGGGCGATAAATGAATCAATGCTGCAGCTGTTTTCTGGAAGCAGTCAATCACAGCCCACTTTGAGAAATAAATGAATGGCTTGCAGCTAATAGATCTGAGGGGTTAAACACAAGTCACAGCTGTTCTCCTCCAAGAATGGACACGTGGAGTTTCCAGCCAAGTGCTACAACTGTAATCGTTTCACTGCCCCTGTCTGGACTGCTCTCTAGTTTCCAGACAATGGTGTCTTTTGTGAGGGGGAGGGGGCCTGTAGGGATGGGGGGGGGGGGGGGGGGGGTGCTGTCTGTGGTGTGGCACCTTTAGTACGGGAATCCCTTTAGTGAGGAGGTCCCAGGGTGGGGGGCTCAACCAATTCATGGGGTTCCTGGCAGGGGTGGGGGTTCTCTCTATTAAGGAGGTTTCTTGGGGGGTTAGCCATTTTGGGGTGAAGCTGGTAGAAGAGGGGTGGGTGGGTAGTGCATTGTGGGAGGGGGTGGGAAGGATTGCCCTTGAATGGACTTTGGGGCAACTGTCTTAAGGGTTATCCCCTTTACGCCAAACATGGGAGAGAAACAGCCTGTGATTTGAGGAGCAGTTCATTGAAGAATCTTCAAATTCACTTATCACTCAAGAGAGGCTTGGCAGGCTGGAAATTGGCCCACGGGTCGCATATTGGACAAGCTTGGCCTAACTACATGTTTGTAAACCGGAAAAAGCAGTAGACATATATGTTTACCTAAAATATAAACCAGTGAGAAAAAATTCTTGAGTAGTAATGCAAATTGTTTTGCTTATCCCGGAACTGTAGCTTCATGCTTCCCTTGCTAAGGTACATTTTGCTGTACTTTTCAGATGCAACGCAGTGTGGTTTCAAAAAAATAAAATATCCGTGGGAATGCTTGCATCTGCTTCAAAGTATCACTGTGAACGGAGAGGAGAGGGATTGGGAGAGAGACTGAGATACAGAGCCAGGTGGAGAAATTGAGAGAGGAAAAGAGAGGGATGGAGGAATAGGCTGATAGAGAGAAGGAGGCCAACAAAGGACAGAGAGGGATGGAGAAATAAACTGAGAGAGCGAGAGAGAAAGACAGCACCAGGGGAATAAACTAGTGTAAATAAAAGCAAATTATTGCAGATACAGTGAAACAAAAACAGAAAACACTGGACAATCTCAGCAGGTCTCTCACGTCTGTGGTGAGAGAAGGGGGCGAAAAAGCGTTCTTCCTCATGTCCCCTCCATACCTTCTGCCACTTATCCTGAATCTATGTCCCCTGGTTCTAGAATACTCCATCAAGGGAAACAATTTTATCCTGTCCACTAATGCTTGATGTTTTAAAGTGACAGTGCTTATGAAGTGAGACAGAACTAAGAAGTTTTACTTGTGTGCCTTAGCTTTATGGTTTCAGCAGAGAAAATGCTTCAAACACAACTTGATGTTGTTATCAGGACATTGAAATCTAGCCATCAATCCCCTGTCATAAACTGCAGAGCAGGTTCTGTATTTAGTTTGTTGATTGGGCAGCCCAGTTTTGAATGTGGAAACCTTTGCGAGAACTAGAAACGCGTTATAATTTCAATGATTAAGCTCCGCCTGTTGAAAAGAAATCAGGCAGCATTTGGAGCCTAATTTACAGCTCAAACCGGGATCAACGAATGGTACAATCATTTGCTATGTAATATATATAAAGGCATGTTCTGCAAGTTCATCATGCAGATATGCAGTTAGTCTCAAGTGATTATTGACCATTTGAGTTTCAAGTTAGTTTTTTTGTGGCGTCTAATGCAAGCTGGTATTGGTACCTGTAGAGATGTTTCTTCATGGTTAATCATTGCCCGCTGTAAGGAAACATACTCATAGAATTTCCCTCCCAAGTGACTCACTGGTTCAAGTTTGTATCTTATTTTTATATTTCTCGTTTCTCGCACACCTGCATTTTGCAGAAGCCAGCAGTTACCGACCAATTAAGTAGGTGCGGCTACTAATGTCTACAAAGTAACTCACCTTCTTATGAGTACACACCATATCTACTTTGCATGTCAGGCTAATTGTTTCGCAACCACTGACAATCACACTCCACAAAAACCACAGAATGCTATATATATGACCAAGAATAAGATAAATATTCTATCTTTCTTAGATGCAGTTATATGTGAAAGGTTTCAGTAGCAAATCATTTCCACTATTAAAGAGAAGATTAAGTGCTTTCTCTACAGAGGATTTATACAATATTTCAATGGTTTCTAAAGAAATTGGAAGTTAATTTGCACGGAGAATTCAGCGTTAGCTATTGTAGGAACATTGCAGGTTATGAGAGACGAACAGGTGTTGATTTTGATGTGGACAGCATGCGAGTTTACTAAAATTATTGCTGCGGCAGAGAGCACGTTGTGTATGAACGACACACATCAACAAGGGGATCTAAATAATGGAGGCGGTGATGTACAGGTTATATCATTAGATTCGCAACCCAGAGGCCCAGGCTCAGGGAACAAAGTTTCAAATCCCCCTTGGCAGCTGGTGGAATTCAATAATAAGAATTGGGAATTAAAAGCCGATTTCAGCAATAGTGATCATGAAATTATTGTCAATTGTCAGAACATAGGAACTAGGAGCAGGATTAGGCAATTCAGCCATTCGAGCCTGCTCCACTATCCAGTATGACCGTGACTGATCTCATCTTGGCTTCACGTCCACTTTCCTGCCCATTCGACATAACACTTCAACCCAATACGAATTTAAAAATCTGTCTATCTCCTCCTTAAATTTACTCACTAATAATAATAATAATCTTTATTAGTGTCACAAGTAGCCTTACATTAACACTGCAATGAAGTTACTGTGAAAATCCCCTCGTCGCCACACTCTGGCGCCTATTCGGGTACACAGAGGGAGAATTCAGAATGTCCAATTCACCTAACAAGCACGTCTTTCAGGAAGTGTGGGAGGAAACCGGAGCACCCGGAGGAAATCCACACAGACACGGAGAGAACCTGCAGATGCCACACAGACAGTGACCTGAGCTGGGAATTGAATCTGAGTCCCTGGCACTGTGAAGCAGCAGTGCTAACCACTATGCTACCGTGCCTCAATCCACCATCTGTCCTGGCCTCCACTACACTCTGGGGTAGTGAATTCCACAGATTCACGACCATTTGAAAGAAATAATTTCTCCTCATCTCTGTTTTAAATCTGCTACCCCTTATCCTAAAACTATGACTTTTCGTTCTAGATTGCCCCACAAAAGGAAGATTTGTCAATACCTTTTGTCATCTTATATATCTCAATTAGCTCTCCCCTCATTCTTCTAAACTCGAGAGAGTATAGGCCTAAACTGCTCAATCTCTCTTCATGAGACAAACCCCTCATCTCTGCAATCAATCTAGTGAACCTTCTATGAATTGCCTCAATGCAACTAAATCCCTCTGTGATGAACGGTTATTGTATTACTGTACCCTTATCATCATGTAAGGTGATGTCCCCTTTAAGACCGGGCTTGGAACCCTGGGGGACTCCGCCTCCAGCTCCACCCACCTGGGAGTCGTATATAAGGGGCTGCCATGCAGGCGGCACCCAGTAAGCACCCGTCTCGGCACCAGGCTAGTTCTTAGCTTGTTGAAGCCTTCTTTACATTTTACTCTTGAGCGTCGTTATTGAAGGTACAGTAGTCCCCCGTTATACCGCGCTCCGCAATACCGCGGTTCGCGATATACCGCGGGGGGGCTGATGGACCCCAACTGTCAGTTGTGTCAATTTCAGCGGCCGGCTCCGGAGAAGGAAGCTGCTCTCACTGAAATAATCAGCCGGCCGCTGAAATTGACACTGCCCGCTGCTCTCTCCCTCCAATCCAACTTTTAAGTTTTAATGTTTCTGATTGGAGGGAGAGAGCAGCCGGCAGTGTCAATTTCAGCGGCCGGCTGATTGTTTCAGTGAGAGAGCAGCTTCCCTCTCCGGATCAAAGTGAGCCGGCCGCTGAAATTGACACTGCCGGCTGCTCTCTCCCTCCAATCAGAAACATTAAAACTTAAAAGTTGGATTGGAGGGAGAGAGCAGCGGGCAGTGTCAATTTCAGCGGCCGGCTCACTTTGATCCGGAGAGGGAAGCTGCTCTCTCACTGAAACAATCAGCTGGCCGCTGAAATTGACACTGCCGAGGGGGGGGCGGGTGTCGGGGGGGGAGAAGAGGGGGGGCGGGTGGTGGGGGAGGAGAAGAGGGGGGGCGGGTGTTGGGGGGGAGAAGAGGGGGGCGGGTGTTGGGGGGGGAGAAGAGGGGGGGGCGGGTGTTGGGGGGGAGAAGAGGGGGGCGGGTGTTGGGGGGGAGAAGAGGGGGGGCGGGTGTTGGGGGGGAGAAGAGGGGATCGGGTGTTGGGGGGGAGAGGAGGGGGGGCGGGTGTTGGGGGGGAGAGGAGGGGGGGAGAGGAGGGGGGGCGGGTGTTGGGGGGGAGAGGAGGGGGGGCGGGTGTTGGGGGGGGAGAGGAGGGGGGGCGGGTGTTGGGGGGGGGAGAGGAGGGGGGCGGGTGTTGGGGGGGGAGAGGAGGGGGGGCGGGTGTTGGGGGGGGAGAGGAGGGGGGGCGGGTGTGGGGGGACCCCCCCGGCGGGTGTGGGGGGGACCCCCCTGCGGGTGTGGGGGAGACCCCCCTGCGGGTGTGGGGGAGACCCCCCTGCGGGTGTTGGGGGAGAGAGGAGGGCCCTGCGGGTGTTGGGGGACGGGGGAGGAGAGGGGGGGAGATGGCGAGCCGGAGGGTGTGAGGTGGGTGGGGTGGGGGGGGGAGGGGAGAGGAGGAGACAGAGCCCAGTGGGTGTTGGGGGAGAGGAGGAGACAGAGCCCAGTGGGTGTTGGGGGAGAGGAGGAGACAGAGCCCAGTGGGTGTTGGGGGAGAGGAGGAGACAGAGCCCAGTGGGTGTTGGGGGAGAGGGGGCGAGCCGGAGGGTGTGGGGGGAGAGGGGTCTAGTTGGAGGATGTGGGGGGAGAGGGGGCAAGCCGGAGGGAAAAAAAAGAAATTGACACTGCCGGCTGCTCTCTCCCTCCAATCAGAAACATTAAAATTTAAAAGTTGGATTGGAGGGAGAGAGCAGCCGGCAGTGTCAATTTCAGCGGCCGGCTGATTATTTCACTGAGAGCAGCTTCTCTCCGGATCAAAGTGAGCCGGCCGCTGAAATTTTAATTGGATCCACGATGGGGGTTTTAAATTTATTAAAAAATCTATGCTAGCGCTTCCCATTGTGAGTCTACGGGGGTCTGACCTCTCCCCCGCCCCCCGTAGACTCACAATGGGAAGCGCTAGCATAGATTTTAAAATAAATTTAAAACCGCGTTTAAATTTAAAACTCCCCCAACACCCACTGGGCTCTGTCTCCTCCTCTCCCCCAACACCCACTGGGCTCTGTCTCCTCCTCTCCCCCATCATGGATATCCGCGGCTCGGTTACAACGCGGGTGGGGGTCTTGGACCCCAACACCCGCGTTATAAAGGAGGACTACTGTACTACAATTTAATAAGCTAAACTACATCAGGATGGACGCAGGCCTAAAACCAGAGAAGCTCAATCTGGAAGCACGGACACCGGAGGCAAAGGAAATTTTTCAATATTGGCTCCGATGTTTCGAGGCCTACCTGGACTCCTCAGAGACTCCCAACCTGGGGCTCCGCAAGCTGCTCCTACTCCACGCCAAGGTGAGTCACAGAATCTCCGCCATGCTTGAAAAGGCGACTACCTGCAAAGAGGCGGTCGAGATACTACGCAAGCGGTTTGTGAAACCCATCAACGAGGTACATGCCCGGCATCTGCTCTCTACCTGCCGGCAGCGCTCGGGAGAAACGCTAGACGAATTTGTAGAAAAACTCACCGTGCTCTCTAGGAACTGTAATCATCAGGATGTGACAGGGGAAATCCATATGAACCTGCACATCAGAGACGCTTTCGTGTCCGGCATCCGCTCGATCTACATCCAGCAGCGATTACACGAAAACGGGGCAAAAGACCTCCAGGACACGCTAACGCTCGCCACCTCGCTGGAAGGGACCCAACATAATTTAGGCACGTACCCCGCGGACCCTGCAAGCCCCCCTCGGACTTCCCCAGACTCGGCCATGTTACGGGCCTGCGCCACTTGGAAACCCGCCCAGACCGGGGGCATACTGTGGACAGGGCCAGCACCCACGCCCAGGCTGCGCAGCCCGCTCCGCCATCTGCAGCGACAGCGGGAAAAAGGGGCATTTTGCGAGGGTCTGCCTGGCCAGACCCAAGGGCCAGAAATGCAAAGAACAGCAGGCCCGAAAATCAGGCTCACAGGGCCTCTGGCCTCGCAACGTGGCTGGGCATCGACCCGACACGCCCCCTTCTGATGCGTCATCTGCCTCGTGCGAATCATGGGGGCGGCGATCTTGGTGGCGGCCATCTTCTCGACCCGACACGTGCGACCTACAGCGGCGGCCATTTTACGAATCCGACTCGGCTGAGGACTCGGACTACCCGCAACTGGGAGCGATCACCCTCGACCAAATGCGGCCAAAACACCTGCAGAACTCTATGATGCAAGTCCAGGTCAATGGGTGCGACACTCCATGCCTTTTCGACTCAGGGAGGATGGAGAGCATTATTCATCCAGAACGGTAAGGCGCTGCTCCTTGCGCACCCATCCTGTATCCCAAACCATAGTCCTCGCATCCAGGTCCCACTCGGTCCAAATCAAGGGGTATTGCATTGCGGATCTCTCGATCCAGGGCGCTGAATACACCGAAGCCTGACATTGAAGCTCGGCGGACCCTTGCCCCCCTCACGGTATGCAGCCTTGCGACACTGAAAGTCGCACCCCCCTCTCTATTCACGACTGTAAGCCCATCGCCACCAGGAGCCGGTGGTACAGTGCCCAAGACATGACTTTTAACAAGTCAGAGGTCCAGTGTTTGCTGGCAGAGGGGGTCATCGAGGCTAGCAACAGCCCCTGGAGAGCACAAGTGGTGGTAGTCCAGTCCGGGGAAAAGAAACGGATGATTGTGGATTACAGCCAGACCATAAACCGCTTCATGCAGCTCAATGCGTACCCTCTTCCTCGCATAGCAGAAATGGTCAATCGGATCGCCCAATACCGGGTATTTTCCACGGTCGATCTCAAATCCGCCTACCACCAGCTCCCTATCCGCCCGAAAGATCGCCCCTATACTACCTTCAAAGCAGCCGGCTGGCTCTTCCACTTCCTCAGGGTCCCTTTCGGCATCACAAATGGCGTCTCCGTCTTCCAGAGGGCGATGGACCAAATGGTGGACCAGTACGGCTTGCGGGCTACTTACCCGTACTTAGAAAATGTCACCATCTGCGGCCATGATCAGCAGGACCATGCTGCAAACCTCGAAAAGTTCCTCCAGACCGCCCGAGCCCTCAACCTGACCTATAACAAGGAAAAATGCGTTTTCCACACAACCCGGCTAGAAATTCTCAGCTATGTCGTGGAAAACGGGGTCCTAGGTCTCGACCCCGACCGCATGCGCCCCTTAAGGAATTTCCCCTCCCCCACAGCCTCAAGGCCCTCAAACGGTGCTTGGGGCTTTTCTCCTATTACGCCCAGTGGGTCCCCAAATATGCAGACAAAGCCCGTCCACTCATAAAGACCATGATATTTCCCCTGTCTGCTGAGGCCCGATCAGCCTTCAGCCACATCAAGGCTGACATCATCAAGGCCGCGATGCACGCGGTGGACGAAACCATCCCTTTCCAGGTAGAGAACGATGAGTCAGACATCGCCCTGGCTGTTACCCTCAACCAGGTAGGGAGGCCAGTGGCATTCTTCTCCCGGACCCTCACCGCCTCCGAGATTCGGCACTCTGCAGTCGAGAAGGAGACACAAGCCATTGTGGAGGCTGTGCGGCACTGGAGGTTCCTAGCCGGTAGGAGGTTCACCCTCGTCACCGTCGGTAGCCTTCATGTTTGATAATGCACAATGGGGCAAAATAAAAAACGATAAAATTTTGAGGTGGAGGATCGAACTCTCCACCTACACGTACGATATCAAGTATCGTCCAGGGGAGCTCAACAAGCCCCCAGATGCCCTGTCCTGTGGCACGTGCGCCAACGCGCAGGAGGACCGCCTGCAAGCCATCCACAATGACCTCTGTCACCCGGGGGTTACACAGCTCGTCCACTTTATCAAGTCCCACAACCTACCTTACTCCACCGAGGAGGTCAAGGCCATGACCAGGGCTTGCCAGATCTGCACTTCTACCGGCCAGACAAGGCCCGCCTTGTAAAGGCCTCGGGGCCCTTTGAGTGACTAAGTGTGGACTTCAAGGGCCCCCTTCCCGTCCACCAACCCCAATGCCTACTTCCTCACCGTCATCGACGAGTTCTCCCGCTTCCCATTCACCGTTCCCTATCTCGACATGACCTCGGCCACAGTGATAAAGGCACTGCACAGCATCTTCACCCTGTTTGGTTTCCCCACTTGTATACCCACAGCGATCGGGGTACATCGTTCATGAGCGATGAACTGTGTCAGTATCTGCTCAGCAAAGGCATCGCCTCGCACAGAACGACCAGTTATAACCCGCGGGGAAACGGGCAGGTGGAGAGGGAGAACGCGACAGTTTGGAAGGCCTATCCTTCTGGTCCTGCAGTCGAGATGTCTCCCAACCACCCGCTGACAGAAGGTCCTCCCTGACGCCCTCCACTCCATTAGGGCGCTCCTCTGCACAGCCATGAATGAGACCCCTCACAACCGCTTGTTTGTCTTCCCCAGGAAGTCCACCTCCAGGGTCTCGCTTCCACCTTGGCTGACAACTCCGGGACCTGTTCTTCTCCGGAGGCATGCGAGGAGCCATAAAACAGACCCCCTGGTCGAGAGGGTCTGATTATTACATGCAAACCCCTGGTACGCCTAGGCTCAGTACCCCGACGGCAGGCAAGATACGGTTTCCCTCCGGGATCTGGCACCCGCTGGTTCCCCACGACAGATGCCCCCTCCCTCACGGCTCCCCTGCGGGATCCGGCACCCACTACTTCCCCCCCCCCGGTCCCACTCCCCGTCGGTGGACACCGACAGTGCGCGCCCCCTAGCGCCGCCCCCCCCCCCCCCCCCCTCTACACCCCCGGCTGGCGCCAGCACCGCTACACCCAGCCCCACTTATTTCCCTGTGCCCCGATCCCCTAACCCGACCCGGACCAAGGCTCCGACCACCGTGCTCCCAGACGTACCCTCAACTAAGACGACTGTGTCCGCCACACCACCGCCCGAGCTGAGGAGGAGGACGATAAGGCCGTCGAAACGAATGGACTTGTGATTGCACTTCACCCCCGCCGGACTTCATTTTTTAAAAACAGGGTGAATGTGATGAACGGTTATTGTATTACTGTACCCTTATCATCATGTAAGGTGATGTCCCCTATAAGACCAGGCTTGGAACTCTGGGGGACTCCGCCTCCAGCTCCGCCCACCTGGGAGTCGTATTTAAGGGACCGCCTTGTAGGCGGCACCCAGTAAGCACCCGTATCGGCACCAGGCTAGTTCTTAGCTTATTAAAGCCTTCTTTACCGTTTTACACTCGAGGTCGTTATTGAGAGTACTACACCCTCCTCAAATAAAGAGGCCAAAGCGGTACACAATACCCGAGATGGGGTCTCACCAATGCCTTATACAGTTGTAGCAACACTTCCCTGCTTTCATACTCTATCCTTTTGGCTATTTTTGTGAGGGCCACGAAGAATCCAGCACAAGTTGAAGGATAGAAAGAAATAACATTTATTTACAATAACATAATATACAACAGCAGCAGCAACTTCCCTTGTTGCTTACTCTCCTCCAGCCGGTTCCAAACTGGCCAGCTTTATTTATGCAGGGAATCTGTTAATGTTTTCTCCGCCCTCCCCCTCATTGGGGAAGCTTATAAGAACTAGGAGCAGGAGTAGGCCATCTGGCCCCTCGAGCCTGCTCCGCCATGCAATGAGATCATGGCTGATCTTTTGTGGACTCAGCTCCACTTTCCGGCCCGAACACCATAACCCTTAATCCCTTTATTCTTCAAAACACTATCTATCTTTACCTTAAAAACATTTAATGAAGGAGCCTCAACTGCTTCACTGGGCAAGGAATTCCATAGATTCACAACCCTTTGGGTGAAGAAGTTCCTCCTAAACTCAGCCTCAAAATAAGGGGAAGTAGATTTAGGACTATGTCCCCTAGTTCTGCTTTCACCCGCCAGTGGAAACAACCTGCCCGCATCTATCCTATCTATTCCCTTCATAATTTTAAATGTTTCTATAAGATCCCCCTCATCCTTCTAAATTCCAACGAGTACAGTCCCAGTCTACTCAACCTCTCCTCGTAATCCAACCCCTTCAGCTCTGGGATTAACCTAGTGAATCTCCTCTGCACACACTCCAATGCCGGTACGTCCTTTCTCAAGTAAGGAGACCAAAACTGAACACAATACTCCAGGTGTGGCCTCACTAACACCTTATACAATTGCAGCATAACCACCCTAATCTTAAACTCCATCCCTCTAGCAATGAAGGACAAAATTCCATTTGCCTACTTAATCACCTGTTGCACCTGTAAACCAACTTTCTGTGACTCATGCACTAGCACACTCAGGTCTCTCTGCAAAGCGGCATGCTTTAATATTTTATTGTTTAAATAATAATCCCGTTTGCTGTTATTCCTACCAAAATGGATAACCTCACATTTTTCAACATTGTATTCCATCTGCCAGACCCTAGCCCATTCACTTAACCTATCCAAATCCTCTGCAGACTTCCAGTATCCTCTGCACTTTTCGCTTTACCACTCATCTTAGTGTCATCTGCAAACTTGGACACATTGCCATTGGTCCCCAACTCCAAATCATCTAAGTAAATTGTGAACAATTGTGGGCCCAACACGGATCCCTGAGGGACACCACTGGCTACTGATTGCCAACCAGAGAAACACCCATTAATCCCCATTCTTTGCTTTCTATTAATTAACTAATCCTCTATCCATGCTACTACTTTACCCTTAATGCCATGCATCTTTATCTTATGCAGCAACCTTTTGTGTGGCACCTTGTCAAAGGCTTTCTGGAAATCCAGATATACCACATCCATTGGCTCCCCGTTATCTACTGCACTGGTAATGTCCGCAAGAAATTCCAACACATTAGTTAGGCACGACCTGCCCTTTATGTACCCATGCTGCATCTGCCCAATGGGACAATTTCTATCCAGATGCCTCGTTATTTCTTCCTTGATGATAGATTCCAGCATCTTCCCTACTACCGAAGTTAAGCTCCCTGGCCTATAATTTCCTGCTCTCTGCCTACCTCCTTTTTTAAACAGTGGTGTCACATTTGCTAATTTCCAATCCACCGGGACCACCCCAGAGTCTAGTGAATTTTGGTAAATCATCACTAGTGCATCTGCAATTTCCCTAGCCATCTCTTTTAGCACTCTGGGATGCATTCCATCAGGGCCAGGAGACTTGTCTACCTTTAGCACCATTAGCTTGCCCATCACTACCTCCTTAGTGATAACAATCCTCTCAAGGTCCTCACCTGTCATAGCCTCATTTATATCAGTCACTGGCATGTTATTTGTGTCTTCCACTGTGAAGACCGACCCAAAAAACCTGTTCAGTTCCTCAGCAATTTCCTCATCTCCCATTATTAAAACTCCCTTCTCATCCTCTAAAGGACCAATATTTACCTTAGCCACTCTTTCTTGTTTTATATATTTGTAAAAACGTTTACTGTCTGTTTTTATATTCTGAGCAAGTTTACTCTAATACTCTATCTTACTCTTCTTTATAGCTTTTTTAGTAGCTTTCTGTTGCCCCCTAAAGATTTCCCAGTCCTCTAGTCTCCCACCAATCTTTGCCATTTTGTATGCTTTTCCCTTCAATTTGATACTCTCCCTTATTTCCTTAGATATCCATGGTCGATTTTCCCTCTTTCTACCGTCCTTCCTTTTTGTTGGTATAAACCTTTGCTGAGCACTGTGAAAAATCGCTTTGAAGGTTCTCCACTGTTCCTCAACTGTTCCACCATAAAGTCTTTGCTCCCAGTCTACCTTAGCTAGTTCTTCTCTCATCCCATTGTAATCTCGTGAAAGAGGCAGGGACAGTGGACGTGTCCCTGAGCTCCCACATCACACACGAGGAGCATGACACGGGTCTGGGATCTCCTACCATGTCTTAAACCTTAGGTAAACTTATACAACTACAATTTCAAAATAAAATAAATAAATTAGACAATGAAAAGAAAAACTACTTACAAGTCACTTACCAGGGTTACAAAGCACCTCCTCCCCACCCAGCTTCGAATTCCCAAACTCCCTCTGGCTGTGTCTTCTTTGGCTCACTGGGAGAACTCACCCAGGGTTTCAGATGCTCTCTGGTTCTCTCCCTTTCCTGATTACCTCATACTCCCAAAGTATTGTTGGATTGCCATTAGTCCCAGCCAGTGGTAAGCAGGCAGGTTATAACATCCCCCCCCCCCCCCCCCCCCCAAAGTCCAAGGAATCCACCGCAGATCCTGACGAAGGAGGCCATCGGACTCCTTTTGCCGCAGGCCAGACAACATTTGCATGAGGCGCTGTATCGGGCGGCGTGTAACGAGACGGAGAATGGCGCTTCCGTGATGGTTGTAATGGTTGTACATCCATGGCCTGTGGGCCCGAGGATTCCCCCTCTGAGACGTCCTGTGTCTCCATCTCGGAGACGGAGTCCGCTGCCTCCGTCATCTCAGCGTCTCTATCTCCACTCCGTTCTGCAACGCCCTGCGGAGGCTTTGTGTGCGGCACCAGAGGAAGATTGTGAGGAATACTTTCCATTGTGTCTGGTCTCTGTGGCTGTAGAAATGAGTTCCGGGGACGGGAAATCTTTGGAAGGGATGGTCTTCTGGATCGAACGTGGTCTACATGCTTGCACTTGGATACAACCCTGGGCTTGGACCTGGAAAGAGATAGGGCCCGTTTGGCGAAAGATTACACCAGGGACCCACTGGGCACCACCAGCAAAATTCCGAACGAACACTGGGTCACCGGGTGTAAACTGCCGAATCGGCCGATGCCGAGAAAAACCATGTTCCTGCCGTTCTTGTGTGCGGCGTACTTTTGCGCCAATGTCCGGGAAAACCATGCTAAGGCGGGTGTGAAGTCTCCAGCCCATTAGGAGTCCTGCAGGAGCTACCCCAGTCACCGCATGTGGGGTGGTCTTACATGAAAACAAGAACCGAGCCAGTCTCGTGTCCATCGACCCGGAAGACTGCTTCTTTAGGCCTCGTTTGAATGTCTGCACTGTGCGCTCCGCCAACCCATTTGAAGCCGGATGGTATGGGGCCGTGCGGAAATGGCATATGCCGTTCATCTTCATGAACCTCGCAAATTCCTCACTTATGAACGGAGTGCCGTTGTCCGTGACCAGCACCTCGGGGAGGCCATGCGTACTGAAAGACAAACGCATCTTCTCGATTGTTGCGCTGGACGTTGTGCCTACGATCTTATGCACCTCTAGCCATTTAGATTAATAGCAGGAACATGGATGCTTGAAAAGGGCCGACGAAATCCGCATGCAAGCGCGCCCAAGGCCGCCCTGGCCATTCCCAGTGATGTAGGGGCCCGGCCGGCGGAAGCTTCTGGTGCTCCTGGCAAATGGAGCAGTTCTGGGCCACCTTCTCAATGTCGGTGTCGAGGCCTGGCCACCAGACATAACTCCGGGCCAACTTTTCATTTTGGTGATACCAGGGTGCCCATTGTGCAAGTCTCTCAGTATCAGCTCCTGTCCTTTTTCCGGGACAATCACACGCGTACCCCACAAGAGGATACCGTCTTCCACGCTAAATTCTGACAGCTTGGAGGAAAATGCCCGCAACTTGCCTGGGAGCTGTCTATGCTGCCCACCATACAGGACTATGTGCCAAACCTTTGACAGGACTGGCTCCATCTGGATTTGTGATGCCTTGACAGGTAGGGTGTCCATAAAATTTAGGGTCGCAACCACCTCACCGGTCATGGGGGTCGACATGGGGCCGGCGATAAAGGCAATCGGCTCAGTGCGTCAACATTCGGTGTGATGAATTATAAACACTAATAATCCACACTGTATTGTACAACATGTGTTGAGCCTGTACCTTGTATCAGATCATGTGTAGTTGCGCGGCTCTACCCAAAGGGTAGAGATGGCTCTACCCATCCTCTCCAAACTCGGCAACTCAGATCGGAGACTGCGACCTCAGTGGGCATTAATCACGGGGCCACTCCAGCACAGCTGATCGAGCCGCCGACTACCCACAACTCAGCGTGGTCACGTTGGACCAGTCGCGTCCGAAGCACCTCCGCAACTCTATGATGACCGTTGAAATCAGCGGGTACAGTACACCGTGCCTCTTCGACTCCGGGAGCACTGAGAGATTCGTCCACCCAGATCTGGTAAGACACTGTTCACTCCCTGTTTTTCCTGCACGGCAAACTATCTCCCTCGCTTCAGGCTCCCACTCTGTACCTCCAAGGGTGCACCGTCACGACCCTAACGATCCAAGGCGCTAGCTACTCTAATTTCCAACTATACGTCCTGCCCGAACTCTGCGTCCCATTCTTACTGGGACTCGACTTCCAATGTAACCTCAAAAGTCTCACCCCCAGCTTCGGCGGACCCCTACCCCCACTCACTATCTGCAGCCTAGCCACGCTGCGAATCTCCCCCCCTACACTCTTTGCCAATCTCACTCCGGACTGCAAACCCGTAGCCACTCGCAGCAGGCGGTATAGCCTGCAGGACAGGGTGTTTATCAGAACCGAGGTCCGGAGGCTCCTACATGAGGGGATCATAGAGGCCAGTAACAGCCCCTGGAGAGCTCAGGTGGTGGTCGTCAAGACCGGGGAAAAAGTCCGCATGGTCGTGGACTATAGTCAGACCATTAATCGGTTTACGCTCCTCGATGCGTACCCCCTCCCCAGGATTGCAGACATGGTGAATCAGATCGCCCAGTATCGCATTTTCTCCACGGTGGATCTGAAGTCTGCATACCACCAGCTCCCAATCCGCCCGGAGGACCGCCACTACACAGCGTTCGAGGCTGATGGCCACCTCTTCCATTTCCTCCAGGTTCCCTTTGGCGTCACGAACGTGGTCTTGGTGTTCCAACGAGCAATGGACCGAATGGTGGACCAGTACGGGCTGCGTGCCACATTTCCGTACTTGGATAACGCCACCATCTGCGGTATGACCAGCAGGACCACGATGCCAACCTCCATCGATTTCTCCAGACGGCCCAGAAACTCAACCTCAATATGCGGACAAAGCCAGCCCACTATTTAAGGCCACACTTTTTCCCCTGTCGGCTGAGGCTCGCCAGTCCTTCAACCGTATCAAGGAGAACATCGCCAAAGCGGACATGCGGGCGGTGGATGAATTTGTCCCTTTTCAGGTAGAGAGCGACGCCTCAGAGGTAGCTCTAGCAGCCACACTAAATCAGGCAGGGAGACCAGTCGCATTTTTCTCCCGAACCCTCTCCGCTTCAGAACTTCGACACTCCTCGGTCGATAAGGGAGCACAAGTCATTGTGGAGGCTAGTCGTCACTGGAGGCACTACCTCGCAGGTAGAAGGTTCACCCTCATCACCGACCAAAGATCGGTTGCCTTCATGTTTGACAACTCGCAAAGGGGCAAAATTAAAAATGATAAAATCCTGAGATGGAGGATCGAACTCTCCACCTACAAATACGATATCATGTATCGACCGGGGAAGCTCAACGAGCCCCCAGATGCCCTGTCTCGCGGCACGTGCGCCAGCATGCAGAGCGACCGCCTGAAAGCCATCCACAATGACCTCTGCCACTCGGGGTCACCCGTCTCGCCCACTACGTCAAGGCCCGAAATCTACCTTTCTCCACTGAGGAGGTAAAAGCCATCACCAGGGATTGCCCGATCTGTGCAGAGTGCAAACCGCACTTCTATAGACCAGACAGGGCCCACCTGGTCAAGGCTTCGCGGCCCTTTGAACGCCTCGCTATAGATCTCAAAGGGCCACTCCCCTCGACTAATCGGAATGTGTACTTCCTGAATATCATCGACGAGTTCTCCCGCTTCCCTTTTGCTATTCCTTGCCCCGATATGACGCCCCACACAGTCATTATGGCCCTGCATAGTATCTTCACCCTGTTCGATTTCCCCAGCTACGTACATAGCGACCGGGGTTCGTCCTTCATGAGCGACGAGCTGCGTCAGTACCTGCTCGACAAGGGCATCGCCTCGAGCAGGACTACCAGCTATAACCCCAGGGGGAACGGGCAGGTGGAGAGGGAGAATGCGACGGTCTTGAAGACCGTCCTACTGACCCTCCGGTCCAAGAATCTCCTGGTTTCCCATTGGCAGGAAGTCCTCCCCGACACGCTCCACGCTATTAGGTCCCCCCTATGTACCGCCACCAACCAGGCCCCTCACGAGTGGCTCTTTGTTTTTTCCAGGGGCTCTACCACGGGGGCCTCGCTCCCAGTATGGTTGAAGACCCCGGGCCCAGTTCTCCTCCGGAAGCACGTCAGGGCACACAAAACTGATCCACTCGTAGAAAGAGTGCTCCTACTCAAACCCCCAATACGCCTTCATAGAGTACCCTGACGGCCGTCAGGATACTGTATCCCTCCGGGACCTAGCGCCGGCAGGATCGAATCCCACCACTACCACCGTCGAGGTACCCCTCACACTACAGCCCACCCAACTCGTCGCGCCCCACGCCCCCGCACCTACCGGGTCACTACACATGTTCCGCGCACCCGCGCCCACAAGCTTCCAGCGCCCCCAGTCCCTAGTCGAACTAGACGGGTACGAAGCTCAGACAGAATCACCCCCCGGAGTCCGCCATCGTACCCCAACCAACCGTGATCGTCCAGCCACCAGAAAAGGCTGCAATCCCGGTGCTCCGCCGATCACAACGGACAACTCGACCACCGGACAGACTCAATCTGTAAACCATCACCCCCGCCGGACTTGATTTTTTTCACAGGGGTTGAATATGGTGAATTATAAACACTAATAATCCACACTGTATTGTACAACATGTGTTGAGCCTGTACCTTGTATCAGATCATGTGTAGTTGCACGGCTCTACCCATAGGGGGAGATGAGGAGCTTGTACTGGGCTCCACCCTTGGCTCCGCCCATGGCTCCTCCCATGGCTCCTCCCCCAACTGGAAGTATAAAGGTTGATGCTGAGAGCCTGCCTGCCAGTTCATCAAGAGTTCATTTTGTCACAGGCAGGCTCTGTTGTAAGAAGATTAAAACCACTGTTCGCTTCTAACCACGTGTCGCGTGAATTGATGGTCTCATCATTCGGTATCTGGGTTCCTGGTTTGTGCTCCAGAGAATACTCATGGGCAGCGAGCAACAAAGCCCAGCGCTGGATCCGTGCGGAAGCAATGTGCGGTATTGGCTTATCCTCGCGGAAAAGTCCCAGCAGAGGCTTATGATCAGTTACGATATTGAAGTGGTGGCCAGACATGTACTGGTGGAAGTGAGGCCCTCCTTCTCGATCTGCGCGTACTTTTTTTCCACTGCAGTCAATGTGCGGGAGGCGAAAGCTATCGGCCGCTTGGCCCCGTTCTCCATCTTGTGGGACAGGACGGCCCCAATACCATACGTGGATGCATCACATGTGATGAGCAAAGGCTTTCCAGGATCATAGTGGGTTAGTAACCCAGACGACGACAATTGTTGTTTTACCCGCCGGAAGGCGGTTCATTGCGGCTGACCCCAAACCCAAGTGTGATTTTTCTTTAGCAGAAGGTGCAACAGGGCCAGCTTAGTTGCCAGATTGGGGAGGAATTTCCCATAATAGTTTACGAGGCAGAGAAAAGAACGAAGATGCGAAGTGTCAGTCGGGGCGGGGGCCTGTTGAATCGCGCGCACCTTCTCTGCGACGAGGTGCAAATCTTCGCGGTCCACCCGATAATCCAGGTAGACTACCTCCTTCACCTGAAAGATGCATTTTGTGTGATGTAGACGGACTACAGCCGTCTAACGACAGCCTCCAAATTTTCCAAATGTTACTGCTCCGCGGTCCTGTAATCAAAACGTCATCTAAGTAGACAGCGACACACGGTAAACCTCTCAAAATGCTCTCCATGGTGCGTTGAAAAATAGCGCAGGCAGAGGATACTCCAAAGGGCAACCGTGTATATTCATACAGGCCCCGGTGTGTATTAATCATTACATCTGGCCGGGAGCCAGGGTCCAACTCCAACTGTAGGTAGGCGTGACTCATATCTAATTTTGTGAATGAGAGTCCGCCTGCAAGCTTCGCGTAGAGATCCTCTATGCGAGGCATTGGGTATCGGTCGAGTCGGGAAGCCGTATTCACTGTATGTTTACAGTCGCCACACAAGCGAACTGTGGCATCTGGCTTCATTACAGGTACAATTGGTGCTGCCCAGTCAGCAAAACGGACGGGCCTGATAATACCCAAAGTCTCCAAACGAGTGAGCTCCCCTTCTTACTTCTCGAGCAAGGCGTAAGGCACCGGGCGTGCCCGGAAATAGCGCGGCGTGGCTCCTGGTTCGACTTGGATACGGGCTTCGGCCCCTTTTATTTTCCCCAAACTGGGCTGGAATACATCTGGGTATCATCCTAGCACCTCAGTCAACCCTCCAGAAAGTGTTTGGAGGATGTGCTGCCACTGCAACTGCAAATGGCGCAACCAGTCCTGACCCAACAGGCTGGGCCCATGGCCACGCACCACGATAAGTGGGAAACGCCCCTCCTGGCGTCCATAAACAACAGGGGTCATCGTAGTTCCTGCAATGTCCAATGGTTCCCCCGTATAGGTGGGCAACCTGGCCTGTGTGTCGGTTAATGTAAGGGTCTGTATACCCTGCTTGATGCGGCCGAATGTCCTCTGGGCGATCACGGAGACCGCTGCGCCAGTGTTCAATTCCATCTCAAGCGGGTGACCATTGACCCATACTGTCACTTTAATGGGGGCCACACGGGGAGCTGCCACACAATGCAGCTTCAGGCAGTCATCCTCCGTCTCCACGTCCTCGGGAGTAGTCGCCGCAGGTTCATCCAAATGGAAGGTACGGCCCCTGGGCTGGCCCCAGTTTCTGTTGGAACGACGGCGCCTCTGCCGCCCCCAGGACCGGCGTCCGCGACGGGGTCGGCGCCTACAAGTCTGACACGGACATGGCTCCTCATCCAATGGTTCTGGAGAAGGCTCCCTTTGGGGAGGAATGTCGATCCGGACGTCGCCTCGCCCAAGGTACCACAGGGGTGGCGGGGGGAATGATTTCGGATGGAAGGGGTTGCTCCCCAAGGCATGCAGCTTCATTCCCTGTAGTTCCTGCACTCCCCGTTCTGCGCTCTCTCAGGACAATACTATTTGAATGGCCTGTTGAAAGTCAATGTTGGCTCAGCTAACAACTTTCTCTGGGTGGCCGCATTGTTAATACCGCAAACCAAATGGTCGCGTAACATTTCTGACAAGGTCTCACCATAGTCACAGTACTCCGCAATCCTGCGTAGCCTGGATAGAAACTCGGCATGGGATTCTCCTGGGGTCCTCTCAGCGGTATTAAACCGGTAACGTCGGACTATCGTGGACGGGGTTGGGTTAAAATGTTGCCCCACTAAGTTCATACTCTATCCTATTGGCTATTTTTGTGAGGGCCACGAAGAATCCAGCACAAGTTGAAGGATAGAAAGAAATAACATTTATTTACAATAACATAAGCAGCAACTTCCCTTGCTGCTCACTCTCCTCTAGCCGGTTCCAAACTGGCCAGCTTTATTTATGCAGGGAATCTGTTAATGATTTATCCGCCCCCCCCCCCCCCCTCTCATTGGGGAAGCTCATACTCCCAAAGTATTGTGGGATTGCCATTAGTCCCCAGCCAGTGGTAAGCAGGCAGGTTATAACAGCTATAAAGACCAAAATTCCATTTGCCTTCCTTTGTACCTAATGTACCTGTATACTAGAGGCTGGATTCTCCGTTCCTGAGGCAAAGTGCCAGTGCCAACGGAGAATTGGTGGTATTTCACAATGAGAAAATTGGCATGAAACCCTCACCGATTCCGGTGAGGGGCTAGCACCGGCGCCACTTGAAACACCCGCGGAACGTGCAGCACACGGCCGGAGAATCAGCGGATCGTAGGCCGCACATGCACAGAGCTGACAAGCTGCAGCCGCACACGCCTATACCCGCACTGGTCGAGCCTGAAAACATGGTGTTGGCCATGCTGGTCCGCGTACCCGCCCACCCCGATCCCACAGCCTACCTCCTGACCACCCCCACCACTCCCCCCCTGCCCTAGCAGAAGCCCCCCAGCCAGCGGCACGGATCTCCGCCGAGTGTGGCGGCTCTGGTCACTGTCCGAGGCCGGCATGCCAGGCTCCCAACTGCTGGGACCCCATGTGGACCGCGCCGTCAGGAACTCAGCCCATCAGAGGTGGAGCATTGCAGGCGGGCCGGCTGGTGGCGCTCTGATGGGGTTGCGCGCACAAATGACGATGATTTGGAGGGGGAGGAGAATCGCCAACCGGTGTCAAACCAGCGCCTGCCCCGATTTCAGAGTCGGCAGCCATTCTCCACCCAATCACCGTTCTCAATTTCGGCGTTGAGCTACGGAGAATCCCGCCCTAGGTTTCTAGGATTCATGCACAAGGAAACCCTGATACCTCTACACTGTAGCACTCTGAAGTATCTCTCCATTTAGATGATAAGATGTCATTCCATTTTTCCGACCAAAATGGATGACCTCACACTATCTACATTGAACTCCATCTGCCAAATTTTGGCCCACTCATCTAACCTACCTGTAATGTTCTTTTTGGATAGTTTGCTTTATATTACAAGAACACTTGCAGCTAAAGCTATAAACGATTTCTTAACATTAACTGTGGGTCAACTATATACAAAACATCACATGAATAACAGTATTAACATGGACAAGCATCCTTTCTCTTCCAGCTCTCCACTCAGTCTAAAGTCACCTGATGCTAACATTAAGTGAGATTCCTAGTGTCAGTCAGTAAATTCCAACACAACCATGATATCACCACACTGTCTTGTAAATTGCTTATTTCTTTATTGCAACTTACTTTCCCACATTTTTAATTTCATCTGCAAATTTGGCTATAGTACCTTCTATCCCATCATCCAAGTCATTAAAACATATTGTATTTTTTTTTTTTTATAAATTTAGATTACCCAATTATTTTTTCCAATTAAGGGGCAATTTAGCGTGGCCAATCCACCTACTCTGCACATTTTTGGGTTGTGGGGGCGAAACCCACGCAGACACGGGGAGAATGTGCAAACTCCACACAGACAGTGACCCAGAGCCGGGATCGAACCTGGGACCTCAGCGCCGTGAGGCGGTTATGCTAACCACTTGGCCACCGTGCTGCCCACATTAATACATATTGTAAATAGTTGGGGCCCGAGGACCGAACCCTGTGGCACCCCATTAGTTACGTCTTGCCAACCAGAAAAAGACTCATTTATCCCGATTCTCTGCCTTCTGTCGGTTGTTCAGTCCTCTATCCAAGCAAATAAATTACCACTCGTCCCATGTCATCTTACCTTATGTATTAACCTTTTGTACGGCACCTTGTCAGATGCTTTCTGGAAGTCCGGATATACTACGTCCACAGGATATACGTTATCCACTTGGCTTGTTACATCTTCGAAGAACTCTAAGCAAATTAGTCAAACATGATATACCCTTAATAACACCATGCTGACTCTGATGGATTCCGTTTTGACATTTCCAAATGTACTGTTATTACGTCCTTGATAATTGATTCTAACAATTTTCCAACAACAGATGTTAAACTAACTGGTCTGTATTTTCCTACTTTCTGTCTCCCTCCTTTTTTGAACAAGGGTGTTACATTAGCATTTTTCCAATCCACTGGAACCGTTTCCGCATCCAGAGAACTTTGGATTATAATCAATGGAACCACTAACTCTGCTGCAACTTCCTTTAAGAGCCCAGAATGTAGGCCATCAGGCCCTGGGGACTTGTCTGCCTTCAATCCCAATACAGTAGTTTGTTTAGTACATTTTTCTCATGGATGTTGATTTTTCCCAGTTCCTCCCTTTCTATTACCTCTGTATGCCCTGTTACTATTGAGATAGTTCTAGTATCCTTCACCATGAAAACTGAGGCAAAATATTGATTTAGCGTCTCAGCCATTTCTGTGTTCCCCACTATTAACCCCAGTCTCATCTGCCAAGGGACCAACATTCACTTTAGCTCCTCTCCTCCCTGTAATATACGTACAGAAGCTTTTGCTATTCTTCTTTCTATTTTGCTTCCTAATTTACCATTGCTCTTTTTTGTTACTTTTTTAGTAATCCTTTTTTGATCTTTAAAAGTCTTGCAATCTTCCCGCCTGCCACTGGCCTTTGCAATATGGGGTGCCTTCATTTTTGTCTTCATATTATCTTTACTTTTCTTGCTCAGCCATGGATCTTTTTCCCCCCTCTTACAACCTTTCTTCCCCTCTGGAATGTATTTTAGTTTGGAGAAATTGAATATCTCCTTAAACATCTGCTCATTAACTGTCCTACCTTTAAGACTTCCTGCCCAGTCCACTAGGGCCAAAAGTGCCTTCATGCCAACGTAATTACTTTTGTTCAACTTCAGAATGCAAGTGTGGCGCTCCAGTTTCTCGCTCTCTAACTGAATTTGAAATTCTGTAATGCTATCATCACTCTTCCCTGGAGGGTCCTTAACTGTGAGGTTGTTAATGAATCCCTCGTCATTGCATAATACCAAATCCAGAATAGCCTGCTCCCTGGTTGGTTCCACAATGTATTGCTCCAAGAAACTATCTCTAACACATTCAATGAACTCTCCCTCGAGGCCAGTTTATCAAATATTTCCTCACATCCCCTCTAAACCTCCTGCCCCTTGTCTTAAATCTGTGCCCCCTGGTCATTGATCTCTTCACCATGGGAAACGATTCTTCCTGTCTATTCTACCTATGCCCCTCATAATTTCATATATCGCAATCATGTCCTCCCCTCAGTCTCCTCTGCTTCAAGGTAAAAAGTCCCAGTCTATCCAATCTCTCTTCATAACTAAAACTCTCAAGCCCAGGCAACATCCTGGTAAATCTCCACTGCACCCTTTCCAGTGCTATCATATCCCTCCTGTAATGTGGATTCTAGAACTATAACCAATACTCTAGCTGTGGCCTAACCAACATTTTATTCAGTTCCAGCATAACCTCCCTGCTCTTAAACTCAATGCCTCAGCTAATAAAGGCAAATATACCATATTCCTGCCACTTTAAGGGACTAGTGTACATGCAAGCCAAGGTCCCTCTAATCCTCATTCATCATGTATTCTCTTGCCTTGTTTGTCCTGCCCAAGTACATCACCTCAAACATTTCCGGATTGTATTCTATTTGCCACTGATCAGCCCATCTGACCAGCCGGCTATATTCTCCTGTAATCTAAGGCTATCCTCCTCACTATTTATCACCCCAGTAATTTTTGCATCACCCGTGGACTTACTGTTCAACTCTCCTACATTCATATCTAAATTAATTATATAAACCCCAAACAGCAAGAACCCCAGCACCGATCCCTTTGGAATAGCACTGGACACATTTCTTTGTTCTCTCCATTCTTAAACAGTGAGGTAATATTTGCTTCTAATCTGCAGGAACTGTTCCAGAATCTATAAAATTTTGGAAGATGATCATCAGTGGATCCACTATCTCGAATGCTACCTCTTTCAACACTCTGGAGTGTAGAATGTCAGAGCCTGGGAACTTATCAACCTTCAGTTCCATTAATTTCTCCAATACAATACAAATATACAAATTAGGAGCGGAATATTCCACTCGGCCCCTTGAGACTGCACCACCATTCAAGAAGATCATGGTTGTTCTGTTTTTAGCCTCATTCTCACATTCCCACCTACCTCTGATAACCTTTCACCCCCTTGTTAATCAAGAATCTATCTAGTTGTGCCTTACAAAGACTCTGCTTCCTTTGAGGAACGCAGTTCCAAAGACTCATGATGCTCTGAGAGAAAAAATGGCTCCTCATCTCTGTCTTGGATGGCAGATCCCCTATTGTTAAACAGTGGCTCCCAGTTCTAGATTCTCTAACAAAAGGAAACATCCTCTCCACATCCAACCTGTTGAAACTCCTCAGGATTAAGTTTTCAATCAAGCCGTCTCTTACTCCTTGAAACTCTTATGGATGTAAACGCAATCTTTTTTTTATCATAGAATTTACAGTGCAGAAGGAGGCCTTTCAGCCCATCGAGTCTGCACCAGCTCTTGGAAAGAGCACCCTACCCAAGGTCAACACCTCCACCCCATCCCCATAACCCAGTAACCCCACCCAACACCAAGGGCAATTTTGGATACTAAGGGCAATTTATCATGGCCAATCCACCTAACCTGCACATCTATGGACTGTGGGAAGAAACCGGAGCTCCCGGAGGAAACCCACGCACACACTGGGAGGATGTGCAGACTCCGCACAGACAGTGACCCAAGCCGGAATTGAACCTGGAACCCTGGAGCTGTGAAGCAATCTCTCCACCTTTCCTCAAAAGACAACTCGCCCACTCCTGGTATTGGTCTAGTAAACCTTCTCTGAACTATGTCTGATGCATTTATATCTTTCCTTAAATAAGGAGACCAATTCTGTACACAATACTCCAGATTTGGTCTCACCAATGCCCTGTACACCTGAAGCATAACCTCCCTACTTTGTAATCAGTGCCCCTCACAATAAATATAGCATTCCATTAGCTTTCCTAATCACTTGCTATACTGTATAACCTACCTTTTGTGATTCATGAACTAGAACACCCAGATCCCTCTGACTCTCTTACCTCTGCAATGTCTCGCATTTAGGTAATAAGCTTTTTTATTCTTTCTGCAAAATGGAAAATGTTTCCACATTATACTCCATTTGCCAGATCTTTTCCCATTCACTGAACCTATCTATGTCTCTTTATAGCCTCCTTACGTCCTCTTCGCAATCTACTTCCACTTTTCTCACAATCTTCTCACTCATACTAACTTCCTTCAATTCTTTATTCTCCCTCATCCTTTGGATCTCTAATTTTGGGGAAGTTCTTGCATGTTCCTCAGTGAAGACAGACACAAAGTACTCATTTAGCCTCTCTGCCATTTCTCTATACTCATTATACATTCTCCTAACTTTACCTGTAATGTACATCCCATTTGTTTTAGCCAAACATTTCCTTTTTAGGTATCTATAGAAGCACAGCCCGATTTTATGTTTTTTGCTAGTTCGCATTCATATTCTATTCTCCTTTTCATTATAAGTTTCTTAATCCTCCTTTCCTCTTTTCTAAAATCCTCCCAATCGTATGTTTTACTACTTTTTCTGGCAACTTCACAGACCTCTTCTTTGAATGTTATACACTCCTTAACTTCCTTTGTTAGCCACAGTTGATTGACTTTTTTTGGCTTTTTGTGCCTTGAAGGAATGTATATTTGCTGCAAACTATGTAATAGTGCTTTAACGACTACCCATTGCCTATATACCGTCAGACTGTTTAATGTATTTTCCCAATTTACCTTGGCCAATTTCCCATTCATACCTTCAAAATGTCCTTTAACACTCTGGCTTCTGATTGAATTGCTTCACTTTCAAACAGAATGTAAAATTCTCCCATGTTATGGTCACTCATCCCTAAAGGTACACTACTGTTCTTGAAAAAGATTGATAACAATTAATGTAGGCCTCTTACAGTCAGAAACCGGGGAATTCATAATTGGGAACAAAGAAATGGCTGAGGATCTAAATTCGTAATTTGCTTCAGTCATAACAAAGGAAGAGATGAATAATGTACTGGAGGTTCTGGAAACACAAGTTTTAGTGAGGAGCTAAAGGAAATTAGTATTAGTAAAGAAATGGTTTGGGGGAAATTAATGGGATTGAAGGTGGACAAATCTCCAGGACCTGATGATCTCCATCCCAGAGTATCCTATGTCTTTTGGTCTTATGCTCCATCAGTCTAATATTCATCATCAGCAAAGTGATGGAAGGAGTCATCAACAGTGCTGTCAAACAGCATTTACTCAGCAATAACATGCTCACAGATGCTCAGTTTGAGTTCCACCAGTGTCACTCAGCTCCTGACCTCATTACAGCCTTTGTTCACACATGGACAAAAGAGCTGAACTCCAGAGATGAGGTGAGAGTGACTGACTTTGCCATCAAGACAGTGTTTGGCCGAGTGCAGCATTAAGAAGCCTTAGCTACACTGGAGTCAATGGGAGAAACGCTCCACTGGCTGGAGTCATACCTAGCACAAGGCAACTAGGGGTGGACAATAATTGCTGGCCTAGCCAATGAAGCTCACGTCTCATGAATGAATAAAAACAAAGGAAGATGGTTATGGTGGTTGGAGGTCAAGCATCTCAGTCCCAGGACATCACTGGAGGAGTTCCTCAGGGCAGTGTACTAAGCCCAACTATCTTCAGCTGCTTCATAATGATCTTCCTTCCACCATCACATAGCTTTAAATTGAGGGGAGATAGATATAGGACAGATGTCAGAGGTAGGTTCTTTACTCAGAGGGGCGTGGAATGCCTTGCCTGCAACAGTAGTGGACTCACCAACATTAAGGGCATTTAAATGGTCATTGGATAAACATATGGATGATAATGGAACAGAGTAGATGGGCTTTAGATTGGTTTCACAGGTCAGCGCAACATCGAGGGCCGAAGGGCCTGTACTGCGCTGTAATGTTCTATTCCATCACGTCAGAAGTGGGGCTGTTCACTATAATTGTACAATGTTCAGCACCATTCGTGACTCCTCAGATAACGAATCAATCCATGTCTGACAAGTGGCAAATAACATTTGTGCCACACAAGTGCCAGGCAATGAACACCCCAGCAAGAGAGATCTAATGATCTCCCCTTGACATTCAATGGCATCACCCCCGCTAAATCCCCCACTAAATTATGACCTTGGCAGCAATGCCCACATACTGTGAAAGGATAAAATAAGTGGAGGATGATAGAAATAGAGAGCAGAGGAATTTTGGTTTCATTCTTGTTGCTCACTCTTTTCTGGTATGAAGATTCTTATTATTTATTATTTACTGTGAGATGATTTTGCTGCTTTAACAAGAAATGGCTGATAATTACTTTTAAAGGTAAGGCCAGTTTCAACACAGATGTGCTTTGTCTTCTAAATATCATAATCATGTTCTAGACATTAAGCTGTCTATGAGTACTGTCACAAGAATTACCTAAGATTCAAGGTGGCTATTAACAAGATTAGTAGATGTATGTTTAACTCATAGGTATGGCATCTATTTGTCCACTATTTTAACACAAGTATTTTAAACAAGTTAATACTTGCACGAAAAGAGGAGATGAATGAATGTCATACAAACATAAGCTTTTTTTCTGAAAATAGCAGCTGAAGTGCTGTGTTTTTCAAGCGTTTAATTCACTGTTCCCTATTTAAGTGATAAAGTTCTTCCATTAACCTGTACATTTCATTGTGAGATGAGCAATAAAAGAGTTTCAGAGACTGGTATAGTGCAGTCATTTTCACCACTGTAACATCTTTCAGTTTCCTGCGTTGTTGATAACCATAAGACCATAAAACATAGGAGCAGAATTAGGCCACTCGGCCCTTCGAGTCTGCTCTGCCATTCAATCATGGCTGATATTTTATCATCCCCATTCTCCTGCCTTCTCCCCATAACCCCTGATCCCTTATTTATCAAGAACAAATGGAGAGATAACTGATTTAGAAGGTTCAAACTTCTGCTTGCTACGTATTTTGTTAAATTTGTGTTAAATGGTATTATTTTAAAGTCTAAATTGCAAAACTCCTATTTTAGATTAGGACTTAATTGGTAGCAAGGTATATATTGAGAATTATGATTACAGTCTGCTAATGTACAACTTGTTTATTATTTAACTGAGAAGTGTTGCTTTATGATGAGCATTAGCTTGTTTTTGTCTGAAACAGAGGCTCCGAGCTTGAGGGGCATCACTTTCCATCAAGTATGGCTGCCCAGGAGTCTCCTCCACTCTTACCACCTGCCATTGGCCTGTGTTGGAAAGATTTTGCAAGTTGATACTCAATCTGTTTGGCCTCGTTATGAATGCACCTTCATTGGCCATCAAGCCCTGGGGCTGGAAGTGGAACCCGGATCTCTGGCTCAGAGACAGGGATGCTCCCTACTCCGCCACAAGATCTGCTGATAAGGATTGTGCCTGACATTAAATAAAATATCCTGTCAGAAGACCAAAGCGATAACGAAACAATGAAATCCCGTGAGTAGCGTTTTACTGCAGAGTATTTCATAAACCATTGAGTAACTGGAATGGCATTATCTGTTGTAGAAGGTCTTGGAAATGATCATGAACTTTTAGTACTTGGAACTTAACACATGGCGCAAGGGAGCAGAAAATGTGCACATTGACAGCAGTTAGTGGGAATCGTAGGAAATGGGGAGACAAGCCCACAGATCAAATTGTTACACAATTTGTACCTTTATAAGACATAATGGTCACAAAAAATGGATGATAAGGGATCGACAGCCCATTTCACAACCCCACCTGATCGGCTGCTGCTTCATTGTCTCTAGTATGCTGGTGTAAAACTGGCTGCTGATTATCTTCCACCCATTTGGCACCATCGCCAAAGACCAACTTCACCTCGATCAATTAACGGTCCTTGAATAGTTTGCACTTCCCATCCAATGGATTAATGATTTAGCCAGATCTAAAACCATTGTCCCACCACCAAATTGTGAAGCAGGTTGAGCAATAGGTAGTTTGGCCCCAGTAATTATGTAAATGACTGTGCTACCCATAGAATCCCTACAGTGCAGAAGGAGGCCATTCGGCCCATCAAGCCTGCACCAACCCTCCGAAGAGCGCCCTATCTAGGCCCACTACCCCCACTATCCTTGTAACCCCACCTAACCTGCATGCCTTTGGACTGTTTCCCCTAACAGTTTATTCATCTAAGAAAAATTGCAGTTGAGCGGAACTCAAACTGAAACTCTCGTGTATAGAGTGTAATTTCCCTTGGCCAGTCGAGGCAAGTTTGGGGGCATGTCTTACATTGTTATTCATGACTCTCATGCTACTCACCTACATGCAGCTCACCATGATCAATGTGGAATGGAACAGAAATAACTCCATGACACTTTTTGGGGGGGGGGGGGGGGGGGGGCAATCCACCTACTTACACATTTTTCGGTTGTGGGGGTGAGACCCACGCAGACACGGGGAGAATGTGAACTCCAAGACATTTAGCAGCTGACAAAAACAGGCTTCATTGAAATGTTTCCCTTTCAAACCAACATTGGAGTAAGCGTCAAGTGATTCTCTTTTCCCAACATAGATCGTTTCCACATCTTCTTTCCCTTTCTTCGACATGGGATGTAAGAGTATAATATGAAAGCACAGTGCAAGTACTGAAAGTGGCTCATGCATCTTAAAACAATGTCCTGCCAGAGAAAGACATTCCAACAGGGTAGCAGGTCGATTTTGCAGTAGTAGTCTCGACAGTACGGCATAGAGTTCATACTGGGTGGGGAATTTCAATGTCCATCACCAAGAATGGCTCGGTAGTACCATCAAAGACTGACTGACCAGGTCCTAAAGGGCATAGCTGCTAGACTGGATCTGCAGCAGGTGGTGATGGAACCAACAAGAGGGAAAAACATACTTGAACTCATCCTGACCAACTTGCCTGCTGCAGTTGCATCTGTCCATTACAGCATCAGTAAGAGTGGCCACTGCACAGTCCTTATGGGGGAAAATTCCTATCTTCACATTGAGGATATACGCTCCTTTGCGCTGTGTGGTACTATCAGCATGTTAAATGGGAGAGACTTGGAACAGATCTTGCAACTTACGTCTGGGAATCCATGTGGCATTATTGGCCATCAGCAGCAGCAGAATTGTATTTAACCACAATGTGCACCCTCATTGTCTGGCATATACCCCATTCATTACCACCAAGCCAGGGGGTCAATCCTGGTTCAATAGGGACTTCCAGTGCGACATACAGGAGGTCGAGTTTTCGGGAACTCCGATTGGGACCCGACTCGTAAAATAATTTTTTGGAGAATTTTCTTCAGGGAGAGCAGCAGATTAGGCTCCCACACCACCCCACCCCCCATTTCCAAACATAAAAAAAGATAGTCCAGGAAGCCTGAAACTGACCTAATCTCGATGGACACATGGACCGCCTCAGCACCTAGGATAGCGGCTGCAGACAACAGTCAGCAGCAGCCCCAATCACGCTGGACACACTTTCAGACACGGCAGCCAAAGAATTCAGTAAGCAATTCAACTTACATTTCGAGAAGCAGTGGAAGCTAATCTCTGACAAAATGTATAAGTCAGTACAGGAAGCGCTGGATCTGGACTGAGCAAAGCTCAACAAAGCCGTTGGGATGGTAAGAAAATACAGATAGATGCTTGAAAGGTGTTGAGGAGACAGGAGACACAAGGACCAGCTTGCGTTGTTCGAGGTGGAGGCTGCAGTAGTAGCTGATGAAAATAAAAGATTGAAATTAAAAGTTAACGGCCTGGAAAATTGGTCACGGAGGCAAAACCTCCAGGTTATTTCAAAGGAGGGATTAACTTTGTTTGTTTTTATAGCTCTTCTTGGTCCATTAACTCTGAAGTGCTTCCTCTTTTAAACAGATGTTGCTTCTAACCACAGATTTTTTTTCTGCTGGAGTTTTCTGTGCTCTGAAGTCATTCCTAGAAATATCAGGTGCTCTGTCTGAGTGCTATCCCCGGCACCCTTACAGTGCCACCTGCCTGTGCCAGTTTGCCATTGTAATAGTGCCAGGGCAGTGCCAGATTGTCACTACCAGGGAGCAATGCCAGGGTCTGAAGGAAGGGCCTGAAGGGTGGGCTCTGAAGGGGTTGGGGTCTTGCCAGCGATTGGTGGGGAGGGCGGGTGATGTAATGTTATTACCAGTTTAGGGCGGATCCGGTTTTGCCGGCTTCTTTGGGTCCTATGCCGTCAATCACCTCTGGTTCGAATGAAATTTCTAAGTGTGGGTGGATTGCGATCTGGATCATGCTGATCCACCCAGCAGGAAATGCACCTCGTTTCCCACCAGAAACCACGGGTACAATTTTTCTTTTTAATAAATATTTTAATAAATAACAGTGACCCTCTCAAAGCGAACTTGATTTTCTCCAGAGAAAGCTAGCCATGTCCGATAGCCAGGTCTCCGACTTTGGGGGCTTTGAGTCCCTCCATGCCAATAGTATCTGTCTCTGGGCAACCAGGGAAGCAAAGGCCAGAACGTCTGCCTCTTTCTCCTCCTGGAGTCCCGGGTCTTCTGACACCCTGAAAATTGCCACCTCTGGACTCAGCGACACCTTTGTTTTTAACACCATGGACACGACATCCGCAAACCCCTGCCAAAATCCCCTAAGCTTTGGACATGTCCAAAACATGTGGACATGGTTCGCTGGTCCTCCCGCACATTTTACGCACCAGTCCTCCAGCCCAAAATATCTGCTCATCCGGGCCACTGTCATGGGAGCCCGGTGAACAACCTTAAATTGTATCAGGCTGAGCCTGGCACATGTTGCATACGTGTTGACTCTACTCAATGCGTCTGCCCATAGACTATCCTCTATCTCACTTCCCAGCTTCTCATCCCACTTGCGCTTCAGCTCCTCAGTCTGCATCTCCTCCAACACCATAAGCTCCTTATAGATGTCCGAGACGCTCCCTTCTCCTCCCCACCCTCTAGAAACTACCCTATCCTGAATCCACCTTAAGGTTCCTCAGGAAGGTTGATACCTGTTTACGAAGGAAGTCCCGCAGCTGCAGATACCTGAATTTGTTTCCCCCTCGCCAACCCAAACTTTTCCTTCAACGCCCTCATACTCGGAAAGCTCCCCTCTATGAATATATCCCCCATCCTCTCAATCCCCACTCTCTGACATAACCGGAACACCCCCCGTCCATACTCCCCGGGGCAAACCGGTGATTATCACAGATTGGGGCCCAGACCGATGCTCCCATTGTTCCCACATGCCGCCTCCACTGGCCCCAAACTCTCAGGGCCGCCACCACCACTGGATTGTGCAGTACCATGCCGGAGGGAGCGGCAGAGGCACAGTTACCAACGCCCCCAAACTGGTGCCCTTACATGAAGCCGCCTCCATACGCACCCATGCCGACCTCTCCCCCATTAGCCGCCCAGTAATATTTGCTAAACTTTGGCAGCGCCAACCCGCCCTCTCCCCGACTCCACCCAAGCATTGCCTTCCTTGCTCACGGGGTCTTGCCCGCCCAGGCGAAGCCCATGATCACTCTGTTGACCCGCTTAAAAAAGGACTTAAAACAGAATAAAGATGGGGAGACACTGAAATACAAATAGGAATCTCGGGAGGACCATTATCTTCACCATTTGCACCCTCTCAGCCAGAGACAACGGAAGCACACCCAATCTCTGAAAATCTTCCTTCATTTGGTCCACCAGCCGGGCCAGATTCAATTTATGCAGCCGGTCCCATTCCCGCGCCACTTGTATGCCTAGGTACCTAAAGCTCACGGGTACAATTTAACAGCTGCGTTGCGCCCGGTACCATTCCATATGCACCAGTTAGATTGCAGGAGGCGCCAAAATCGGGATCCTTGCCGGCCGGTTTCCGATCTAACTGGCCTGCTACTCTGACAGGTTCCCAATCCCGCCCCAACATGTCGGGAAACCAATTAGCACCAATCAAGGGCAATCTCCATCTCATTAATAAGATGGATGCCCTATCTAACCTCCCGGGATCTAACCAGCCATGAGGTTAGTACTGGTCCCCACAAACATGGACCAGGCAGAACAGCACCTGGGTGGTCAGCGACAGGGCAAGATGGCACCCTGGCTCTTCCCTTGATACATGACACCTTGTCACTGCCAGGCTGGTACCTTGGCCCTGCCACCTTGGCACTACCAAGGTGCACAGGTGGCACTGCCATGTTGGCAGGGGCACTTCTAGGGTGGCAGTTCCAGGGTATCCAGGTGCCAGGATTGCACGCCAAGGTCCAGGACCTGAGGGTTACCATGAAAGGGGGGGATGAGGGGATATAAAGAGTGGGTGGGTGAAGGGCAGTTATGAAGGGGGCTCCTGAAGGTTGGGGTGTTGAAGGGTGGGGTTCCTGAAAAGGGGGGGGGCAAAAAGTGACGTAAGGAGGCCTGAAAAAGGGGGCACTCAGCATACCCATTGTGGGGTGTCCTCACTTGGGGGAGGATGGGGTAATGCCCATGTGTGTGAGGGGTGATATTACCCATGGGTATGGAGGACACTCGAGCTCACTTAGAGATTAAGGCACCCTTTCCAAATGGTGGCCCAATCTCTGAGGAGCCAATTTGGCCAGAGAGTTCAGCTCCCCAGTGATGAGAAAACCTCTTAGTGTGGGCTAGACCGGGGAGAAAATCCCCAAACCCCCAAAAATGGCTCAGTGTGGTTAAATAGAGATGTGGAACTCACCAACATAGCTGGTGGGAAACACCCAGTCAAACCCACCCAAAGTCACACTGTGAAACATTTCTGTTAAATCGCTCCTATTATTTACATCAAGCAGCACTTATCAATAAGCTGCTGGTCGATGCTCAGTTGAGTTCTGTCAAGACAACTGTGTTGCTGTTGTCACTGGAACCTTTGGTCAAACACGGACAAGGAACTCAATTCCTGGAGTGAGGTGATATCAGTACAGCATTTGGCCTTGTGTCCCGCAAACCTGTCAATGGGGGCCAGAAGGAAAACTCTCCACTGGTTGGACTCAGGCCTAACACGAAGGCAGGCGGTCATGGTGGTTGGAGGCCAATCATCTCAGCCCTAGAACATCACTGCAGGAGTTCCTAGAGGTAGTGTCTTTGGCCCTATCATCCTTAGCTGCTGCATCAGCGACCTTCCTCCATCATAAGGGCAGGAGGGGGTTTATTCATTGATGATTGTATAGTGCTCAGCTCCATTTGCACCTCATCATATAATCACATAGTCCTTGCATCCAAGAAGCAAACCTGGACAATTTTCAGGCTTGGGCTGATACGTGACAAGTAACATTTGCATTGTGCAAGTGGCGGACAATGACTTTCTCCAACATGAATGTAACTATCTCCCCTTGACATTCAGCGTCACAACCATGGCTGAACCACCCATTTTCAACATGTGGGGGATTGCCAAAACCTCGAAAACCAGACCAAACATTCAAATGATGTGGCTGCAAGAGCAAGTCAGAGACTGGGTATTTTGTGGTGAGTAACTCACCTCCTGACTCCCAAAATGCTTTCTACCATCCACAGGGTACAAGTCCGCATGTAATGGAATACCGTTCATTTGACTGGTATAGCTGCAACAATACTCAAAACATCCTCAACAAAGTAGCCACTTGATTGGCAACCCATCCATCACCTTAAATATTCATTCTCTCCACAACTGGTACACCTTGGCATCAGCATGTACTGCCTACAAATATACTGGAGCAGCTTGCTAAGGCTACTTCAACAGTGCCTTCCAAACTTGCAACCTCTACAGTCTTAAAGAACATCACCACCTGCAAGTTCCCCTCCAAGTCGCACACCATACCTTTTTGGAAATATCATGTTCCTTTATTATTACTAAGTCAAAGTCCTGGACCTCCCTATTTAACAGCACCATGTATATTGATGCACTCTCAATTACGATGAGACGTGAGTAGAGAGTAATCGAGGCTTTATTACGCAGAGATGTGTTGCCTCCCGCAGCTGCTGCCGAAATGGCTGCAGCTTGGAGAGCCCACACATTTATACTCTGCCTACTGGGCGGAGCCAGCAGGCTGGTATCTACCCCTGTACCTGTAATACAAGGGCCTTGCCGTCATACACCTCATATGCGATATATACACAACAGTGGTGACTATCACATTCACCCCCTGTTAAAAAAGAGTCCAGCGGGGGTATTGGAAGACTATTTACATGTCTGTGTTAACAGTGTTTGGAAAAGTCTTCAAATTCAGACGATCGGGTGCCTTGATCCTCCATTGCGAGCACCGCAGTCCCGGGGGCGATGCAGGTGTTGGTTCGGTCACCGGTGACTCCGGGAGCGTGTCAACCTCATCTTCATCCCCGGGTGGGACCAAGGGGAGGACGGATCGTCCTGGAGCAGGGGCTGTGGTGAGGTGCGCTGGGGGGAGGAAGCGTGGTGCCGGGGCAGAGGGGGGGGGTGTGGGGACCCAGCTGGTGCCAGGTCCCTGAGGGAGACCGTGTCTTGGCGGCCGTCGGGGTACCCCACCGTACTATGGGTTTGCATGGAGTAGTTGTACCCTCTTGACGAATGGGTCCGCCTTGTGGAACCGCACGTGTTTGCGGAGGAGAATGGGTCCTGGAGCTGCCAGCCACATTGGGAGCGAAACCCCGGAGGTGGACTTCCTGGGGAAGGAAAAGAGACGTTCATGGGGGGTTTCGTTAGTCACAGTGCAAAGTACCGACCGAATGGAGTGGAGGGCGCGAGGAAGGACCTCCTGCCAGCGGGAGGCCAGGAGATTCCTGGACCGTAGGGCCTGCAGGACAGCCTTCCAGACTGTCCCATTCTCCCGCTCCACCTGCCCGTTTCCTCAGGGGTTGTAGTTGGTCGTCCTGCTCGAGGCGATGCCCTTGCTGAGCAGATACTGGCGCAGCTCATCGCTCTTAAATGAGGATGCCCGGTTGCTACGGACGTAGGCTGGGAAACCGAACAGCACAAAAATGGTGTTGAGGGCTTTGATAACAGTGGCAGCAGTCATATCGGGGCATGGGATGGCGAAGGGGAACCTGGAGTATTCGTCGACCACATTAAGAAAGTACATGTTTCGGTCGGTGGAGGGGAGGGGCCCTTTGAAATCCACGCTGAGGCATTCAAAGGGGCGGGAGGCCTTAAACAGGTGCGCTCGGTCTGGCCGGTGGAAGTGCGGTTTACCCCCCGCAGACCTGGCCGTCTCTGGTGATAGCCCTGACCTCCTCGATGGAATAGGGCAGATTGCGGGCCTTTATGAATTGGAAAAACAGGGTGACCCCTGGGTGGCAGAGATCATCGTACAGGGTTCGGAGTCAGTCCACTTGTGCAATGGCACATGTACCTCGGGATAGAGTGTAGGGGGGCTCGTTGAGCTTACCGGAGCGATACAAAATCTCATAATTGTAGGTGGAGAGCTCGATCCTCGACCTCAAGATTTTATAATTTTTGATCTTGCCCCGCTGTGTGTTGTTGAACATGAAGGCAACTGACAGTTGGTCAGTGAGGAGAGTGAATCTCCTGCCGGCCAGGTCTCCAATGTCGCACAGCTTCTACTATGGCTTGGACCTCCTTCTCGATGGAGGAGTGCCGAATTTCGGAGGCATGGAGGGTGTGGGAAAAGAATGCCACGGGTCTGCCTGCCTGGTTGAGGGTGGCGGCTAGAGTGACGTCTGATGCATCGCTCTTGACTTGAAAGGGGAGGGTCTCGTCGACCGCGTGCATCACGGCCTTGGCGATGTCGGCCTTGATACGTTTGAAGGCCTGGTGAGCCTCGGCCGTCAGGGGGAAAACTGTAAATGAGTGGGCGGGCCTTGTCCACATAGTTACGGACCCACTGGGGCGTAGTACGAGAAGAACCCCAGGCATAATTTGAGGGCCTTGGTGCCGTGGGGAAGGGGGAGTTCCATGAGGGGGCGCATGTGATCGGGGTCGGGCCATAGAACTCCATTTTGAACCACATAGCCAAGGATGGCTAATCGGTTCGTGCTGAACACACACTTCTCCTTGTTATAAGTTAGGTTGAGGAGTTTGGCGGTGTGGAGGAATTTGGAAAGGTTAGCGTCGTGGTCCTGCTGGTCGTGGCCGTAGGTGGTGCCGTTATCCAGGTACGGGAAGGTGGCCCACAATCCGTACCGGTCAAACATTCGGTCCATCTCCGGTTGGAAGACCGAGACCCCGTCAGTGACGCCGAAGGGAACCCGAAGGAAATGGTAAAAGCTGCCGTCTGCTTCAAATGCGCTGTACATGCGGTCCACCTTGCGAATGGGGAGCTGGTGGTAGGCAGATTTCAGGCTCACTGTCGAGAAGACCCAGTACTGTGCAATCTGATGGACCATATCAGATATGCGTGGGAGGGGGTACATGTCGAGCTGCGTGTACCGATTGATGGTCTGACTATAGTCAACAACTATTCTGTTTTTATCCCCAGTTTTCACAACTACCACTTGGGCTCTCCAGGGGCTGTTGCTGGCCTCGATAATACCTTCCCGCAGCTGCCGCTGGACCTCAGACCTGATGAAGGTCCTGTCCTGGGCGCTGTACCGTCTGCTCCTGGTGGCGACGGGTTTGCAATCCGGGGTGAGGTTTGCAAACAGAGAAGGCGGGTCGACCTTAAGGGTCGTGAGACTGCAGACAGTAAGGGGTGGTAGGGGCTCGCCAAATTTCAGGGACAGGCTCTGGAGGTTGCACTGGAAATCCAGGCCAAGTAGCAAGGCAGCGCAGAGGTTGGGGAGGATGTAGAGCCGGAAGCCGCTAAACTCTGCGCCCTGGATGGTGAGGGTTGCGATGCAGTACCCCTGGATCGCCACGGAGTGGGATCCGAAGGCCAGGGAGATTTTCTGGTTAATGGGGTGTACCATGAGGGAGCAGCGCCTTACCGTATCGGGGTGGATGAAGCTCTCAGTGCTCCCGGAGTCCAGAAGGCAGGATGTCTTGTGTCCATCGACCTTCACTGTCATTGACGCGGTCGCGAGGTTGTGTGGTCAGGACTGGTCGATCATGATGGAGGCGAGACGCGGCTGCTGTTGAAAGGCGCCTGGCTGGTTGGCAGCGGTTGCAGGCGAAGAGCGGCTCGATGAGGTGCCCAACGAGCAGCAGTCCTGGGGCAGTGAAGATGGCGGTGACCACAGGACGCACGTGACGGGCGGCATTAAAGATGGCAGCGCCCACGGACTGCATGTGTCCTGAGGCAAGCAAGATGGCGGCACCCACATGTTCTGAGGCGAGCAAGATGGTGGCGCCCAGGGGCCGCACGAGTCTGAGGCGAGGAAGATGGCGGCGCCCACGGGTCGCCTCTGGGGGATGCAGGGACAATAGCGGTGCTCGAGCGGGCCTGGCACATGGCACCGGAATGTCCTTTCTTCCAACAGGCCTTGCAGAGCACGCTCCGCGCCGGGCAGCGCTGCCGGGGGTGTTTTGTCTGTCCGCAGCAGTAGCACTTGGGTCTCTCGGGATTGGTTGGCTGCCTCGCGGTGCAGGCTTAGGGTTGGCTGGGGGCGGTCATTGGTGGGGTCCACGATGGGGTGCTCGCTGGCGGGGTCCATGATGTCCAGGAGGGGGGGTGGCGTGCGGTCGGGGGTGTACCCCTGGACATTTCGGGAGGCAACTGTGAATGAGATCACGTGTTTCTTGGTCGCCGCGAGGTCGTGGGTAGCCCCTTCTAAGAGGTGCTGGCAGATGTACGCCGACCCTATGCCCATAACGAAGATCATTAGGAGCTCAGAATAATCAACGGCCGAAGCGGCCTGACAATCGCAGTCCATCTCCAGAGCGTGCAGGGCACGCCAGAAATCCTCCACAGATTCACCGGGGAGTTAATGCCGCATGGACAGGAGGTGCCTGGCGTAGATTTTGTTGGTCTGCTGAGTGTAGTTCTCCTTCAGTAGCGCCATGGCCTCAGCGAGGTCAGCGTGTTCCGGATGAGGGGAAAGATATCGGAGCTCAGCCACGTGTACAGGATTTGGAGCGTCTGTGCCTCTGAGGGTGGTTCGGTCATAGATCCGATGTAGGCTTTAAAGCAAGCTAGTCAATGTGTGAAGGCCGACTTGGCGTTGTCTGCTTGAGGGTGCAGGTGATCCGGCTTGATGCGGAGATCCATCATTGTAAAATCTCTGCGCAATAAATTGAACCACTATCAATTACGACAAGATGAGAGTAGAGAGTAATCAAGGCTTTATTACACAGAGATGTGTAGCCTCCCACAGCTACTGCCAAAATGGCTGCAGCTTTGTGAGCACATATATTTATACTCCGCCTACTGGGCGGAGCCAGCAGGAAAGGATCTACCCCGTACCTGTAGTACAGGAGCCTTACTGTTATACACCTCAAATGCGATATATACGCAACAGTGGTGACTACCACACATATGCCTACCTCACAAGGACTGCAGCCATTCAAAAAAGCCATCGACCATCACCTTCTCAGAGGCAATTAGGGATGGGTAACAAATGCCAGTACCCTGAATGTCTAAAGTACAAATTCTCCCAGTCATGCTGTAATTCAAGTGGAATGCATTTCACTGGACTGACATCTGGGAGCAAGTGGTTTGTGAATAATCTTAGATCTCAGGACAAAGTCCTTCAGTAACTGCCACACTCCTTGCAAACCTTAGCAACTTTGAAGAACTCTAGAAACCACAAAACACCTTTCAAATTGCAGCAAAATCCAGTAGAAATGGTTTAACGGGCAGCACAGTGGCACAGTGGTTAGCACTGCTCACGGTGCCAAGGACCCGAGTTCGATCCCGACTTCGGGTCACTGTCCGTGTGGAGTTTGCACAGTCTCCCTGTATCTGCGTGGGTCTCACCCCCACAACCCAAAGAGGTGCAGGGTAGCTGGATTGGCCTGGCTAAATTGCCACTTAATTGGAAAAATTAAAAAAAAGAAATAATTCAACAACTAACCTATAAGTTGATTGTGTAGAGGGTCAAATGATAGACGTCAAGTGTAGGAGTGAGTCTGGTAGAAGTCGGTTTGAAGATAACAAAGAGTCAGGGCCCTAACCTATATGTAGTTGTGTTATTAATAAACAGTTATTGTTAAACGATACAAGCTCCCAGACTTCACCAAAATCAGAGCAACACAATTCTCCAATATTGATTAATTTTGTCTCAAATTATTGTCACTGAAGATTTCCCAGCAACAATGGTGTAACAAAACTTTTTAAAAATCTGCACTCACTTTAACGATTCTCCTGAAGTACGGGGAATTAGTTTTAACAAACCTAGGAAGAATTAATGAGAAGTACACTTCGGAACAGGCATATTCATTCAGAAATGTATTCTGTGTTGTGTTGCTTTCTCATCTTTTTTGTTTCGGATTTTTCTTCCATAGAATGATGCCACTCGCAAATGTAACTGTTGTACACTCCACACCAAATTACAGAGCCGCTGACTTGCACAACTTTAGAAAAGGGTAAATTTCAATTTGAGGAACTTGAATATGACTAAACCAATCCTCGATGATTAACATGCAAATTATGATAATTGAGCCACACAGTTTGATTATTGTGGTCTGGCCACTTCCTGAACATTGATTTTTAAAGCCGAATTACTGACAAATGTATATTAGCACATTATGTGAATTTCCAAGTTAATGGGAAGAGTATTGCAGCAACTGACCATGTTCCTGATGTCCTGCAATTCACATAAAACCTCAATGTGACATTGACTAATGCTGGCACTGAGTGAAGAAAGCTGTTACTGAAACTGCCATAGGTCTTTCACTTCCAAAGCTACAAACAGTGCTGCCCAGCCAAGATTAGTGTTGTCATCATGTTGCTCCTGCATTTATTTGAAGCTTATAATGAAAAATGTGGAACATAAAAGTGATGATGGAAGTACTGTGTGTGGTGCTGAGCAGTAAGGTTCGATAGTTACAATGTGTTTGAGAGTGTCATCATCCTGTGGAAGAAAAATATGAAACAGAATTATGAGCAAGTATTACTGCACAGAGCACACAGAATACTTTTATTAACAAAGGTGGCTGTTTCAGAAATGCTCTTCTCACTACTCTTCCTAGTTTTGTTAAAAATCATTTAGCATTCTCCAGAGGAATTGTTAAAGTGAGTACAGATTTATTAAAAGTTTTGTTGCACCATTGGTGACGGAAACACTTTCAAGGCAATAATCCAAGACAAAATTAATTGACATTTACAAAAGTGACTACTAATAAATAAAAGTCAGCACAAATTTGTTAAAGCCACATTGTTTTTGTCTAAATTGATTGGGTCTTTGATGAACTAATGGAGACGGATATTGGTAGTGTAGATGCCAAACTGGGTCATAGACAGAGGAGTGATGAACAGTTACTTTTAAGATAGAGAGAAGCATGCAGTGGGATTACAAGGTAAGGGGTGGTTCTTGGGAACACTGCCCTTTTGATATCATTCATGACCAGCATTTGGGTTTACTGGGCATAATTTAAAGCTTGCAGATGACACTTGAAACTCAGAAATGTGGGTGACAGTGAGAATGGCCGTAACAGACTTCAGCAGGGCTTAGACAACTGGTGAAAGGGGCAGTCACATAGCAGATGCAATTTAACACAGATTAGTGTGAAGTGATACATTTATGGTAGGAACAATGAGGAGAAACAATATATATATATATAATGATACCATTTTAAAGAATTGCAGGATCAGTGTTCTAGAGGTGGATTTTACTGTATCAATTCAGGACCACATTGACTTGGGTGGGAGAAGAACATGGCACTGGAGCGTGGATCTGGATGTTCAACCCTCATTTCCATCTCCAGCTTTTTCAGCAGAGCAGGGAAGGAGGCAGGGCAGGAACCCTGCACTCTGCTGTTTAGAAGTTGCCAACTTCTACAGTTGCAGTTGTGTTTTGGAAGCTTTATTTCCAAGTCCAAAATGGTGAGTGGAAATGTGAACCATGACTAGATACAGATCTAAAACATAAGTAGAAATGCCTTTACAGATCATTATAAAATGCTGGAGCCTGATTTATATCTATGTTTATTAAAGTGGGTGATGGCAATAATGTGATTGAAATCGGTAAGTGACCATTAAATAATGTCGGTTGCCAGGTTTTTACTTCTGACAATGAAAGAACATTTGCAAAGGTGAAAAAAATCTCCAGATGCGTTAGAATAGATCATCCACTGGATAAAGTGTTATTCTGCATTGTAAAACATTGAAAAGCTAGCCTTGTGGGAGAACCAGAACTAATTGTTTCTCTGCTCCACATTACTGTAATTCATTATTTACAGAACAGCTCAGCCATCTATTTGGTAGTCTGAATGCTTTGAAAGCAGTCTGTCTTCCTGGGGAAGTTAATTTTATAGCTTGTCTACTTGCAAACAAATAATGGATTCTGCACTGCTGGGTTTGTTTACATAGCTATCCAGAGAACATCAGTTTGATAACATTGATAGATTTAAGATCTTCTGAAGAGTATAATGGTTTTCATGTGCTCATGAGTGATATATGTTTATTTTGATAAATATATGAACTTCAGAAGAGTATTTTTTTTAATTAGTTCATAGGGGTGTTGAGCTTTGCTGGTTGGGCCAGCATATATTGCTCATCCCTAATTGCCCTTGAACTCAGTGGCCGAAGGTATTTAAAAGTCAAACACATTGCTGTGAATCTGGAGGCACATGTAGGCCAGACAAAGTAAGGATGGCAGATTTCCATCTCTAATGGACATTAATAAACCAGTTGGTTTTTTACAACAATCAACAATGGTTTTATGGTCATCATTAGACTTCAAATTCTGGATTTTTAATTAATTCAAATTTCACATCTTCTGTGACGGATTTGAGCCCAGGTCTCCAGAGCATTAGACCACAAGACATAGGAGCAGGCTATTCTACCCATTAGGTCTGTCTCACAATCCCTGAGATCATGACTAATCTGACCTGATAATCCTCAAGTCCAATTTCCGCCTTATCCCCATAAACCTTCATTCCTCACTTGTTCAATATCTGTATAGCTCAGCCTTGAATATTCGTAATGACCCAGCCTCTACAGCCCCCAACGGCAATGAATCCCACAGATTCACTACCCTCAGAGAACAAATTCTTCCTCATCTCTGTCTTAAATCAGCGACCCCCTTACTCTGATATTCCGCCCTCTGGCCCGAGACTCTCCCCCACAAGGGAAAACAACCTTTTGGCATCTAGCCAGTCAACCCCCTGAGGATCCACTATGTCTCAATAAGATTGCATGTTATTCGTTTAAACTCAAGTCGGTGCAGCCCAATCTACTCAATCTCTCCTCAAAAGGAAATATCTCCATACCGGGATCAACGTAGTGAACCTTCTTTGGACTGCCTCCAATGCCAGTATATCTTTTCTTAGATAAGGGGAACAAAACTGTTCACAGTATCTCAGCATTACCCTGGGCCTCTGGATTACTAATCCAGTGACAATGCCACTACCTCCTTAAAGTGGCTTTTATGCGCCTATTCAAGTGATGTTTGTTTATTTTGACAAATTTATGAGGTTTATAAAGTCTCCCCAATTTTATTATAGGGCTTATGAGTTCTGTTTAAAAAGGTATTCGGGGTAGGAGATTGAAGGGGGTGAGGGGTGGGGGCCGAGGATTGGTGAGAGGATAAGGGTGAAAGAGAGTAGGGGGTAGAGGGTGAGGGTGCTGGGGTTAACTGAGCTGTGGAACTGGGCTGAAGGCTCTGAAAGTAGGCAGGCCATTTAACCTTCAGCCAGCCTCCATCTCCATCTCTATCTAAGACCTGCACACTCTCCAGGCCTCCCCTCGATGAAAATCCTGCTGGCTGGCACTGCCAGGACGGAAGTGGGATTGTGATGTTGGGAAAATTCCTGATTCCCAATTCCAGCCTCCACGATGAATATGTGGCTCCAAAATTTTATGATATACAAATCAGGCTCAGTTGAGAAGGTTGTTAAGAGTATATGGGATCACTGACTGAGAAATAGAGTGTAGAAGTAAGAAAGTTATGTGAAACCTTTATGAATTAGTTAAGCATTAGTCTAAAGAGGATTGTTGTGTCCAATTCTGAGCATCACACTTTAAAAAGGATGTAAAAGCATGGAAAGGGTGAAGAAAAACTTTACTAAAATTGTGGCAGGGATTTGTAGCGATTTGAGTTGTGTTACAGCAAGAATATTTAGCAACGGCTGGTTAGTGATATTCAAAATGATCAAAGGTTTGATGGAGTAATAAGGAGAAATGGTTTATAGTTGCAGAAGAACCAGTAAACCAAAGACTCAGACTTAAGTTCATAAATTCATAAGTTCATAAGATGCAGGAGCAGAATTAGGCCATTCGGCCCATAGAGTCTGCTCTACCATTCTATCCTGGCTGATATATTCCTCATCTGCTACCTACAATGTTACAGACCAAGAGCTGGATTGCGAAATCAGCCAGGGCCTGTCCTCCCGTGAACACATGACCGAGAAGCAGGAGTTGGCAATTTAGCCTCCCGAGTCTAAACACCCTCAATGTGACCATGGCTGATCCCATCCTGGCCTCACCTCCACTGACCTGCCCGTTCTCCATAACCCTTAAGATGATGATCATAGAACCATAGAAAACCTACAGCACAGAACGGGACCATTTAGCCCATTGTGGCTGCACCAGCTGAAAGGAAAATTAGCCACCCATTCTAATCCCACCTTGCAGCACCCAGTCGATAGCCTTGATGGTTACAGCACTCTGGGAGTACATCCAGGTGCCTTTCCAATCAATTGAGGATTTCTGCCTCAACCACCAATCTGGGCAGCAAATTCCAGACACCGACCGTCCTCTGGGTGAAAACGTTTTTCTCAGTTATGCCCTTCAATCCTGCTATCAATCATTTTAAAACAGTGCCCCTGGTAATTGACCTCTGCGCTCGGGAAAACCAGTCTTCCCTGTCTACTGTACGTAGGACTCTGATAGTTTTGTACACCTCAGTCAAGTCACCCCTCAGCCTCTTCTGTTCAAAGAACAACAACCCTAGCCTACCTAATCTTTCCTCATTTTTCAGTCCTGGCAATAATCTGACAAATCTCTTCTGTATTCCCTCCGAGCAATTATGTCCTTCCTGTGAGGCAGTGACCAGAACTGTATGCAAACCTCCAGCTGTGACCTAACCAGTGTTTTACCCAGCATTACATCCCTGATTTTCTATACCTCATGCAATAAGGGAAATCACTCCATTAGCCTTCTTTACCACCTTTATCTACCTGTCACCTACAAGGACATGCATTCTAAAGTTTCTCACTTCCTCTGTCATTGTCAATATTCTCCAGCTTATTGAGTATTCCTTAGATTTGTTCTCTCAAAATGCGTAAACTCACACTTCTTTGGATTAAATTCAATCATTTGATACTTTTCCGCCCACTCAACCAAACCATTGAAATTATTCTGGAGTCCACGACTATCCTCTTCACTATCCTCTACATGGCCGTAACCTTCAATTTTGGTCGCTTGCATTTTTGCAAATAATCTCTTGGGCATAATTTTATCAAATGTCTTTTAAAGAACATATGAACAGCATCCATATACCTTCTCTTAGCCTGCATGCTTATGACATCCTCAAAATATTCAACTGGATTAACCAGATTTAATTTACCCTCCAAAAATCCATGTGGACTCTTTGATAAACTCATACTATCTAAGTGTTTAGTAACTCAGTCTCAGATAAGCAACACACCTAGCACCCCTTCACTAATCTTACTTGCTCACCAATTCACTCTGGAAGTTTGGATAGACAGCAGTATAAACATTGAGTCATAAACCATGGTTAGATGACAGTAGGATGAGTTGCATGAAGAGTATCAGTAGGTTCTCACTGGAGGATGAGGCCACCTAGTTGTTAGGGACTTGGAACCAAATCACCAAGGCCAAACGTTTAAGAGAAGAATGATACTTTTTAAGTACAATGAGTTGGTGGGATGTTTGGTAGAGCTGCTCAAGATGTTTCAAAATAATAAATTGAGGAGCCCAGTGTTCACATGAGCGGTAACTGAAAATATTCATAACAAACCCAAAAAAGGTTCCTGGATCTAGGGGGCAATCCAAAGCACATCTGTCGAGCAATCTCTTCACCAGAGAGGCAATGATAGTAGATCAAACAGGACTTGTTCTGTACCGTCACCACATTGCTGGGCTTTGCAACTGAAGAAAATACCTGCACAGGAACTGGAAAGCTGTGGCTACAAATTTAAAGGGGAAAAGGGAGGTTTAGTGTGTGATCTGTTTCAAGATCTGAGCGTTGAACACCTTGTTACGGCTTTGGAATTTTAAGCAGTCCTTGTCCTAGTGCAGGGGTGGGGAAACTACAGCCCGCAAAGGTCTTTATGCGGCCCACCAAGTCATTAAAAAAAAAAAAAAATTATTTTTTTTTTTTAATTTTCTTTTTAAATTTTTTATTTTTTTTAAGGTTAATGGGGGGGGGGCTGTTGGGTTACTTACTGGTATAGGGTGGATACGTTGACTTGAGTAGGGTGATCATTGCTCGGCACAACGTCGAGGGCCGAAGGGCCTGTTCTGTGCTGTACTGTTCTATGTTCTATATGAGGCGGCCCTTTAAAATTGTGAATTTCTGAATGTGGCCCTTGCATGGAAAAATTTGCCCACCCCTGCCCTAGTGGGAGGTATCATACCTCCTGTTCCAAAGCATAAATCGTTTGAGAAAAGGTAAGAATTCGGACTACCATCGCCCAGCCTAGAATTGAAGAGGGAAATTTGGGGATTTTTAGATATTAGATATTACAAGGCAACCGGTTTAAAAATTTGGTTCCATTATTTACTGGAGAAGTCAGGGTTACAGAGAAGGTACAGAAGTTACACAGTTATGACTGTGGGAAAGAAGCTGCCAGTATTACAAGGATACAATTTGTCTCTGAAGGGCCTGCTTCCAGGCATAAAAACTGCAGGTGTTAAATCTCAAGGTCTATTCTACAATGTGGAACAGTGTACCATTTGCTATGGCTCCAGTTTGTCTGCCGATAGTGCAGGGAGGGATGATGTATAGTACTTACACCTCAAGAGCAGCCATCAAACAGCAGGGGGGAAGGTGAATCAAAGCTACACCCCAGATATCAGCCCACCGTTATCACTAACTGCTGGTTGGGTAGTTTAATTAAGCATGCAGACCTTAATGTGATCAGTAAATTATTCTCATATACTATAAATGATGGAACCTTGATCGATAGTTATTATTGGACACAGATAGCCTGTAACAAATGATTAGTATATGCTAATTTCTGGTAATCGAATCTCAAAGTGGAATTGCCTGTCCCATTCCTGAATCTGGGCTCTCTGATGTCCCAGTTTCGAATGCCAATAGCCCTGGCTATAGCTTGTATAAAAGGACTAGTTGTTTAATTCCAAAAGTCTTTATCTGCTCTCTCATGAGTATGAGGGTGAAGTACACCACAGTTGAATAGCTGTACAATTTTCCCCACTACAGAATGGTAATGTAGTTGCCCACATGGGGCTAGGTAATTATAAAATATATGCAGAAAAACCAGCTGAGTCGTCAGTTGAACAGAGCTGTCGGGAGAATTTGTGAACCTTGTGCCATTGATTGGAGAACAATTCATCACCTTTGTGCCCTGGGTAGAGATACTGAGGTTGTACAGTTTAAACTATCCACATTAGATTAGTTCTTACATTTGGTACGTTTATGTTTAAGTAGGTTAATAAAAATATCTCTATTGACACCTGTGGAAGAACTCATTATTTAAGATACATAGAATCCCTGCAGGAGGAGTCTGCTTGGCCCATCCAGTCTGCACCGACCCTCTGAAAGAGCACCCTACCTAGGCCCAAATGCCACCCTCTCCCCGTAACCCCAACTAGGGACAATTTAGCACGGCCAATCCACCTAACCCGCACACTGTGGGAGCAAATTGAGGCACCTGGAGAAAACCCACGCAGAAACGGGAAGAACATGCAAACTCCACACATTCACCTGAGGTCGTTATCGAATCCAGGTCCTTGGAGTTGTGAGACAGCAGTGCTAACCACTGTGTCACCAAGCTACGCAAATAAACAGGACCTCTGTTGAATAGTGCAGACTTAAATAAAGGAAACTCAAGGTAGCAGTGCTGGTGATCGTCATTTTAATATATGATATTTAGCTGTCTGCGACTCGCCCAATGGATCACAGAAAGGCCCAAATCTTTATTCTTGGGGAAACAAGTTTAAACAAATTATATCCCATTTTGTTGATCATTTGAATAAGTTGCCTTGATTTAAGGGTCTAGAAACAACAAAAATTGTGTGGAATTTTGACTTATACTTTTGTGCGTATCTCCGGATGTCTACATGAGAAAGCAGTGTTAATTATCCTCCTGATTAAGGATTATTCTCCTGTCCCATCAGCATTATGAATGGTGGTGGCTCCTGATAACAGGAATTAACGACAAAAGGAGAAATGAGCCAATCCCTTTTGACTTTTTACAATGTAATCCTTTTCTTCGCTCTATGACGTACTATGCTCTGACTACAGATAGCACATGAATGTTTATACTCCTGTACAAGTATAACAAAAACAACACTAAGAAATATATTGCAGTTGTTGAAGTAACTTGAAAGAGGCAAGTGTTGTTCCTGTCTCAGCAGATTGTCCACAAGTGTGCCGCTAAATGTATAGGCTGAAAAGTCTTCAACAGCTGTGTAATGTTCTTTGATTGGGCTGATGTGGAATCTCGATAACGGCCCATCAGGTCTGCACCGACCCTCTGAAAGAGCATGCTACGTAGGCCCAAACGCCACTCTATCCCCGTAACCCCATCGAGGGACAATTTAGCATGGCCAATCCAGCTAACCCTGAAAAATGAACATTAGAATTTGTTTTCTAAACAAAGTTATTTATTACTAACACTGCACTAACAAATAACTAAAATTTCTAAGATGAATATAGTTGGAAATAAATGTCTAACACTAACTTACACTAAGGTACTAAAGAGCTACTCTAATATGCGACTGCTATCAACTCCTTACAAACACCTACTGATGGAACACATGGGGCAAGATTCTCCGCAAATGCGGAGAATCGTAAAGGCTGCCGTGGGACAGGCCGTGACCCACGGCAGCCATCACGGCCACTTCCGGGGCCGATTCTCCCCCCCCGGGCGGGGCTAGGAGCGCGGCCCCGTGCGTCACGACGGTTGTCAAGGCCGCACGTCAAGCATCACGGCGGCTGACACGGCCGATGACGTCAGTCGCGCATGCGCAGGTTGGACAACGCCAACCCACGCATGCGCAGTTGGCGTCTTTCTCCTCAGCCGCCCGGCAAGACGTGGCGACTTGATCTTGCCGGGCGGCGGAGGGGAAAGAGTGCGTTTGTTTTGGACACTGGCCCGACGATCGGTGAGCACTGATTGCGGGCCTGTCCCCTCCCAAGCACAGTCGTGATGCTCCGGTGCCAATCGAGCCTCTAGATGCCCCAAACGGGCATCTGGCACCTGTTTCACAATGGCAGCGAGCAGTGTTTGCTGCCGTGGTGAAACAGGCGTGAAGGCCCGGCAACTCGACCCATCGGCCTCGGAGAATCACCGCTCGCTGTAAAAAACGGCAAGCGGCGATTCGTGGCATGGGTCGGGCGTGGGAGGGGGGAGAGAATAGCAGGAGGGCGTGAAAAATGTCAGGAGGCCCTCCCGCTATTCTTCCACCCGGCGTGGGGGGCAGAGAATCGCACCCATGGTGCATATGGGTCCTGGGACTACATACTTGCCCTACCTGCTGGTCAGATACTGGAACTACAATAGTAAAACATATAACTTATAATACACATGCAGATGATGATGAACAACTCATATTATATACAGATGATAGTCTGCCTATCATCACAGGCTGTAATGAAGTTTCTCGGTAGTTCAACTGCATACGCATTTTCTGAACGGCCGATATTCTAGTTTTACAATAACGGCTACATCACTGATATGCAGATGAGCAGATTCGAAACATGTGTGTAGAAATCTTTTGTGGTCACCTGCAAGTTAATTTTTTTTTGAAAAGGCGAAACCATAATGTTCCAAGAAAATGGAAGGTTGTAGACCGAGTGGTCACATGATGACGTGGCTACAAAAGGGGTCACGTGACAGGAGCACCGGCATTCTCCCGGGAGCATGGTCGGAGCACAAGCGTGGAGTAGCTGCTCTGTTAGTGAATAAAGTATTATTTGTCACAGGTCCTTGTTGTCAGTGTTTGAGAACCCAACACTTCTGCAGAGGTCATTCATTTCATCTGGAAAAATCTATCCCATTCACAAAAGCACTGGCTTATGCTGGGATTGTTCAATGGACCCACACGCCCTTCAGTGTCTCATTGAAGTGACCTTTCTTGATGCAATAGAGAGGTTCCAACTAAGCTATCATCTGTCCTCCATCAAAATTCACCCGTACTTTCCAGAAAGGATGGTTGAAATAGGAGTGGGAACCCTGGCTGATATTTATCATTTTATCATTCCACACTCTGAGGTTAAATGTTGCATTTCACTATCTCCCTGTGATCAGCCGCATCAAAATAGAGCAGTGGAAGCTACCGAGTCTGTGAAGTTGAGCTTTCCACCATCTCTGACCCACAAAGAGAATTCTCTAGCTTACTGGTTACTTTACACTCATAATTTAGTCCTTGTAATTTTTCAGATCTGTTTCACGAATGCAAAAGGTGTTCCCACAGTTCACCATTGTACATTTGCTAAGTAATATTCTCAAGGCCCTAAAATAATAATTTGCCTTTTGTGTACATCATAACCAATTTAAAACAAGTGGGACCTGCAGGCACCTTCACAGCTAATGTTGTGTGAGCATTCTCTTCGCCATTCACCAACAAGTAAACAATATTTTACAGAATTTACAGTGCAGAAGGAGGCTATTCAGCCCATCGAGTCTGCACCGGCCCTTGGAAAGAGCACCCCACTTAAGCCCCACGCCTCCACCCTCCCTTTTATCCTCATAAGCCAGTAACCCCACCTACCCTTTTTGGACACTAAGGGCAATTTTTAGCATGGCGAATCCATCTAATCTGCCCATCTTTGGACTGTGGGAGGAAACCGGAGCACCCGGAGGAAACCCACACACACGGGCAGAACGTGCAAACTCCACGCAGACAGTGACCCAAGTCAAGAATCGAAACTGGAACCCTGGAGCGGTGAAGCAACTGTGCTAACCAATATGCTACCATGCTGCCCTCTTCACTACTGTTCGTGAATGTATTTTATTCATTTCAAATCCTGGAAATTAATCTGACACATTGGTCAACTTTTCATCTCCCTCTGCTTTACCTTTCAGTTCAAATCTTTTAAAGGCAAACTAACTTACTGTCCACAGATTGTTAGAAACAACTTTCAAATAGGTCTTAACTTAAATGACCTGGGCTACGACCAGAAACAAACAGCCTGGTGAATGTAAAATGAATGTAAAGTCACATTATATTTAACAACCCAAAGTCAATTTGGAGTACGTCCACACAGGCACAGCTGACCCTTAAAGTCGTCCCATTATTCATTGGCAATTTATAGATAGCAATGATCAGTATGAGCACAACCTCAAAAGGCTCAATGGAAAGATGGAAGCATATCCAGCACCCAGTTTTCTGTGATTTTTGTTTTGGTAGTTTTGAGCTTTATGGTTTATTTATTCCTTGCTTCTGGGTTTTCTGTTAAATTTTATCTGAAAGAAGCTATCCTGTTGCTTTTTCCTTTTGAATGTGTCACAGGCCCAGGTTCAGGATCTGCCATGCTAGATTTCTCACCCTCCCAAATGGTGACCTGCCTGTCAGCAACAAATTGACACTGGGAGCTTGGCTGTTAAACTTAAACAAGGACCAATGATCAAAATGGTTTTGCTTTTCGAACAGCATCACCCCCTCCGTTCACGTACTGGCCAGCCCCCCACACCAAAATCAGAGCCACTGACTTGCACAACTTTACAAAAGGAGCAACTTGAATATGACTAAACCAATCCTTGACGATGGCAATCAAATTGTATTAATTGCGCCATGTGCAGGATGATTTTTGTGGTCTGGCCATTTCCTGAATAGTGGTTTATAAAACTCTGCAAATTACTGGCAAATATATATTTGCTCATTATTTGAGAATTCCCAGGTTAATGGGAAGAGTATTGCAGTAACCGACTGATGTCCTGCAATTCACATAAAACCTCAATGTGACACTGACCTAATGCAGGCACTGAGTGAAGAAAGCTGTTACTGAAACTGCCATACGTCTTCCACTTACAAAACTACAAACAGTGCTGCCCAGCCACGAGTAATGTAATTTTGCTCATTTCAATATAATTATATAATTTACAGTGCAGAAGGAGGCCATTTGTTTGGGGACCATAAAGAAAAACCGGAGCATAAGGAAAATTTTGATGAAAACACTTGGCCGTTTCCAGAATCATAGAATTTACAGTGCAGAAGGAGGCCATTCGGCCCATCGAGTCCGCACCAGCCTTGGAAAGAGCACCCTACTTTAGCCCACACCTCCACCCTATCCCCGTAACCCAGTAACCCCACTGAACCTTTTTGGACACTCGGGGCAATTCAGCATGGCCAATCCACCTAACCCGTACATCTTTGGACTGTGGGAGGAAACCGGAGGAAGCCCACGCACACACGGGGAGATCGTGCAGACACCACACAGACAGTGACCCAGCCGGGAATCGAACCTGGGACCCTGGAGCTGTGAAGCAACTGTGCTAACCACCATGCTGCTCAACAGTGAAGTACAAAAATGGTTAATATTCACATCATCACATTTCCAGATATGGAAGATTGCTAACATGATGACATCTGCTTATGTTGCAATTCGTCTGTCTACATCAGCTTTCAACATTGTGCAATACCCAGATTAAAATCACACCCCATGCATTTGTGTACAAACGTTGCCTGCAGGTGCTCAATTAAGGTAGCGGTTAAGTAGGGTTGCTAACTTTGGTTGGAGGCATTCCAGGAGGGTTAGTCACATGTCATTCTAATGCCCTGGCATCTGAACAATTGACTTCTGCAATGTTATTGCAGTTACCAACTAGCGTTAGAGATTCCTGTCGGCGAGTATCCTTCCTCATGGTTATGTGCCTGCAGCTGTTAGATGGTAAGCTCCAAGCACCACGGGGTCATCAGTAAGCAGGTGGGAAAGGGCAAGGGAGAAGATTGAACCAGGGGTGGGCTGAGAGGATGGAGAATTTGGGATAGGACAGGAGAGGAGGAAGAACCAAGGAAGGGAGAGGGAAATGGTTGGGGAAACTGAAGATGCGGAAGAGCAGGAGAACAGAGGGCAGGGAATTGAGGGGAATGGGAGAACTGGGGAAGCAGAAAAGGATGGGGCAGAGGAGTACAAAAGGTAGGGTGGGGGGGAGGAACTGAGAGCAGTACCATTGCCAGGCCAGGGAGAATCAAGGGCATGAGAAGAAGCAATGGGAAAGGGGGAACCTAAATGGAAAGGTACATTGATTCCACTGATAAATGGTAGTAATTTTGTATCTCTCATATTTTGCTCATAGCTAACAATAATACAATAACTCATTGACTATGTACATGTACACAATAATGATAGACCAGTTTGGGCGGGGGAATCACATGATGTGAATGCGGGAGCGGCTGTGTTTTCATGAGCTCTGGCTCTGCTCGTCTTTTAGTCCTTTATTTATCCTTGTGGATCTTCAGAATTGTCTTTTCTTTGGACATATGCTTGGTAATATGTCTCTGGATGATCCTGATTGGAATTTTGCGATGAGGAGCCAATTTGTATCATAAAGAATCCTCGTGTGATTGAGGGGATGGGAGTTGACTGAGATGGGGCCCAGCTTTCAGTGGTGATGTTGCTGATGGGCCTCTGCCTCGGTGGTGCAGGATGATGATCACCTCTGAGAATGTTGTTCTGGCTGGTGATCTCGGCTCCATGGTGCTGGTCTTTGGTGCTCACCTTGAGGAACAGCGAGATATCCTTGGGAGAATGGTGGATGCGAAGGAGAAAATCCATGCATTTGATAGAGCACTCTATCTGGTAAGGGCCTGCCTTCCATTCGTGGAGATCCTGCTGCATGGTGTGTCACATATCCTGATGGATTCAGGAGACAGGGACCGGACTAGGAGTGTCCGAGTGTCCGGTTTCTGACGAGGGGTGAGCTCCCGACTGATTTTGAAGATTTGTTGCCATGCTTTAGTAATCCTGATTTGGAGGTTGAGCATATAGGTTCAACGGAGCACCGTGTGTCCAGTCTTCGAGGCCTGTGGTCAGTTGGGCCCCCCAACAGCTGGCCTAATATTATCCTGTTTTCGATGCTCGTGATGAGGGAATGGAGGTGGACTACGGTGTCAAGTCATCCCCCTGCCCACCCCTCCCTCACCTCACCCCGGCCAGGGCCTAGATTGTTGGTCGCTTGGACACCAGGGTGACGACATGGTGGAAATGAAGGTGCTTCGTTTGTTGGAATCCTTGAGAATTCCTGAGAAATGTTTGATGATCCTGTCATGGCCTTTTTCAAACATAATGGATGGTGTTATTATCCTGCGATTCTTCAATAATCCAGGATTCTACTCCCTTATGATTACGTTCCTGATTATTTGTTGTTGTCTTTTCTCCTGAAAGGGTGTGAAGGTGTGAGCACCAGGGCTAAAGTCGCCTATTATCCTGTTTGAGCAAAAACCAGATTATGTGATTTGTGTTCTGGGTAATTTGGGCATTCTGAATTCTCCCCTCTGAGTACCCAAAAAGGTGCCAGAGTGTGGCGCCTCGGGGTTTTTCACAGTAACTTCATTGCAGTGTTAATGTAAGCCTGCTTGTGACACGAATAAAGATTAATATTATATTCTGCTTGACTTGAGGCACTGAATGCTGACACTGGGTACATGAACTGGGAAGAGTTTCATTCTCTGTACTAACTTTATTTAACTTGATAAGCCCACAAAAATTCAAAAAAGATTGACAAATATTTCAGATGAAACCCACCACCAAGAAGCACAGATATTAAGAGGGGTGACTAGAAGCTGGGTGAGCAAAAAGAGGTATATTTTGAGGAGAATGGATGGGAGGGATCATTTAATTACTTACAACTTGCTACTGCCTAATTTGTTTAGGCCCTCACAGAAACAGTTCAAAAGATGTTAAGGACAGAAACGGAGACCAAAAAATGTCTCTATTGTTTTGTGCATTGACCCTTATTTTCACCTGTTTCAGCTGCACCTTATGGGTGCAGGCTATTAGGCTGCTGTTCCGGAAAGCTGGCACAAGGCCAGAATTCCCTGGGGATTATGGACGAAATTCTCCGAAATCGAGGCCAAGTGTTCTGGCTCCCACAGGGGGCCAGCACGGCGCTGGAGCGGTTCACGCCGCTCCAACCTCCTTACCGCTGCGCCAACCCTCGCATGTGCAGTTGGGGCAGCTCATTCCTGCGCATGCGGAGTTGGGCCGTGCCATCCTGCGCATGCACGGGGAACTTCTTACGCGCGCCGGCCCCTCACCAACATGACATCGGGGTTCTGGGGCCAGCCGCGGAAGGAAGTAGGCCTGGGAGGGGGGGGGGAGAGAGGCCAGCCCGCCGATCAGTGGGCCCCGATCGTTGGGCAGACCCCATCGGAAGCCCCCCCCCCCCCCCCCCCCCCCCCCTTCAGCTTTCCCGCAGAGTTCCCACCGGCAGCGACCAGGGGTGAACGCCGTCAGTGGGACTGTCATTTTTTTCCGCCTGCCGCTCGGCCCATCCCAGCCGGAGAATCACCGCTCGTTGTTTGCAGCAATTCTCCAAGCGGCCCAGCACGATTCTCGCGGCGCTGGTTTCGGGGGGGTGGGAGAATCGCGTGCGGGTGTCTGGGCGGCGTGGCACGACTCACACGGCGCCCCGGCGATTCTCCCACCCAGCGTAGGGGGGGAGAATACCGCCCTATATGTTGCTCTACGAGTATATGAGTGCTGTGGCTCAAGACATACGTCGGTACACCAAAGGCTTCCAGTAGCTAACCAAGGTTTTTTTTATGAAAGGCAAAGGCAGTTCGATAACAGGCATAAATCACTATACAATAGGTGAATGCTGACTACAGAGTTAAAGGCAGGATTCTTGGAGTGTGGAGAAACAGAGGGATCTTAGGGTCCACGTACATAGATCCCTCAAAGTTGCCACCCAGGTTGATGGGGTTGTTAAGAAGGCATATGGGGTGTTGGCTTTCATTAACAAGGGGATTGAGTTTAAGAGCCGCGAGGTTTTGCTGCAGCTTTATAAAACCCTGGTTAGATCACACTTGGAATATCGTGTCCAGTTCTGGTCGCCTCATTATAGGAAGAATGTGGATGCTTTGGAGAGAGTGCAGAGGAGATTTACCAGGATACTGCCTGGACTGGAGGGCATGTCTTATTAAGAAAGGTTGAGGGAGCTAGGGCTTTTCACACTGGAGCAAAGAAGGCAGAGAGGTAACTTGATAGAGGTGTACAAGGTGATGAGAGGCATGGATAGAGTGGATAGCCAGAGACTTTTCCCCAGGGTGGAAATGGCTGTCACGAGAGGACACCATTTTAAAGTGATTGGAGGAAGGTATCATAGAATTTACAGTGCAGAAGGAGGCCATTCGGCCCATCGAGTCAGCACCGGCTCTTGGAAAGAGCTCCCTACCCAAGGTCAACACCGCCACCCTATCCCCATAACCCAGTAACCCCACCCAACACTAAGGGCAATTTTGGACACTATGGGCAATTTAGCATGGCCAATCCACCTAACCTGCACATCTTTGGACTGTGGGAGGAACCGGAGCACCCGGAAGAAACCCACGCACACACAGGGAGAATGTGCAGACTCCGCACAGACAGTGACCCAAGCCGGAATCGAACCTGGGACCCTGGAGCTGTGAAGCGATTGTGCTATCCACAATGCTACCGTGCTGCCATAGGGGAGATGTCAGATGTCGGTCCTTTACACAGAGACTGGTGGGTGTGTGGAATGCACTGCCAGTGGAAGTGGTGGAGTCAGAGTCATTAGGGACATTTAAGCGACTCTTGGGCACATGGGCAGCAGTAAATTGAAGGAGTGTAGGTTAGGTTGATCTTAGATTCGGATAAGTAGGGCAGCACGGTGGCATAGTGGTTAGCATTGCTGCCTCACAGCGCCGAGGTCCCAGGTTCAATCCCGGCTCTGGGTCACTGTCCGTGTTTGCGTGGGTTTAGCCCCCACAATCCAAAAGATGTGCAGGGTTGGTGGATTGGCCACGCTAAATTGCCCCTTATTTGGAAATTTTTTTTAAAAATTAATTGAGTACTTTAAATTTTTAAAAAAGATTAGGATAAGTGGTCGGCACAGCATCGTGGGCCGAAGGGCCTGTACTGTGTTGTACTGTTCTCTGTTCTAACAGGGGTGCAATTCAACACAATGAGAACAAAGTCCCACAGCGAGCACGCTTAGCCACGTTTCCGAGTGCTCGCAGTGCCGAGAAACACAAGGCTAGAAAATGGCACTCATGTCAAATATGGGGCGTCAACAGGGAACACACAGCCAAGGCCACACATAGGCCAGTTTTCTACACCGAAGAGCTCTGCTCACCAGAACTCCTCAGTATAGTGAGAGATCTTCGAGGCCCCAACACAACCCCCAAATCCTATGGGATGGTCCCCCATTTCCCCAGCACACAAAAAATGTCAGCTTAACAGTGCCAACCTGGGCAGTGCAAGGGTACCACTCTGCCAAAATGGCATGTAGCTGAGGACCTCAGATCCCCTGGGAGGACCCCTACACGTTATTCCACCTAGTCCCCATTTGTGGAGACCAGTGCTGAACAGCACTCACCCAAGGTAAAGGAGGTGGTTCTGCCTCAGGTGTCTCAGGAATCTGCACATTAGAGTGAGACTAGCTGTCTCACTTTAACATGCAGAATTGCCAAAAAGTGACCCCGCCCACAATGGGAGAGATTTATATCAAAACGTCTTGTGATATCGAATTGGATCCTGCGAGATGTTGCGAGCCGGGTAGATCCCAGTTTCTATCGGCTACGCTGCGCTGCTGCTGCGAGCTGCTATTTGGGCACAGCGTGGACCTTGGGGCCGCCCTAGGTATTTACATTTCAGTTCCCTGGTCCACACTGCCTGGAATCCTGCATCCAGGGCCCGCGCAAACTCTCTATTGTCTGTGGTTCACGTGCTCTCACGTGATTAGCCCTGAGCCGGCCACGTGATCAGTGAAGCTCACTTCCTTAAAGGGGACATGCTACCTCAATGAGTACAAAGCTTACTATACCACACAGCTCCTTGCCTCCTTTTGGAGTGCTGTGGTAAAAATAATCTCTCTGAATCTGTGAACGTTTGAGTAAATTAGGGCTTTATTTTACAAGCATATGCTGGTGAGAGAGAACCACGTCCTGCTGTGGTGACTCTCGAAATGACAGGATTTGTAGCACGTATTTATAATTCTATTTTCCTAATTTTCACAACAATGTTTCTCGTTAATTTCTTAACTATTCGACCAGCTGATGTTCCTATTATCTCATCGCCCAGCCTTGGGTATGGACTTCAGTTCCCCTTTATCTCCTGTTGTCCTGTTTAGCAGTGAATGTCTGTGAAAGCTGTTATTATTACAACCGCTGAGCTAGCCTCTGGAACAGCAATTGGTCAAAGATCCCATCATGCCTATAATATTGCCTGAGTTTCCCATCATGCCTAGAAAGACCTCCCATAATTACGTTTGTCTATTAAGCTATCAATGAATATTTTCATATCAATCTTAATAAAATTCATTTAATTTTTCCCACTTCACCAGTGAGATGATTGTCTAACATATGCAAATGAGAAGAACCTCCAAAAAACAGCTGAGTTCAACAGATATCAAATTGTGCCTCTACAAAAAGGACACTGGCCAACATACATACATATGGTTAGTATTGTGCGGGATTGGAGGGCCGAAGGGCATGTTCCTGTTCTGTATTGTTCTTTGTTCTTTTTTTAAAAAATAATTTTTATTAAGATTTTCACAAAATATAAACAACAAAACAATATTAACAAAACAACCATAGTAAAATCCCAAGAACAACACCCACCCAACTACAAAAGCAACTACAAAAAAAAGAAACAACAAAAAGGAAAGAGATAACACCCGCCACATCCAACAAACCCATGTACACAATTCTCCCTCCCACCGAACCAAACCCCCCCCCCCCCCCCCCCCCCGGGGTTGCTGCTGCTGCCTACCGTTCCGCCAGGGAGTCCAGGAAAGGCTGCCACCGCCTAAAGAACCCTTGTACTGATCCCCTCAGGGCAAATTTCACCTTCTCCAATTTGATGAACCCCGCCATATCATTGATCCAGGCCTCCACGCTTGGGGGCCTCGCATCCTTCCACTGAAGAAGAATCCTCCGCCGGGCTACTGGGGACGCAAAGGCCAGGACACTGGCCTCTTTCGCCTCCTGCACTCCCGGCTCCACTGCAACCCCAAAAATTGCGAGTCCCCAGCCTGGTTTGACCCTGTATCCCACCACCCTCGACACCGTCCTTGCTACCCCCTTCCAAAACCCCCCAGCGCTGGGCACGCCCAAAAATATGGGCGTGGTTCACTGGGCTCCCCGAGCACCTAGCACACCTGTCTTCGCCCCCGAAAAACCTACTCATCATCGTCCCAGTCATGTGGGCCCTATGCAGCACCTTGAACTGTATGAGGCTAAGCCTCGCACAAGAAGAGGAAGAATTCACTCTCTCCAGGGCATCTGCCCACGTCCCCTCCTCAATCTTCTCACCCAGCTCCTCTTCCCATTTACCCTTCAGTTCCTCCACCGAGGCCTCGTCTATCTCCTGCATTACCCAGTATATGTCCGAAATCCTCCCTCCTCCAACCCACACCCCCGAGAGCACCCTGTCCTGTACGCCACGTGGGGGCAACAAGGGGAACTCCTCCACCTACCGCCTGGCAAACGCCCTAACCTGCATGTACCGAAACATGTTCCCCGGGGGGAGCCCAAACTTCCCCTCTAACTCCCCCAAGCTCGCGAATCTCCCCTCCACAAACAGGTCCCTCAACATCCTAACCCCTGCCCTGTGCCAGCCCAGAAATCCGCCATCAATGCTCCCTGGAACAAACCGATGGTTCCCCCGTATCGGGGCCTCCATCGAGCCCCCCACTTCTCCCCTATGTCGTCTCCATTGCCCCCAGATTTTGAGGGTAGCCGCCACCACCAGGCTCGTGGTATACCTCGTTGGAGGGAGCGGCAACGGCGCCGATACCAGCGCCTCCAGGCTCGTGCCCACACAGGACGCCATCTCCATCCTCTTCCATGCTGCCCCTTCCCCGTCCATTACCAACTAACGCACCATTGCTGCGTTGGCAGGCCAATAGTACCCACAGAGGTTGGGCAGCGCAGCCCCCCCCCCCCCCCCTATCCCTGCCCCGCTCCAAGAACACCCTTCTCACCCTCGGAGTCCCATGCGCCCACACAAATCCCGTGATACCCCTGTTCACTCTCCTAAAAAAGGCCTTCGGGATAAGGATTGGAAGGCACTGGAACAGAAACAAAAAACCTCGGGAGCACTGTCATCTTAACGGACTGCACCCTCCCCGCCAGTGACAGAGGTAACATATCCCACCTTTTGAACTCCTCCATCTGCTCCACCAACCTTGTGAGGTTGAGCTTGTGCAGGGCCCCCCAGCTCCCAGCCACCTGGACTCCTAGGTACCTGAAGCTCTTCCCTGCCAGCTTCAGTGGGAGCCTACCAATCCCCTCCTCCTGATCCCCCGGGTGCACCACGAACAACTCGCTCTAGTCCAGGTTCACCTTATGCCCAGAGAAGCCCCCAAATTCGCTGAGAATTCTCATCACCTCCGGCATCCCCCCCACTGGGTCTGCCACATACAGCAACAGGTTGTCCGCATAAAGCGACACTCGATGCTCCTCCCCACCCCGCACCAGGCCCCTCTAGTTCCCTGACTCCCTCAACGCCATGGCCAGGGGCTCAATTGCCAACGCAAAGAGCAAGGGGGACAGGGGACCAGGGCCGTCGCCCGGGGCGCCATGTGCTAGGGGGCGCCAGAGACTCGGGTCCCGCGCATGCGCAGTTGGGCCGGTGCAAACCAGCGCATGCGCGGTGGCCGCCCTCCCCCAGGGCGGCCCCCTCCGCCCCCCCCCCCCACTCCCGCCCCCTCCGCCCCCGACGCTCCCGCCCACTCCGCCCACCCCGCTCCCGCCCCCTCCGCCCCCCCCGCTCCCGCCCCCTCCGTCCCCCCTCTGTCCGCCCCCGGCCCCGCCTCCCCCGCCTCCCCCCCCCCCCCCCCCCCCCCGGAGGACGCTGAAGTTCAGCTTGCCCGGGGCGCCAGCAACCCTAGGGCCGGCGCTGCAGGGGACACCCCTGTCTCGTCCCCCTGTACAGCCGAAAGTACTCTGACCTCCTCCTATTCGTGGCTACACTCGCCATTGGGGCCGCATAGAGCAACCTCACCCAACGGACAAACCCCTCCCCAAACCTTTCCAACACCTCCCACAGATACCCCCACTCAACCCTACCAAAGGCCTTCTCCGCATCTAATGCCACCACTATCTCCGCCTCCCCTTCCATAGCCGGCATCATAATAATGTTGAGGAGCCTTCGTAAGTTAGTATTCAACTGCCTTCCCTTCACAAACTCCGTCTGGTCCTCGTGAATGACCCCCGGCACACAATCCTCTATTCTTGTGGCTAAGATCTTTGGCAGCAGCTTGGTGTCTACATTTAGCAGCGAGATCGGCCTATATGACCCACACTGCAGAGGGTCCTTGTCCCGCTTCAGGATCAAGGAAATCAGCGCCCGTGACATAGTTGGGGGCAAAGACCCCCCCCCCCCCCCCCCCCCCCCCCCCCCCGCCTCCCTTGCCTCGTTAGAGGTCCGGACCAACAGGGGGCCCAACAGGTCCGCATACCTTTTATAAAATTCGGCCGGGAACCCATCCGGCCCCGGCTCCTTCCCCGACTGCATGCTCCCTATCCCTTTAACCAGCTCCTCCAGCTCAATCGGCGCCCCAGTCCCTCCACCTGCCCCTCCTCCACCTTCGGAAATCGCAGCTTGTCCAAGAAGCGCCCCATTCCCCCCCCCCCCCCCCAAACCGGGGGTTCAGACCGATACAGTTCCCCATAAAACTCCCTAAAGACCCCATTAACGTCTACCCCCCTCCGCACCACCTTCCCAGCCCTATCCGTCACTCCCCCAATCTCCCTGCCTGCGTCCCGCTTTCGGAGCTGGTGTGCCAGCATCCTGCTCGCCTTCTCCCTATATTCATACACCGCCCCCTGTGCTTTCCTCCACTGAGCTTCCGCCTTATCTGGTGGTCAGTAGATCGAACCTGGCCTGAAGGCTACGCCTCTCCCCCAGCAATCCCTCCTCCGGAGCCTCCGCATATCTCCTATCCACCCTCACCATCTCCCCTATCAATCTCTCCTTCTCCCTCTGCTCCCCCCTCTCCCTATGGGTTCGGATGGAAATCAACTCCCCTCTAATCAACGCCTTCAATGCCTCCCAGACCATCCCCACTCGGACCTCCCCGTTATCGTTGGCCTCAAGGTACCTCTTAATACACCCCCGAACCCTCCCGGCCACCTCTTCGTCTGCCAATAGCCCCACCTCCAAGCGCCAGAGCGGACGTTGGTCCCTCTCCTCCCCCAGCCCGAGGTCCACCCAGTGCGGGGCATGATCCGAAATGGCAATGGCAGAGTATTCAGCATCCTCCACCCTCGAAACCAGCCCCCTGCTCAGGACAAAAAAAATCAATCCTCGAATAGGCTTTATGCACGTGGGAGAAAAACGAGTATTCCCTGGCCCTTGGCCTTGCAAACCTCCAGGGATCCGCCCCTCCCATCTGATCCATAAATCCCCTCAACACCTTAGCCGCCGCTGGCCTCCTACCCGTCCGGGACTTGGATCGATCCAGTGGGGGATCCAGTACTGTGTTGAAGTCCCCCCCCATGATCAGGCCCCCCCACCTCCAGGTCCGGAATGCGGCCCAACATGCGCCGCATAAACCCTGCATCGTCCCAGTTTGGGGCGTAAACATTCACCAACACCACCCGCTCCCCCTGAAGCTTACCACTCACCATCACATACCTCCCGCCACTGTCAGCCACCACCCTCAACGCCTCAAACGACACCCTCTTTCCCACCAGGATCGCCACCCCCCCGATTCTTCTCATCCAGCCCTGAATGAAAGACTTGGCCCACCCAGCCCTTCCTCAGCCGAACCTGGTCCGCCACTTTCAGGTGTGTCTCTTGGAGCATGGCCACATCTGCCTTCAGCCCCTTCAAGTGCGCAAACACGCGGGCCCGTTTGACCGGCCCATTCAGCCCCCTCACATTCCAGGTTATGAGCCGGATCAGAGGGCTCCCTGCCCCCATCCCCTGCCGATTATCCATAACCCATCCCCTGACCACCACTGGCCAGCGTCCCCCGCTCGGCCTGTTCCCCAGGGCGGCAACTTCCCCCCCCCCCCAGCACCCCCTGCAACCTCCAGCTCCTTCCTGGCCATTTCAGCAGCAACCTGGTACCCCCCCACCTCCCACCAGGATAGGACCCCTCCTAGTTGCGCCCCTCCCTCCATAGCACTCCCGTGAGCCAGCTAACTTCTGCTGACCCCGGCGACTCCTGCCATACCTCCGACTCCTCCCCACGTGGGACTACTCCTCCTCCTTCGTGCCCATCAGCAGGCCCTCCTCCCGCACCCCCCCCCCCCGCTCTTGCGCGGGAAAATAACAGCCAGCAACGGCCCGCGTTTCTCAGCCCCGACCCCGCCCCCATCATCCCACAGCGCGGGAAACCAGAGAAAAGCCCGCGCTTTCGCCCTGCCCAATTCCGCCTCCTCTAGGGCAACTCCCATTGCCAGTCCCCACCACCAGCTCACCGCACTCCCAGTTTACCTCCCTGCCCGAACCCATCCACCAGACCCATACAAAAAGACATAACAACATCGCCCCACCCACCCTAAAGCCAACACACATCTTGCATTAAACAGAGAACTCCCCCCCTCCAGAGCAAAAATTAAACACAATTACATTATCATACAAAATCCCCCATCTTTGACCCTCAGTTTGAATCCAGTTTCTTGGCCTGCACAAAGGCCCACGCCTCCTCCGGGGACTCACAATAATGGTTCCGGTCCTTTTAGGTGCGCCGGCTGCAACATGCCAAACTTCACGCTCCGTCTGTGGAGCACCGCCTTCGTCCGGTTGAACCCGGCCCTCTGCTTCGCCACCTCCGCACTCCAGTCCTGGAAGATCCGCACCTCCGTGTTCTCACACTGGCTGCTCCACTCCTTCTTGGCCCACCGGTGCACACACTCACGATCAACAAACCGGTGAAACCGCACCAACACCGCCCCAGGCGGCTCGTTCGGCTTGGGCCTCCTAGCCAGAATTCTGTGGGCCCCCTCCAACTCCAGGGGCCCCTGGAAGGACCCAGCTCCCATCAACGAGTTCAGCATAACGACCACATAGGCCGCCAGGTCCGACCCGTCCAGCCCCTCCGTGAGGCCCAGGATCCGCAAATTCTTCCGCCTCGACCGGTTGTCCAGCTCCTCAAACCGCTCATGCCACTTTTTATGGAGCGCCTCGTGCATCTCCACCTTCCCCGCGACGGCCACAGCCTCATCCTCCCTTTCGGAGGCCTGCTTCTGCAGCTCCCGGATCGCGGCCCCCTGGGCTGTCTGAGTCTCCATCAGCTCTCTGGTGGTAGCCTTCAGCGACTCCAGCAACTCCACCTTAAGCTCCTGGAAGCAGCGCAGCAGAGTCTTCGGCTGCTCCTACGCCCACTGCCTCAGCTCCTTGAGGGCTCCGCCGGCCGCCATTTTGTTTCTCTTCCCTGCTTTTCCAGGGGCGCTTCCACTGTTTTTCCTCTCACCCCACTTCTGGTCCAGACCGTAGGACCTTAGGGATCTACTCCAGACTCCTTCCCATATCGGGATTCGTCGTCGAAGTTCCGTTGGGGGCCCTGAAAAGAGCCCCAAAGTCCGTTTTTAGCGGGAGCTGCCGAACGTGCGGCTGTGATGATATGATCTGCATACTCGTCTGCCATTGGGCCAGAACGTCGGCTTACCATTGGCCCTGGTCGGTCATGTGCCTCTCGACCGATTGGCCGAGAGGCTGAGTTAACCACGCCTCTATCAACGAGGTATAAATGCTCAGAAGCCTGACGATCGTTCCTTTCCACTGTAGACGATCGCCAGGCTGTGTTCTAGTTAATTAAAGCCTGACATTGGTAAATCACTCGCCTCGCGTGCAATCGATGGTGCATCAGCGGCTTAGCTCCGCATTGCCGCCACCGGAAATCCCTTTGTTCTTTGTTCTTTATACATTAGGATAAGGGAAGGAACAAAACTGGTCCCTGTATAGCCACAGAGTTATTCATGCAACAGCTCCATATGTTGGTCAGAAATTCTTTCCTCATTTTTCTAACTGCGTGGGTTATGCCGGTGCTACTGTCCAGGGACTTAAAGTGGTTCCTAAAGCAAGAGAGCAGGGCAGAGAGCTGGAGGAATCTAGGTAGGGAATATCTATGTAAATACAATACAGTGAAACTAATTTTCTCATGCCAGTCGACACTGCCATTTTAAATGAACCTCTGTTCAGAGGGCTGAGAGTACACTGGGCCAGAAACCCAGATACATCAGCTCATGATTATTATGGAAGACTTCTTGTTGGGTTTTGTAAGACCTAAAGCCTCCAGATTTTATTATGCCAATGATGAGGAAGGAACAGGTCTGTGGGCAGAGATCCAATGAGATTGAAACTCCTGAGTCAGGACTATGCATGCAGTTGTTGTCTCACCAGTAAAATTGACCAAAATTAGAACACTTCAAACATCACACTCTAAAGTGCCACTGATATAAAAAGAGAAAAGGGCGTTCAGTTCACACTGCTTTCTCTTGATTTTGACCCAGGAATCTTTAAGTACCACCAATGTGTAAACATCCAGCAATCTGCAATTGGCCTAAGGATGTGTCAATTTTATCAAGAATTTGCAACCTTAAATGGATCAGACAAGGGGCTAGATTTTTTTACGGGGTGCCGCATCTCTTCTCCTGCAGCTAAAAAGTCAAAGGTGACCCCACACATGATCCTGATGGCTGCCCCAAGGCACATTAACACTGGAATCCACATTAATTGATTGAAGGCAAGACTGCAGGAAGTCACAACTTAGAGAATAGCCACCCAGTTGGATGGCTGAGTTCAAGAGGCCCGGTGGGAATGCTTAAAGGGGGATGGGGCTGATCTTGAGGGGTAGTGTCTCTGATGCTCCCGGTGACCGATAAAGAAAGTTCCCTCCCCATAAGCGGTACGATACAATGGTTAGCACTGTCGCTTCACAGCGCCAGGGTCCCAGGTTCGATTCCCGGCATGGGTCACTGTCTGTGTGGAGTCTGCACATTCTCCCCGTGTGGGCTTCCTCCGGGTGCTCCGGTTTCCTCCCACAAGTCCCGAAAGACGTGCTGTTAGGTGAATTGGACATTCTGAATTCTCCCTCTGTGTACCCGAACAGGCACCGGAGTGTGGCGACTAGGCACTTTTCACAGTAACTTCATTGCAGTGTTAATGTAAGCCTAATGTTGTATTGCTTTGAGCACCATGTGTCACTCACTTGCTTCTTCCAGGAAGAACTTTAACTCGATGTTGATTAACACTCGTAGTCTTCCAATTAGAGCAAATACTTTATTGAATAACGTTGACTAATTAACTGTGAGTTTGTTCTCTCTCCAATGCTTAAACTAGATGTTGCATGAACATGATTGATTAAGAAATACTTATGATTATCTGCAGCTGTGCTGAGCTGTCTTTGTATGCTTGTGGTCACTAGACCCTGTCCTGTGAAGAGGCGGATCTTGGCTTCCATAAGATATAGGAGCAGAATTAGGCCACTTAGCCCATCGAGTCTGGGCCAAGTGTCTTCTGTCTGTCTATTTATACCAGTGTTGCCCTCTAGTGATTACTTGATCTATACATTAATCCCTTGTATATATACAGATATGCAGATCACTACAGCAGCAAGACTTTCACAAGTGAGTACATTTCTGAAAGAAGTCAGTGAGGCCTTAATTGGCATTAATTGGCCACTTAAGGGCTTCAATGGGTGTAAGGAGGGAGTGGATCACCTGGTGCCTCCTCCATACCCCTGTAAAATTTCAGATAGGTCAGGGGCAGATAGATAGCTAGGGGGAAGGCCTTCAAACCCACCAGTAGGGAGTGTAAAATCCAAACCCAAATTGATAGCAGCTGCTTCTTAGCAGCAAAACATTATATTGTATGCTAAGTGGTATACTGCTCCTTGTTTACAACTTGGGATCATACAAAGTGAAATTTTGTTAGGGTTCTCCCACTTTTGCGGAATTCCCAAAGCAGTGACATAATAGGCAGCCCAGTGACATAGTAGTTAACACTGCTGCCTCACAGCGCCAGAGACCCGGGTTCAATTCCGGCCTGGCGTGACTGTCTGTGTGGAGTTTGCACTTTCTCCCCGTGTCTGCGTGGGTTTTCTCCAACTGCTCCGGTTTCCTCCCACAGTCCAAAGGTGTGCAGGTTAGGTTGATTGATCATGCTAAATTACCCCTTAGTCTGCAAAGGTTAGGTGGAGTTACGGGATCGCTGGGGAGTGGGTCTAGATAGAGTGCTCTTTCAGAGAATCAGTGCAGATTTGATGGGCCAAATGGCCTCCTTCTACACTGTAAGGATTCTATGATTCCATGATAATGCTGTCTCCTCTACACTGGCGAGACCAAACACAGATTGGGTGATAGCTTTACTAAACATCTTCACTCAGTTCACAAGCGTGACCCCACCGTTCCAGTTACTTGCTGTTTTAATTCACAGCCTTGCTGTCATTCTCACATTTCAGTCTTCGGCCTACTGCAATGTTCCAGTAAAGCCCAACACAAGCTGAAGGAACAGCACCTCATTTTCTGATTGGGCCCTTTTACAGCCTTCTGGGTTCAACAATTTCAGACCATGAACTCTGAGCGGGATTCTCCAGCCCACAGTTCAGCCATATCCACCCGGCAACCGGACTTCAATGGACTTGAAGTCCATTGAAGAGGTCAATGGACTTCTCCATTGTCTGCACCTCGTCCATGGAAATCTCGTGGCAATGGGGGCAGAAGAATCTAGCCCTTTATCTGCCATTTTGATTCTTTTTTTTTGTTGCAATTTGTCATCTTAAGTCTTGTTTTCATGTGTTTGCTTTTCATTATTCATTAAAGAGTTGTTCATTATTCCCACGTTTACACTCACCTTGGACAATGCTTTGTTTCTTTATTACAACCACTACCACTCCCTTTGCTTTTTGCTCCATGGCATCTTTGTCATTTAATCTCTCCCACCCTCAACTCTATCCAAGACGTTCCCTTTGTTTTTTGCCCCTTCTCCCCTTTTGACAGCATAAAGCCCAACACATGTCTACTCTCCTTCAGTTCTGGTAGTGCCACACAATCCGACGGAGGGTATGCGCAATGTGAAGATGGTTCTTTGTCTCGACAAGGACTGTGCAGTGGCCACTTCTACCTCTACACAGATACATCTGCAGCAGGCAGATTTATGAGGATGAGGTCAAGAATATTTTTCCCTCTTTTTTCCCTAACCACTTGCCACAGATCCAGTCCAGCAGTTATGTCCTTTGGGACTCAGCCAGCTCAGTCAATAGTGGTGCTACTGAGCCACTCTTGGGGATGGACATTGAAGTCTCCCATTCAGAGTACATTCTGTGCCCTTGCCACCCTCAGTGCTTCCTCCAAGTGGCGTCCAACATGGAGGAGTACTGATTTATCAGCTGACGGGTACGAGTACATGGTAATTAGCAGGAGGTTCCCTTGCCCATGTTAAATATGATGCCATGAGACTTAATATGGTCCAGAATTGATGTTGAGGACTCCCAGGGAAACTCCCTCCCAACTGTATGCCACTTCTGCTGAGTCTGTCCTGCCGGTGGGATGGGACATACTCTGGGGGTAATGGTGGTGCCTGGGACATTATTTGTAAGGCATGATTCCGTGAGTATGACTATGTCAGACCATTGATTGACGAGTCTGTAAGACAGCTATCCCAATTTTGACATAAACCCCTGATGTTAGTCGAAAGGGCAAAGTTTGCAATTGTCATTTCCAGTATCTAGATCGATGCTGAGGTTGTCTGTCCAGTTTCATTCCTGTGAAGCTTTGCATTTGGATACTAGTGGTTAGGTCATTTCAGAGGGCATTTAAGAGTCTGTTGTGTGTTTGGAGTCACATGGAGACTAGACCAGGTATGGACAGCATGTTTTCTTCCCTAAAGTGAACCGGATGGGTTTTTATGGCAATCCATAATTTTTTCATGGTCACCATTAGATTTTGAATCCGGGTCCCCAGAGCATTATCCTGGGTCTCTATATCATTAGTCCAGTGACTGCGTCTCATTGGCAGCCTAAATGAAGGGGGTGTGGTGATTGAAGCAATGTGTAGGACTAATGTTGCAGTTGGTAGGATTTGGCATATAAGGACACATTCACTGGCCATGACTACTCGCGTGAGGTCATTAAACTTCTTGCAGCAAGGGCAGCACGGTGGCACAGTGGTTATCATTGCTGCCTACGGCGCTGAGGACCTGGGTTCGAATCCCGGCCCTGGGTCACTGTCCGTGTGGAGTTTCCACGTTCTCCCCGTGCCTGCGTGGGTTTCACCCCCACAACCCAAAGATGTGCAGGGCTGGTGGATTGCCCACACTAAATTGCCCCTTAATTGGAAAAAAATAATTGGGTACACTAAATTTATTTAAAAAAAGAAAAGAAAAAAAAACTACTTGCAGCACAGCATTCATGTCATTGACACCAGAAACAATCTCCTGCTGAAGTATCGGAAACCCTGGGGCACGGTCTCTTGCCTCTTGTGGCAACCAGAATGCAACTCATCTTTAAAAAGTGCTGTCTGGTTTTAAGTATGATGGTAACCATGATGTGGAGATGGCAGCGTTGGACTGGGGTGGGGACAGTAAGAAGTCTTACAACACCAGGGTAAAGTCCAGGAGGTTTGTTTTGAATCATTAGCTTTCGGAGTGCAGCTCCTTCCTCAGGTGAATCTGAGGAAGGAACTGGGCTCCGAAAGCTGGTGATTCGAAACAAACCTGTTGGACTATAACCTGCTGTTGTAAGACTTCTTACTGGTTTTAAGTAGGTTAGGCCAGTTTTAAGTCATGATAACCTCACATGAACTTGGGCTCCCTGCTGAGTGTACAGCTTCTCTGCAGTTCATTCAGCATAGGTTCCTATCTCTAGCTGAGGAACATACTGACCACTATACCTTAGTTTCCAAAACTCACTCCTGTTGAGCAAATTGTGGTGGCATGGTGGCACAGTGGTTAGCACTGCTGCCAAACAGCGCCAGGAACCTGGATTAAATTCCAGCCTCAGGTGACTGTCTGGGTGGAGTATCCATTTTTTGCCCATGTCTGCGTGGGTTTCCTCCGGGTGCTCTGACTTCCTGCTACAGTCCAATGATGTGCAGATTAGGTGGGGATATAGGGATACAGGATATGGGCGGGGGAGTGGACCGAGGTAAGGTGCTTTTTCAGAAGATCAGTGCAGACTCGAGGGGCCGAATGGCCTCCTTCTGCACTGTATGAATTCTATGATTTTATAAAATTGCTGCACAGTAATTCACAAAGCCTATCCCACTCTCACTAAAGGAAGTCTCCAATGTCAAGATGCTTTTGTATTGCTCCTTTGCCTCTTAACATCTTCCCTTTCGAGTGCATATGTCTGCCACTGGCTCAGCTGCTGAATTTCACTGCTGTTGAAAAAGCATGGAGCCTGCTGCTATCAGTGACACTGCTTACTGATTGTATTTTTTAAAATGTATTTATGGGACAGATTTTAAATCATTCCACATGCTGGGATAGCAGGAGTAAACTTGCTAGGTGCAATTTTAACAGCCCAGGCAGGTACATTCCTGAGAAGTCTGCACTGCCTCAGAATGTGGTGGTGGATACAAGAATATGCAAAAGTAAATGAGATAAGAACCTGAAGAGAATAGATTTTCAGGGCTACAGGGAAAGAGGGTGGGGGCATGAGACTAGCTGAGTTGAACTTGCAGAGAGCCAGGATGGGCCAAAAGGTCCCTTTCTTTGCTGCAGCTGGTCAGTGCTCTGTGTGAATATGCTTTTGTGGGGATAACAGAGAACTAGCTCAATAAAGTACTACTGTATTTCTATTATTAACAAAAGGTCCCGTGGTCCCGTCCCGAGGAAAGCCACAAAATGTTTAATATGCCAGCATCAATTCAAGAGAAGCAGAAGGATCATCAGTCAGTGTGTGTATGTGGTGCGCCACCTAATGGCAGACACAGCTCACATCTACTCCATCATTCTTGGCCTCATATTAAATCTGTCAAGGGTGTTGAATAAAAATGCTGCATAATAGATTGTGTTATCTATTGTAATCAATGCCACTCTGCAGTGTGTCACATATTTACCTGGTGACATCATCAGAGGCACATGGGAAATATTCCCTCACTTCCATCGTAGACTGGGAGCAAACAACACCTCTGCAACCCATGATAACTGGTCAAGTATCCTAAGGTAAGGCAATCTGGTTATCCTGGTTATACTGTGAGTAAAAGTAAAATCCCCAGAAACGTAACAGTATTAAAAGCAAAACTGGTGACAAGGATGTTTTCCCGTGAAATAGTCCGGAAAAAAAAAAACAACTCAGACCTGGATTTTGAGTCAAAGATTGATTTTTGGGAGGCCACTCTACCATCCATAGATTTGCGGTAATACTGGCCATCAGGAACGGGGTTTTAGAGTGCACGTTAGTTTTAGAGGTGACGGAGAGCATTCTGAGCCGTTCTTGGATTTTGTTCCGTCCACTGTAAAAAAAAAGAGAAATTACTCATCAAGCTGGGGAGATTTTCCAGCTTAGGGCTTTCGCATGTGACATGCTGCAGCTTTGGATCATCAAACTCAAAGACAGAGACCTGCTTTTGGGAAGTAACTGCCCAAAAAGACAAAATACAGCACAAGTAACCAACATTAAACTGGATTAAAGCCGAAATCTGCTTTTTTAAAAACAGATAGGTGTTTGCAAAAAAAAGCCAAAACCTTCTTAAAAGCAACAGTTCACCAAGAAAAGAACATTTTTTCAAGAAATAACAAATTACATTGGAAGAGAAAGAAATCAGAGGGGGGGAACGAAGGTTAAAGAAACTACTACAATTTAAGAACATAATGGGGAAATGGGAAAAGGTGATAATGGGGAAAGATGGCGCGAAGGAACCATTCGAAGAGAGATTCCAATATCACCTTGCTGAAAACAGGATGCTGGGTGAAATCAAAGCAGCAACTTTCTTCAATGTAAAAGAATAAAAAACCTTCACCCTATTACAAAGTCTTCTCCATTCTGCAAAGCCTGGTACAAAAACCTACAAGTAATTGACAAGGACGCTTGAAGAACACTTTACAGCCAAACTATTAATCATAGCAGGGAGATTCCGATTTCATTGACGTAGTCAAGGAGGGGGTGAAAATATTCCACAACTTGTAGCAGTATTATGAAAACTATCCAAGAATTGTGGATTTGGATTGACCTTTGAGGACACACTGTGAGACAGACTTCCATGTGGATTGAGAAATGAGACAAAGACGATTTCTAACAGAAAGCTCTAAAACGCTCAAACCTCCTTTTGAAATAGCAGTGTCTATGGAATTAGCAGCAAAAGATGCCTCCAAAAATGGAGTTGGCACCAAAACAAACAAGATGAATTCAGAGAGAAGAAGATCTCAATATGCAGGCATACCATAGGTGTGCCCAGGTGGGGCATTCTCCACAGGAATGTTGGTGTTGACAAAACAAATGTCGTTACTTGTGGCAAGAAAGGTCACATAACAAAGGCCATGCTGGGCCAGACAAAATACTCAAACCTCAAAGATGGTTAAATGCAACAATGCACCCAAATTCACAAAAAGAGTCTACAGAATAAGCAAAGATAATGAAAATTCCCAGGATGACACAATGTCTACGGAGATCAGAGAGCTAAAACTTGATGTATTATTGATGCAAGATGATACACACAGATTTTGGGTCTGGATAAAACTAAATGGGAACAAAATGAAAATGGAAGTAGATACGGAAACCATTGTATCTCTTATCACTAAAAAGTTATTTGAACAAAAGCTCAAAACCTACTATTAAAACTGTCTCATACAATCTTGAGAACTTACATGGAAGAGGCGGTTGCAATAAAGGGTTACATCATGGTGCAAGTCAAAGTTAAAGTCAAAGTGCAGACTCGATGGGCCAAATGGCCTCCTTCTGCACTGTAAATTCTATGTAAATCTATGTAAATGGTCTGTCTGAGAAATTGCCATTGATGTGGTAAAAGGAAAATTTCCTACACTTTATTGAAGAACATGGTTAGACAAAATCAAACTAAATTGTCAAGCTGTAAACCAATTGGTTGATGGAAAGAACATGTTAAAGGAATTCTTCATTTTTATAAAATAGAATTTTTAGAAAATATTTGAAAATACTTCAGCGGAAATTCCGGAGTCAAGGCATGACTTAAGATAAAACCTGATAGCACTTCTAAATGCTTAAAAGCAAGAACTGTCATATGTGATCAAACCAAAAGTCAAAGTGGAACTTGGTAAATTGATCAAAGATGGAGTGATTGAGAATGTGATGATGAGCGATTGGGTAACCCCAATTGTCCCAGTTATCAAGCCATCTGTGGTGACTTTAAAATGACGGTAGTCCCAGTGTTGTGTGATGACCAGCATCATTTATCATTAATAGAGGACCTATTTGCTGTATGTCGGGCCGACAACAGCTCAGTAAGATACATTTGGCTCAAGCATATATTCAGGTGAAAGTAGCAGGTGTGTCACAACCTCTTCTAACTATTGTAACACACAAAGGACCCTTCAGGTACAAGCGCCTACTGTCTGGAATAATGTCAGCACCAGCCCTGTTCCAAAGGTCCATGCTCCAAATCCGTAGTGGCGTCAACGGTGTTCAATATTATCTGTGCAACATTTTTATTACTGACAAGACTGAAGAGGAGCACTAAAACAATTTAGAAGACACAATGGAGCGTCTTGAAAGGCAGACGGCAAGATTCACTGTCCTGGGATGTTCAGAGTGCGTACCCCAATGGATCGTAGAATCGGGGGTCTGGGGAAAATATTGTTTGGACATGATGCTCCAACCCCCCGATGTGGCAGGAATGAGGTCTACATCTTGCACCACAGGAGTCTTAATGACCCCTTTGCATATATTTAGCATGCCCGGAGCCTTATGCTCACATGGGCGTGGTCACTTGTGGCCTCAACGGGTATGGCCCTGGCTGGGTGGACCTCGCAGAAGGCCTCCTTGACCCACCGCTAGGTCCACCACTCCAAGACCATGCTGGTAGAGACAATCCAAACCCATCCGAGTGCCTGCCCATGCTCCGTCTACCAGCCCTCCCCCCAAGCACCCCCCCCCCCTCCCCCGGGACCCCTATAATAGGCGGATCCCCCAAAGGGACACCTGTGATTGGAAGACCCCGACAGGGACCCCTCTTGCCTAAAGGGACCCTAACGGACCACATCCCCTTACAGACCCCCCCCCCCCCCCCCCCCAGTAATGAGACCTTGTCTAGAAAGTGAACAGGGGCAGTTAGGATAACACTTACCTTGCAGCTCCAGTGTCCATTCCTGGAAGGAGAGCAGCTGTGTCTGCATCTGGTTCCCACAGATTGGCTAAAAGCCATTCATAGCTTTCTAGTAGTGATCTGTGATTTACAGCTTCTACAAACCGTCTGCAGCTTTTATTCATTCATCCTCCTTCATGGTTCAGCAGCCTAAGTGGTGAAACCCCAATGTTTGTAAACATTGATCAGGGCACTAAGTGCATTCCAATCACTCAAGCGTGTGATTTCACTTACCTCTCTTTGATTTGGCCAATGTTTACAGATATTGGGGTTTCACCACTTAGGCCACTGCACTTATCAGATAATGTTCCTGAGCCAAGTGTGGAACAGACTACCTAGAGCATGAAAGCAAAGAATCCTGAACAACAGATTCTGCCTAAGTGGAACCGATGTCCACCTCAAAGACTCTCATAGAATCATAGAATTTTCAGTGCAGAAGGAGGTCTTCAGCCCATCGAGTCTGCACCAACCCTCAGAAAGAGCACCCTACTCAAGCCCACACCCACGCCTCCAACCTATCTCCTCAACACAATAACCCGACCTAATCCTTTTTGTTTGGACATTAAGGGGCAATTTAGCATGGCTGATTCACCTAACCTGGACTGTGGTCGAAACTGGAGCACCCGGAGGAAACCCACGCTGACACAGGGAGAAAGTGCACACAGTCATCCAAGGCCAGAATTGTACCCGCGACCTGGAGTTGTGAGGCAGCAGTGCTAACCACTGTGCCACCGTGATGCCCATTCATACTGATGTACATACATATATATATACACAATTGTATACTAATAATACTTGGTTAAGTTATCACTGCTTACCATGAATAAATGTTTATGTTAATATTTGCTGTCACAATTGTCATTGCCCTCTAGTGGCTTCATCTGATGAAACAAATCAGTTGTAATGTGGATTATACTCAATGCAAACTTTATTTAATACAACTTTATTTAACTCGATAAGAATTTAGTTTTGTGCTTATTTGAACAGTGACATAAGTTTCAAGACTCACAACATGAATTTAAAATCCTACCCGATAGTGAGAACTGGCCAAACCTGCTCTGGAGGGTGTGCTCTTCTCTGAGTTTCCAAACTCAGGGTCTCTTCTTGCGAATGTTGATTCCAGAGTTATCACTGTTGAAATCTTGGAAACTTCTTTTTACAAGATTTTTCGTTCTTTCTTATGAACAATCTTTACCACATAGGCATCAGTCGTCCTTGAGGAATCTTGTTTTCACTATTTCAACACAAAGCCTTATCAGTGAAAAGTCCAGATGTTGTTCTCCATTTTCTCCCAAAACTCATTTTGCTGAGGTGCAGTTTTCACACAAACAAGTCTAGTAACGTCTTTTACCATCATGCCTCACGGCACAATGTTAGCCATTTATATGCTTCAGCGCACTACAGGAGCGAAGGGGGAAGAATGTTTTGTATTCTAACCAATGACTCTGTACAAGGTCACATCACCAGAGGCACTTAGGAGTTCTTCCCTCTTTTTCATCGTAGACTGTGAGCAAGCAACGTCCATTAAACCATAAGACATAGGAGCAGAATTAAGCCACTCGGCCTATTGAGTCTGCTCCGCCATGTAATCATGGCTGATATTCTCTCATCCCCATTCTCCTGCCTTCTCCCCATAACTCCTGATCCCCTTATTAATCAAGAACCTATCTATCTCAGACTTAAAGACACTCAGTGAATTGGCCTCCACAGCCTTTTGCGGCAAAGAGTTCCACAGATTCACCACGCTCTGGCTGAAGAAATTCCTCCTCATCTCTGTTTTAAAGGATCGTCCGTTTAGTCTGAGATGGTGTCCTCTGGTTCTAGTTTCTCCTATAAATGGAAAAATCCTCTCCACATCCATTCTATTCAAGCCTCACAGCATCCTGTAAGTTTCAATAAGATCCCCCCCTCATCCTTCTAAACTCCAATGAGTACCGACCCAGAGTCCTCAACTGTTCCTCATACGACAAGTTCTTCATTCTGAGGATCATTCTTGTGAACCTCCTCTGGACCCTTTCCAAGGCCAGTACATCCTTCCTTAGATACGGGGCACTAAACTGCTCACAATGCTCCAAATGGGGTCTGGCCAGAGCCTTATACAGCCTCAGAAGTACCTCCCTGGTCTTGTATTATAGCCCTCTTGATGTCGCCGTAATAAACTCTTGACAACTGGTTAAGTAACCTACAGTGTGGCAACCTGTTTATCCTTTGTTTATACTGTGAGTACAAGTAAAACTCTGAAAAAACATAAGATTGTTTAACAACACTGAAGCCCATGGGACTAAAGAGACACTTCTCTGGCAGACACTTCTGTACACAGACCCTTACTGACACATACGGCTGGAGTGAAGGAGAGAAAGATCCATCAAACTGCATCTTAATTTTCAAAAGTCTGTCAGCTTCTCTGATTTACTGGTTCCACTGCCTCATCACTCACCAAGTTTGATGTAGCTCAGGGAGAGAGGAAAATGAGGCAGCTCTGATAAGTGCCTTTCTGGGTTTTCATGGGGTGTCAAGAGAGGTATGGAGGAAAGTTATAGTTTATCTTCAAGGGAGTCGAACCTGGGATTTTGTGAGAGGAAGAAGGTTCAGGAATGAGTACGAAAGGGCCACGAGGTAGAAAGATGACACATTAACTGAAGGAAATAGTAGTAATGGGCTGAGGCCTGGAGCAGCAGCTTACAACCCACACGAGTGAACACACGGGGTGCAATTTTCCCAAAATTACACAGAGTGTTGGATCAGGTGAGTAAATCTCTGTGAAACTCGCCGGCTTCACAGACACCTTTTCCCATCTGATTTAACAGCATTCTGTACAATTCCAAAGTGCTGCCGAGTATCACGCAGCCAGCTGGAGGGGCGGGGCCTGAACACAAGAGCAATGCCTGGATTCTGAGGTTGGTGTCCCATCCCAAAATGTAATTAAAGGCCCCCGCCTCTCCCCCCCCCCCCCCCCCTCCCCCCCCAATGACGATCGGGGCCCTCTCCAAAGCATCGGGGCATCGCCCCCCCCAAACCCAAGGATCGGGGTGATCTGACACCCCCTCCCACCCTCACAGGCATGGGGGCAGCACCCCATCCTGACAGGCATCAGGTCCCCCTCCCCACACATTAACAACCCTCAATTAACTATCGCTGCAGGAGAGGACAAAGAAAATACTTCAAAGATACTCTGAAGATCCCCTTCAACTATTGACCTTAATTAATGGGAGGAGCTTGCCATCAAACTAACATGGGGTGCTACCATTTAAGGTCGCAAGGGCGCGATTTAGGTATCTGGGGATTCAGGTAACGCATGAGTGGGCCACAATGCACAGGTGGAACTTGACAGGGGTAATGGAAGAGGTTAAGGAGGACTTTCAAATGTGGGAAATGTTGCAATTGATGTTGGCAGGGAGGGTGCAGATGGTAAAGATGAATGCACTGCCATGGTTCCTGTTTGGTTTTAAGTCTCTCCCGATTTTTCTCCCCAAGGCCTTTTTCCGAAAGGTGGAGGCGCTGGTCTCGGAATTTGTGTGGGCAGGGAAGGTACCAAGGATGAAGAGGGTTCTGTTGCAAAGGCAGAAGCATGGAGGGCGATTGGTGCTACCGAACCTGATGCACTACCATTGGACAGCGAATGTGGAGAAGGTGAGGCATTGGTGGGGGTGGGGGGGGGGCAGGTTGGTTGGAGGAGGAGTCCGGTAGGAGCACAGGTTTGAGGCCGATCATGACAGCCCCATTGCCATTAGCCCGGAGGAAGTATATTGGGGAGTTCGGTGGTAGAGTCGGCTATTAAGATTTGGAACCGCTGAGGAGGCACTTTAAATTGGATTAAATATCAGTGTTGACTGTATGGGAACTACAGCCAGGGGAGAGGGGGGGGGGGGGAGATGGGATTTATGGGTGGTGGATGGAGGAGGAGCTGAAGCGGGCTAGGGATATGATCTGGGAGTGGAATTTCACTGGGTTGGTTGAGCTGCAGGAGAGGTTTGTGTTACTGATGGGGGGTGAGTTTAGTTACTGGCAGGTGCGGGACCTTGCACGAAAGGAGCTGCCAACCTTCCCCCAATACTTGGATGAGCTGCTGGAGAACTTACTGCTCCCAGATGAAGTGGGGGAGGGTAGTATCAGGGACATATATGGATGGTTGGCAGAGCAGGGTAAGGCGCTGGTGGAAGGATGAAGCGGAAGGAGAAGGGGCTGGTTTAGCTCACTTGGCTAAATCGCTGGCTTTTAAAGCAGGCCAAACAGGCCAGCAGCACGGTTCAATTCCCGTACCAGCCTCCCCGAACAGGCGCCGGAATGTGGCGACTAGGAGCTTTTCACAGTAACTTCATAAAAATTTTTTTTTTTTTTTTTTTAAATAAATTTAGATTACCCAATTATTTTTTCCAATTAAGGGGCAATTTAGCGTGGCCAATCCACCTACTCTGCACATTTTTGGGTTGTGGGGGCGAAACCCACGCAGACACGGGGAGAATGTGCAAACTCCACACGGACAGTGACCCAGAGCCGGGATCGAACCTGGGACCTCAGCGCCGTGAGGCGGTTATGCTAACCACTTGGCCACCGTGCTGCCCTGTAACTTCATTAAAGCCTACTCGTGACAATAAGCGATTTTCACTTTTTTTTCAAGTGGGATGGGGAGTTTGGGCGGGAGATAGGATGGGGTTTCTGATGTGAGGCGATACAGTAAGTGAGCTTATGTCAGTTTAAAGTGGTGCACAGAGTACACCTGACCCGGGCTCGGATGACTAGCTTCTTAACAGCGGGATGTGAGAAGTGTGGACAGGGCCGGCGAATCATGGGTGGGAATCTCTGATCCTGAGGCTAAGTGTTGACGCTGTCGTAAACGCCGTTGCGTTTCTCGATGGCGTCAACCTGGCCTCAGGAGCAGTGATTCTGACCCCTAGAGGGGGCCAGCATGGTACTGGAGTGACTCACGCTGCTCCAGCTGCCGATCCCCGGCCTCAGATGGGCGCTGCGGGTCTGTGCACGCGCAGTGGGGCTCCCTTCTCTGCGCTGGCCCCCATGTAACATGGTGTAGGGCAACAGGGGCCGGCGCGGAACTAAAGAAGCCCCCAGCCCGAGAGCCCATCCCGCCGATCAGTGGGCCCCGATCGCGGGCCAGGTCACATCAGAGACCACCCCCCCCCCCCCCCCCCCCCCCCCCAGGTCAGACACCTTCCAACTCGGCTTTTTTTGCATGGCCGCTCGGCCCATCCCGGTTGAAGAATTGCCCGGTGTCTCGCCAGCGCCAATGGCGCCAATTCTTCGCTCTGCGGTGAATTTGCGGATTGGGGTCGGGGCGGCATGACGCGATTCGCGCGCGTCCCGGCGATTCTCCGGCCCGGCCCCGGGGTGAGAGAATCCCGCCCCATGTTCACATGTTTTGGGAAGTTGGAAAGTTTCTGGGAGGTGATGTTTGGGACCTTATCAAGGGTAGTGGGGGCAGAGGTGAAGCCAGACCTCATGCTGGCGATCTTTGGGATTTGGGAGTGCCGGAGCTGTTGGATAGGAAGGGGCCGATGCCGTGGCCTTTGCTTCTCTGATTGCCCCATTAACAGATTCTTTTGAATTGGAGGTCAGATGCGCCACATGGGGTTGTGGCTTGGCTGGGAGACCTGTACAAGTTTCTCCATTTGGAAAAGGTTCAGCTTGCCTTAAATGGGTCAGAAGAGGGCTTCAAGGTACGGTGGAGGCCGTTCGTGGTATATACAATAATCCATATACACAAATGGCTTCATTTTCTGAACCCTTTTCAATTCTAAACATTTCCTAAGATCACGGGCTGGATTCTCTGTTTTTAGGACTATGTCCCCACGCCAACATAAAAACTGTATACTTTCACGGCAGAAAAACTGGCGTGAAAGGGCCACATATTCCTAGCCCTGCAGGGGGCTAACAGTGAACCAGCGTGAAACTAGCAGCTTTTGCTGCAGATACGGGCCCCTGCACTTCCGGGTCAGAGGCCGTGCCTGCGCACGGCAGGCGGACTCAGACAGCAGAGCTGGACACTAAACATTGTGCCCCCGATCAGCCGCGTGCCCAACCCTGACTGCCCGCCCAAAAATTGTGCTGCAGCGTCTAAGGCTCTCTCTGCCCTCCGATCGGTCCGCCCCCGACCAAGGCAGCCGCGGACTGAGTCGACAGCCGTCACGCTAGTATCCCGACCGGCAGGACCATGTTAGATCTATGTCGGCACTTTGGCCGGTCGGGGGTGGACAATGGCAGGGCGGGCCTTCAGCAATGGTTGCAGGTAGGTGCTATGCGGCGCGGCGAACTCTCTGCGTACGCTGCGTTTCGGGGCCCGGAGAATCGGGGAACCGGCGCCGGTCCCGAATCCATGCGTGAAAATGAATTCTCCGCTCCGACGTCGCCCGCGATTTCAGCGTCAGGTTGCGGAGAATCCAGCCCCACATTCTGTGCAATACGTCTCTTTTTTTAAATTTTAAATAAGCAAAGATTACATGAATATAGTCCGTTGTAGGCTTTTCCCATATCACAGTTGTGATCTTTCTGACACTTTTGCATTACTTCTGTCCAAGTAGTCCTGGCATTATCAGACCTAAAAGTAGTCTCGGTGACAGTCTCCATAGACACAAAAAAAACTTCATCAATAATTCAGTTACATGCATTTGTCTAGCTTTACCAGCAGAGCTTTCCAGGTGATCGTACGACATATTGTTGATGGTTGATGGTTGTGGCAGCATTCATCAACAGTTTGTTACATTTGTCTGTTGAGGATAGCCAAAATAATTGGTAACAGCTAGTGCATTTGGACAGTGTCAAATACCAGTTACTTCATGTTGAAAGGCTTACTGACTATTTTGGCTACATTTGTACCAGCTCTTCAGCCTCCAGATTCCACAGATGATGCTCTCTGTGAAACGGTGAGACAGCTTTAGTCCTTCATTTGTTCCTCCTGCCTGATCCTAGTGTTATCACTTCCAGTGAACCATTATTTTAATAATTTGACTGCTCTTGGAACTCCGCAGTTCCTGCAGTTTCTTTCATGAGTAGCTCTCTCCCTTGTTGGAGTTCCTCATCTTCGATCTCACGCAGATGAATGCTGGTATGCTGGAGTTCCTGTGCAATATGATGCTGCATCTCAGCTGTCCTCCGAATCTGCCTTTCCAGACTAGCTTTCTCTTCTGTGTAACTATCACTGATGCCTCCTGCTGGATGAAGTTCCCATGCAAGCTGCTTCCTAACCTTCAGTTCTCCATTCACTCTCAAGGAGTTCTATTGTTCAATTACGTGCTTCCACCATCTCCATTTGTACCTGTGCTGTCGTTGGCGAATTGAGCCTGCATGGGTGTTGTTTAATGGGAACTTCATTTCAAATAACTGCACTTTGCTTAATTACTTTTGTGCATCCCAAGTTATCCCCCCACAGAGCTCTTTGTGACTGTAAAGACTCTTTCAGGTCATTTTGATTTTCGTCCAGAAGGTAACTCAATAATTTGTCCCAATTTTTGAATGTTGCCTCATTGTCCAATTTAACTTGAAGAATGTCAAAATCAAAATTGTCTGGATTTATCTCTTCTCCCTGATTTACTAGGACTAGCATTTTCCCCATCTTTCCTTCTCCATTATATTAACTTGACACTCTAAAATGTATGGTTGTTATTATCAAATCATTTACCTCAATCAGTTTCCTTTCGATCTGATAAGGCCCACTAAATCTTGTTTTAATTATTCCTTAACTGCGGGAATGGGTATTAAAGGTCCTGGTTTGATTACCGCCTGAGGTTTCCTTATTGCCTGACATGGATGATATGTGCAGCAAAATTCAACTACATCCTTATGCAGTCCAGGCCAATAAAAACGTCTCTGTATTTTTGTTTGAGTCTTTCTCACCCCTTTTGGAACCTCATGTGCTACCCACAAAACCTTCTTTCTATAACCTACCGGTAATACCATTTGATGAACTTCTGCCAATTTCTCACCTGCTTTAATATGTAAAGATTTCCATTTTCTCATTAATACATTATTTTCTAATGTAATAATGTACTGGTATACATTCAGGTTCCATTTTTGGATATGTTTTCTGGTATAACTTCTTTATCTCTGAATCTCTTTGTCGTAATTCAACCAACTTGCTTGAACTAAAGATAGCCACTTCATCCAGTCCCTGCTCTGGTGCTGCACCACACATCTGATCAAATATGGGGTGGAATTCTCCGACCCCACGCAGGTTCGGAGAATTTACCAGGGCCAGCGTCAATCCCGCCCCTGCCGTGGCGCGAATTCTCTGCTACTCAGGAATCGGCGGGGGTGGGAATCGCTCAGCGCCAGTCGGTGGGCCCCCCGCGGCGATTCTCCGGCCCGCGATGGGCCGAAGTCCCGCCGCTGACAAGCCTTTCCCGCCGGCGGGAATCAAAGCACATCTGGTGCCGGTAGGATTGGCAGTGCGGGCGGGTGCCAGGGTCCTGGGGGGGCGCGGGGCGATCTGGCCCCGGGGGGTGCCCCCACGGTGGCCTGGCCCACGATCGGGGCCCACCGGGTCTCCACCATGGAGGAGGCGGAAGAGACCCCCTCCCCCGCGCATGCGCCGGGATGGCGTCAGCGGCTGGTGAAGGCCTTTCGACCCCGGCGGGCGGGGCGCCAAACACCGTTCGCGCTGGCCGGCGGAGCAGGAGCCACTCCGGCGTGGGCCTAGCCCATAAAGGTGCGGAGAATTCCACACTTTTGGGGAGGCCCGACGTCGGAGTGGTTCTCACCACTCCACAACGCCGGGACCCCCCCGCCCCGCCGGGGAGAATCCCGGCAATGGTTCCTGACAATTCATCCACCATTTGCACTTTGCCTTGACCAACCATCTGATCAAACGTGGTTTCTTATAATTCAATCTCAGCCTCCCTATTGGCGCTCCTCGAGTTCTCTTCCTCCTATCTCAGCCTCTGGCTTTGCGATTGGGTTAACACACAATCAGGAACCCAGATGTACTTTTTGCCACATCTCTGTTGTTTAATTTTCCACTGGCTTTTCAACTACAATAGGCTGCACTCCCACCTGTGATCCAGCGATATCATTACCTAGGTAAATTGTACCTCTGGCAATGGTATTTCTTTTATTATTTCAACTACCACTTCACTTTTCACCAGACTCTCTAACCTACCTTACATAGTGGCACACTACTGATCTCATCACCAATCCCACATATTGGGCAGCACAGTAGCACAAGTGAATGGCACTGTGGCTTCATAGTGCCATGGGTCAGACTTTGTCTAACGAATCTGAGCTCACAGCTCATCGCAGAGCGGGCTGTCATCATTCAACATGGCCCTGATCACACCCGCTGACACAATCATCAATGCAGTGCGATCCCGTAGTGGCGCAGTCGCAAGGTGATTTGAAATTAGTGCGGTGTACGCAGTGCGGTGGTGCGGGTGAGGGTGGTGGGTGCTGGGTGGTGCCCGTGTGCGCGAATGGCGGTGCAAGTGCCAGTGTTCAGCGAATCCCTCCCCCGCAGTGTGTTAACTGTGCGGCCTGCAGTCCTCGATGGTGCCGTCATGCAACCTCCCGGCCATAACCAACACCCGGGTTGTTTCTGTGCCCAGCCCCCCCCACCACTCCCCCCCCCCCTCCCCCCAGCCTGATGCTCGTCATCCCTCCTCCTCCTCATCTGTGGATTCTCTGCTGCCATCGGGTTCTCCCTGAGCCTCCCCCACCAGGGCATCATCCCTCTGCATCGCCATGTTGTGCAGCGCACAGCAGACCACAACTATGCGACCGACCCTGTCAGGGTGGTACTGCAGGGCCCCTCCGGAGCGGTCCAGGCACCTGAGTCACATCTCCAGCAGTCCGAAGCAGCGCTCCATCACACCCCTAGTTGCTGAATGGGACTCATTGTCTAGTGTCTCCGCATTGGTCTGGGGCCTCCGTATTGGAGTCATCAGCCACGACCTCAACGGATAACCCCTGTCACCCAGCAACCAGCCCCTCAGCGGGGGGGGGGGGTCCCTCGAACATTGCTGGGATGAACAACTGTGCCAGAATGTAGGCGTCATGCACTCTCCCGGGGTACTGTGTGCGCACGTGCCTGATCCTCATGTGGGCGTCGCAGACCACCTGAATGTTCATCGAGTATGTGCCCTTCCTGTTCATGAACACTCCCCTGTTTTCTGCAGGCGGGCGCATGGCGACGTGCACTCCATCGATGACATCCTGGACTATCGGTATCCCGGCCACGTTGGCGAATCCACATGCCCGTGCTTCCTGCTGTGCGCGGTCCTCGGGAAATTGAATGTGCCTGTCAGCGATGACGGACAAGGCGTCAGTCACGGTCCAGATGCACCTGTGAACCGATGCCTGTGAGATCCCAGATAGGTCCCTGCTCGGCGCCTGGAAAGAACCGGTTGCATAAAAGTTTAGGGCCACCGTCACCTTGACGGACACCGGTGTAGCGTGTCCTCCTCCTGTTCCACGAGGTGCGAGTTGCGCCATGAGGTGGCATATATGTGCGACTGTCTCCCTGCTGAACCGTACTCTCCTCCTGCATGCCCTGCCCGGTAGGTCCTCGAAGGACATTCGGTCACGGTAAACCCCAGGCCTCACTGGGCCCCTTCTGGCACCCTGGTACCGCCAGCACTGGCTCCTCCTCCTCCTCCTCACCCCCACCTGCGCACCATCGAGATCAGTGCCCACATGCTGTGCATTCCCGACGATCTGGTGGTAAATGTTCCCCTCAGCATCCTCCTGGACATTCCGGCAGTGGCCGCCTGCAGCCTGCGGGGCGATGACGGGGCCCTCTGCAGCCATCCCCTCAGCAGCAGCAGCCGCTGCCACTCTGAGCCGTCGCAGTCTACACTGCCGGATGGCCACCTGCAGTGCAGCCGCTCCAACCACTGCGGTGAACATCGCTGTCTAGTTAGCATGCATGGTGACCTGCAGGAGGGTGGTGGGCGGGAGGGGGTGTAGAGAAATGACATGTTACATGGAGGTTCTTGGACACCTCGACAGCCAGCTGGCATGGGATAGCTGTGTGCCCTGGTGGCCTGGTCTCACTGCAGACATGCAGCCAGCCTAACCCCTGGTCACTGTCAGCGTCCACCGGCCAGTTCACACCGTCCTCCTCCCTGGTGCGCCAGTCGCCTCTGTCCATCGGCGAGACTTCAACTTGCAAACGTGTCCTCGTCACCGTCCTGCCATGACATGTGGCACCCGCGTATAGGCCACCTCTTCCTCTTCCCACCCCCCCCCCCCCCCCCCCCCCCCCCCCCCGGGCATGTCCTGCAGCCTTCCACGTAGGCATCCTCCCCCCACCCCCGTAATTAGTGGCAGCATTCTCGGAGAAGCCTTCCCCACCCCCAGCACCAGCCGCCATCTGGGGTCACGCCGTCGGGACTTCGGCCCGTCTGGGCCGCTGAATAGCTGGGGTGCCGGAGAATCCCCATTGTGAGTGTCTCGGGCGATTCTCCGGCTGTCGTGGCGCCGACCTCGATGGAGCCGTTCTCGCTGGTTGGGAGAATGGCGGGACGGCGTCGGACCAGCATCGCGCGATATAATGGTGCGGCCGGCGATTCTCCCAACCGGCGCGGCTTTGGAGAATCCCGCCCAGGGTGTTCAAGTATACATCAATGAAGGGCAGCACGGTGGCACAGTGGTTAGCATTGCTGCCTACGGTGCTGAGGATCCGGGTTCGAATCCCGGCCCTGGATTACTGTCCATGTGGAGTTTGCACATTCTCCCCGTGTCTGCGTGGGTTTCACCCCCACAACCCAAAAGATGTGCAGGGTAGGTGGATTGGACACGCTAAATTGCCCCTTAATTGGAAAAAATAATTGGGTACTCTAAATTTAAGAAAGAAAAAAGGTATACATCAATGATATTATAATCTGGGGTTCCACACAAGAGGAACACAATGACATGCTAATTAGGGTACTGCAAAATATCAGAAGAAATGGGCTAGAACTCAATAAGGCCAAATGTCAGTTTGGTGGAAAGGAAATGACGTTCCGAGGAGTCATATTATCTGTTCAAGGAATAGAGTCTGATGGCATGAAGCTACAAGCCATCATAAATATGCTGCGACTTCCAGCTAAAAAGGGAGTATTAAGAGTTCTGGGCCTGATCAATTTAATTGGAAAGTTCATTCCAAATCTCTCATCAAAGACAGGGTCATAACCTGCCTGATTACTATTGGCTGGGGACTATTGCCAATCCCACGATCCTCAGTGAGTATGAGCTCCGGCAATGAGGGGGGCGGAGAAATCCTTAGCAGAGTCACCTGCATAAATAGAGCTGGCCAGTGTGGAACCAGCTGGAGAAGAGAGAGAAGTGGTGGAGTACTGCTGCTTTGTATATATGTAATTGTAATAAAGATGTTTCCTTTTGGCTCTACAAACTCGTGCTGGATTCTTTGTGGCCCTCACAAAACACAGCGGACGTGATTCTCCGCACCCCATGCGGCGTGGGAGAATCGCAGGAGGGCCCCCTGACAAAATTCACGCCCCCCTGGCACCCCCCCACGATCCCCCCCCCCCCCCCCCCAACCGGCTCAGAATTGCCGCTCTCCGTTTTTCACGGCGAACGGCGATTCTCCGACCCGGATGGGCCGAGCGGCCTGCCGTTCGCGACCGTATCATGACGGCGGCAACCACACCTGGTCGCTGCTGTTGTGAAACGGGTGAGATATGCCCGTTTGGGGCTTGTGGGGGGAGTACAGGGGAAAGAGCACCACGACCGTGCTCGGGAGGGGACAGGCCCGCAATCGGGCCGGCGTCTCAATCGGACGCACTATTTCCCCTCCGCCGCCCCGCAAGATCAAGCCACCACGTCTTGCGGGGCGGCTGAGGGGAAAGACGGCCACAGCGCATGCGCGGGTTCGAGCTGTCAGCGTCGTGACGCATGCACGAGTTGAAGCCGGCCAACCTGCGCATGCGCGGCTGACGTCATTAGGCGCGCCGGCCGCGTCATTCTCGGCGCGATGCCCCCGCGGCAGAGATTTACGGAGCGCTGCTCCTAGCCCCGCTGGGAGGGGAGAATAGGGGGCGAGGAGCGGCCGAGTTCACGACGGCCCGGATTCACGACGGCCCTCCCGATTTTTCCCGGGAGCGGAGAATTCCGCCCAGCATGTCTTAACGATATCCTGAAGAAAGTGAACAATTTCACTTGGACTGAACAGCATGAAACAGAATGGATAACACTTAAAAAAAGCTGTAACAACCACACCAGTATTTACATTTTTCGAGCCAACAAAAAATACCAAGATTTCAACAGTTGCATCGCAGGATGGTCTAGGGGCAGTATTGCTGCAACAAGAAAATGGTAATGATTGGAAACCAGCAGCAAATGGGTCAGGATCTATGACAGAATCTGAATGTCTTTATACACAAATAGAAAAAAAGTTTTTAGGGCTAGTAAATGGTTTGGAGAAATTCCATCGCTATGTATATGGTCTGCCTACGTTCATTGTCGAGATAGATCATAGACAGTTGGTTCCAATAGTCAAGAAGAATCTCAGAGAGATGTTGCCTCGTATTCAACGACTGATATTGAAACTTCAGAGATATGACTTTGAATTAATCTATAACCTGGCAAGCATATTGTGGTAGTGGATGCATTGTCTAGAACTACAGCAGCACAAGTTAACTATTCCATTGGAGAAGATGTGCAGGCTCATGTAGATATGATTACGGAAATACTACCAGTGCCGGATGCAAAGTCAAAACTGATTGTTGAAGAAATAAAGATGGATGAAGTATTACAGTTGGTGATACATAATCTCAACAATGGATGGCCGAAAGGTTCATGTTCTAAGTATCAACACTTATGATAAAAGCTAAGTGTAGCAAATGGTTTGTTACTGAGGCAAGAGAGAATCATAATTCCACAGTCTCTGCGCAAGAAGTTGCTACAAAAGATTCAAGAGGGTCAC